>NW_020884912.1:4766289-4821809 GCF_003945725.1 Corapipo altera
CCCCCCCCCCCCCCCCCCCCCCCAATCCCCCCCTTTTCCGTGGTCGAGACCGGGCGGCGCGGCCATGGCCGGGGGCCAGGCGGCCACGGCCGCGAGCGGCGGGAGGCGCGCGCTGCAGCTGCTGCTGCTGCTGCGGCCGCGCGGCCCGGACGGCGCCTCACGTGACCGCCGCGCGACCCCGTCCCCCCCGCGTCGCTGCCTCGGCGACTGTGGGCGCCCGCCCGCAGCGCCCCCGCGCCCCGGCGGCGGCGCCGTGTGGGGACGGTGCGGCGGGAGCGGCGCGGGGAACCGGCGGCACCGCGGGGAGAGGGGTGAGCGCTCTGAAATACACCGTCTGAGGGGACAGGGAGGTCGGGCAGCGCAGCTGGGGGGGGGGGTGCGGGAGCGCAAGTGCCATGAGGGGCGGGTGAGGGAGCTGGGGGTGCTTAGCCTGGATAAAAGAAGGGACCCGTATCACTCTCTACAACTGCCTGAAAGGAGGTTGTAACCAGGAGGGGGTCGGTCTCTTTTCCCAGGCAACAAGCGACGGGGCCAAAGGACAGGGCCTTAAGCTGTGCCAGGGGAGGTTCAGGCTGGACATCAGGAGAAATTTCTTCACAGAAAGGGGTGATTAGCCAGTGGAATGGGCTGCCCAGGGAGGTGGTGCAGTCACCGTGTTTAAGGAGGTGTTTAAGGAAAGACTGGACTTGGCACTTAGTGCCATGTTCCAGTTGACTGGGTGGTTTTGGGTCAAAGGTTGGACTCGGTGATCTCAGAGGTCTTCTCCAACCCAAGTGATTCTGCCTCCTGACGAATCACCTCATGCCCCACCTCGCGTTCGTTCTGTCAGGGTAGTTTGTACACCACCTCTCCCAATGGAAATTACTCCCTGTCTTAATCTGGCATTCGGTGTTTGGAGTATTATCTGCAAAAACAGTAATTGGCAAATTGTGAGTGATTAGTTTTCGTCTAAAGGGCAAGTGATGAAGGTTTGCTTCTTTAACAAAGAACAGAGTGTGGATTTAACCCTCACAGCTCCCACCAGCCATGGTGATTACGGTAAAGGAACAGATTTAGGACCCTAGTCCTTGGTGGGATTTTTCCTAGAAGATTATATTCTTGGAGGGCATCTCAGAAGGGCAGCAGTGGCAAAGTGTTCTGTTTTCCAGCTCTTGGGCATAGAACTTGTTAGTGGGATGCCTTTTCGCTTCCAGGCAAGCTGTGATAATCTCAACACAAAATATTTTGTCATAAATGAGAAACATTTGGGGTAGGAAGGAAACTCATGGAAAGCAAACACGTTGGTTAAATATTCTTTCTTAAAAAATAACTTAGGTTTCCTTTTTTTTTTTTTTTTTCAGATGTAAGCGTCTCTGCATCACCATCTTTGCAAAGCAAAGGGAATATATCCTTACTGGGAAATAGGAGGCTTTTTTTTGACACTCATGCGCTGGTATGCCTCTTGGAAGAAAATGGTAATTTGTTTGAAACAAGTAGCTATTTTTAATGTCATGTCCTCAGTGGTTTTTTACTTTACAAAGTTTGTTATTATTCCTAGACACACGATGTTACAGCTGCAGTTTTATGGATTTTTGGGGGGCTTTTCTCTATACTGAGTAAGAACATACAGGGTTGTCTTCTCTTCAGAAAGGAAACAGTAAGCTCATACAACTTTGTTTGGAATACTTTATTACCCTACTGGCACTTAAAAATGCTAAAGAAAAATGAAATTTTAAGAACTGAGAATAAAAAAAACCCAGAGTTTTCAAGGTAGTGGTCGAAAATGTATTTTTTGGATTCCTGCTTATTTAGGATATTGGACTTCGAATATGCAACAATGTATCACAATAGGATTGAATATGGACTACTTTGTAAAACACAGCTTTTAGGATACAACATAGAATACCTTATAAAATATGGCTGCTCTTATGATAAAACATAGATAAGGGAATAGATTATTATGGATTATATTACTTTTGCTGGTGGAAGGGAGGTACCTTAAGGTGAAGTTCAGTTCAGCTGAATCGACTTGTAACAGCTTTCCATTCCTGAAAAGGGCAGGTCACCTCTCCAGTTTTTTTGCTTGATTGGTATTTTGAGATGGTAGTTTAATGAGCTCATGGAACAGCTGAGTGAGCACCAGCTCACAGTGTCAGGAGGAGGGATAAGGGGAGAGGGAGCCTTTTGGTGGTAGTAAACTATTATATCAGCTCAGCTGTTGAAAGCAGCTTCCTCTCAGGTATGATTTCTGATGCTCAACTGCTGGTTACTATGAAACGATCATGCTTTTGCCAGTGTTTCTTTCCATAATGGTTAAATCTTGTCCGTGACAATCTTACTCCTACATTTTCAAAGTGGAAAAGGTGAGAGTGTTTTTAGGGACAGTGTTTTACTATAGTTGCCAATATATTCAGTTTATTCTAATAGGTACTCAGAAGCTGGTAGACCTCAAGTCAGGGCAGTTGGCTTTGTCTTCAGTTGAGTTTTGTACATCTTCAGTGACACTGAAGTTTTATAGTATAAAGAAGTCAGTATCTGCTTTTCAGGGTCAGAATTTTTGCTGATGGAAGTAGCCACATGTGAGAGATGACGTTCCATAATAATTCTAGAAAGCCCCCAGTGTTTATCCTGCTGGTAGTGCTGTACTACAGAAGCAGCCATACTATGTCACAGACATAATTTTGGGGTGGGGAAACTTGGCTGTGTTCTTTTGTTAGTGCTGGATCAAGAGGTATATGTTTTATTGTCTCGAATAACTGACATTCGTTTTACCTCGGTGCTGAGTATCAGCGAGTGGTATTTCTGTAAACTGTCCAGATTTGTGTCCCTCTCTGAATGTTGTTGCATTTTGTTTTGCTCAGGGTTCACTACTCAGCAGTCAGAGGTCATTGTATCTGCATTAGTGAAAATCATGAACACCAACCTGGATATGATTTACAAGGACATGGTCACCAAAGTACAGCAGGTTAGATCAGAGACAATGGTGGGGTTAAAGTAAATAAAAACCTAATATGCTTGCTAATGAAATATGTGTTGCTATGTATTATGTTAGAGGGTTCTTTTCTCCCATGGTTGTTTACAGCAAGCAATCTCAGCCTCCTGTGCCCAGCTTTTTTGAATGAAACATATTTTCTTTTTTTTTTTTTTATTGAATTAAAATGTTGCTGCTGATGGTAGATGTTTTTTGAAACTGTTGGATTTGACCCCTCAGGTGACTTTCTGCCATTAAGATTCAGTATTTGTACAGCAGCTCAGAAAGCCCATGAACTGTGGGCAAGGTGATAAACCTGTACATCCTTGTGGTCTTTGATTGCACAGGGGCTTGTGCAAAAAAAGAATGAAGAATTGGAAGAAAGATTTGGAATGTTGTGTATTATCATGGCCTATTATCATTAGGCCATAGTTGGATATGTAAAAGATGAAATATTACATTGGTTAGATAACACCTTAGGGAAAAACAGATACACGTGTGTGTATATGTAGAGATGAAGAAGAGAAAGAATATGGAAGATTCTGTTTTCTGTTTGCTGAGCTCACTGAAGACAAGAGAGAGCAAGAACAAGCTGGAGACACCAGGGAGTAAGAAAAGAGGTGTCCATGCAGCACTGTTTCTGTAGGGAGGTAAAAAAGGAGGCAATTACAGAGTATGGTTGTGCTGAGGAGTTTTGGTCTGAAAGCCAGCTTTGCTTATTTAGCTCGGAGACACTTCTCCCTAAAGCCTTTGCTAGCTTAAGAATTTGAAGACTTGGAAGAAACTGTTTCCTAGGTTATTAATTCATTTGTTCTGATCTGTGTTAGCACTGCTGATTTTGTTAAACATTACCAACATTTGAGCCTAACTTGCTTATTTTGTCACTGTCACTTTATCTTGCCTTGTGAAAACTCGGAAAATCAATCTGAAATGGCTGAATTAAAAATTTCAGGGTACTGAAATAGCCTATCATACTTGTAGGCACAGATGAGAAAAAGCATTATAGTTATGATATGTCCTGAGGTTTTTCTTCCTTCTTTTAAAGGAAATTGCACTTCAGCAAGTAATGTCCCATATTGGTGGTGTGAAAAAGGACATGATTATTTTGGAAAAAAGTGAATTTTCAGCACTTCGTTCCGAAAATGAGGTAAAAAAATCACTGTCTTGGAAAGTAAAAAAATCACTGTCTTGGAAAGTACTGTTCTATCACTTGCTTGTTTTTTTTCTAATGATTGTAGCCAAGGGGATGACTGTGGGGCTGGGATGGTTTAGCACCTTCATTAATGACCTTGTCGATGGAGCAAAGTGCACCCTAGGCAAGTCTGCAGATGATACAAAGAGGGGAGCAGTGGCTGACACACCAGGCAGTTGTGCTGCCATTCATGGGGATATCAGCAAGCTGGAGAAATGGGATGACAGGAGTCTCATGAAGTTGAAGAAATGGAAATGCCCAGTCCTGCCCCTGGGGAAGAATAGCCTCAGGCACCAGGACAGGCTGGGGGTGACCAAATGGAAAGCAGCATGGCAGGAAAGGCCCTAAGGATCCTGGTAAACAGCAAGTTGACCACGAGCCAGGAATGAGCCCTTGTGGCAAAAGCAGCCAACAGCCTCCTGGGCTGTGTTAGGAGGGCAGCCAGTGGGACATTGCTAATTTCTGCCTTGTGCTGTTGTTTGGAAGTGCACAGTACTGAGTAAACATGCATGTGTATATATCTATACACATACTGAGGACATAGTCATGCTTGATTTGCCTGCCTTTTCACATTAGGGATTATAGCCACTGTTACTGATCGTGCAAATTCAGTATGATTTCTAGATTATATGGTTTTATATACAGTAATAAAGTGCCCTTTTTTTTTCCTACTCTTCCAGAAAATAAAACTTGAACTCCAGCAGATAAAGAAGCAAGTCATGGTAAGATAATTAAGAATTAACACCTGTCTAGTTTGCTTGAAAAAATAAAAGGTGTTGTTTTCAAAGTTTTATTTTCAAAGTGGTACTTAATTGTTGTGATACATAGGATACTGAAATTGCTGTTGATGGTACACTGAGGGCTGCAGCAAAGACAGTTCATGCATACTTCATTTATGGGGACAAGGAACTGCGAGTAGTACAAGAACTGAAGAAAAATGTAACTGAAGGCGTTTTTACTTACCTGTCCTTAATTCAGATTCAGAAAGTGGCTGCAATATGACAGTTAAGGCTGAGTGAAGTTCTGCATTTAAGGCTGCTTCTACATTAACAATGCAATGTGCTTTTAAAATTACAGCACTTCCTAATTGTGATTTTCTGATTGTTGAGGGATTTTTGGGTTTGTTTTGCTTTTTTCTCTGAAGACTTAGCAGTTAACTGTCCAGAACTTAAAATAGTCTTTAAAAGGCCTTTTTAGGCCACCAACTGGGACCATTTTGTTTGGTCCCATTTGTTTGGGAGTAAATGACCACTGCAAGAAAACAGGCTCTGTGTAGAAAACTTGCTCTGTTATCATACAATATTCTTATCAGGTTTAAGCATCATGCTGTGTTTCTGTTCTTTATGCTTTGTGTGTCTTGCAGAGCACTCCAAACACACTTCTACCATCAAAACCAATATCCTCTTAAATCTGTCACTTCAGTTGGTGTGGAGGCATAAGCAGGCTTTACACAGAAACATACATTCTTGAAAGAGTGATTAAGATTGGAAACTGGGAAACATTAACTGTTTGTAGGGAGTACAGACATCTGACCTAACTGCTGTTGGCTGCTGAGATATCCTTCTTAGTTGAAAGGATGGAGCACTCTTCCTTCCCTAGGATTTTCCATGAAACTATCAGACTGTTGGACTTGACAACAGACAGCTGACAGTGTGTTCAAACTCGGTTTAGTGCCTCCTTACCATTTCTTTCCTATTCTCTTATGTTTCTTTTTGCACCATCATCTCCAAAAGGAAAGCATAAATTTTCCAAGCCTAATCCCATGTGTTTCACACTGTTATGAAGTGCTTAATGCATCTGGGTTTTCAGAATACCGTTTTAAAATGCATTTGGCATCTAATTTTTGAATTGTAACTTATTTTAGAGTTTTAGTTGCATGTAAATGAGCTAGTGTAATCCACTGGTAGAGCATCAAGGATCTGAGTCATCTTTTCTTAAAAGCTAAATCTCTTTAAATTTTACTTTTAACTGTAAATGTAATTCTCACAAGGGCAAGTCGTTTTATGTTTGCTCATACAAAAAGGCAATATAAAAGTTCAAGAAAAATTATTTCTAATTTTTTATTTATTAAATTTTAATGTATTCTGTTGCAATGACAACTAATGATAAACCAATTAAAGTTCAAAATTCAAACACAGAAATTGAGTCTAATTATTTTTCATACTGACTTAATCAACTCTTAACTAGTAGACATTGGCCTACTTGAGAAATGCTTATCTGGTTCTAACTAGAATCTCCCAGAACATCAGCAATCTTTTGCTTCTCCCACACATTCATCTGATCAGCAGTCTGCCTCATGACAAACTGTCAGCTGGCTGGAATTCCTGCCAGGAGGTTGCACTAAAATGGCAGGTGTCACTGAGAAAAGCAGGAATCATTTACAGCTATTGATAAAGTAAAATGCAAGTGTACAGCTTATGGTAGTTTTTGAAAGTTAGGTGCTTAAAAATCTGATAAATGTTTCCTGACTTCTAAAATGTCTTTAGCTTTTTCTGAAAGCCCTAGATGTAGTCTTTAGGAACAGATTTTGTTTTACAATGGAAGGTTGGAAACTGCTTTTAAAGTTATTTTGAGCATCAAGATTGCTTCATGGAAGAAATCCAACTTACTGATGTACCTAGGCATAGGTTTCTAGAAATCAGAGTTACGGGATACAGGAAACATTCCCTGCAATTGTAGAAGGATGTGTTCTCAGTGAAGTGCTGTTTTCAGTGTTAAAAGTAATTGTTGGTTTTTGATTCTGAGATCCAACTCATACAATAGAACATCAGTATTTCCCAGGGGAAGATTAGAAATACTTATACTTTTGAAAATTATATACACTAATTGGAGAGAAGCTTTATTAATGAGGTATGTAAAGTAAGATACAATATATTTGTCTAATTCTTTCTGTTTATGATTAAACAGAAAATCTTGCTGCTTTATCAATTTTTCCCACTAGGATGAAATTACCAAAGTTCGAGCAGATAACAAGTTAAACCTAAACCTAGAGAAGAGCAGAGTAAAAGAACTGGTAAGTTTTGTTAACTTTCTTCTAGAAGCATGTCAACACTGAGTAATTTCCAAATTTGGGTAAGAGCATCTCACCCAAGGAGCATTTTCATACTAACCTATAGTATCACTCAGCTTCAAGAGGGTATTAATCTAAGTTATTCATCCTTATGCTGGTATAGTGCAAGGTGCCATGTTTAGGTTTATGTATCTTATCTATTCTGATATTGTTTTAATACTGGGATTAGCACATTACACTTAAATATATTATTTAATTCAGCATGCTGACCAGCTGCCTAGAGGTGTTCTGTTTTATTAGTAGATCTCTCTGTTTTCACACTTAATGAAGTTTACACATTCCTCGAATTTATTATCCTTGAAGATGTTTCATTTCCCTGTATTATTTTTTAATTGTAAATGATACTGGTTCAGATTGTTTTGAGCTTTGAAATATCTGGTAGGTCTGAATTGATGTAATCTTAAATGAGAGTAATGTAGATGTAGAATTTTAACAAGTTTTTGCATTATCTGTAGCACTTTATTTAGAGTTGTGTTCTCATAGATTTTTTTTTCAGTAACTTTTAGGGTCTCAATGAAATTGCATCTTCTAAATTGAGAGATCTTTTAATGACATTTTTTCTATTAGTATTATTTC
Organism: Corapipo altera; assembly: GCF_003945725.1. Taxonomy (NCBI): domain Eukaryota; kingdom Metazoa; phylum Chordata; class Aves; order Passeriformes; family Pipridae; genus Corapipo; species Corapipo altera. The sequence goes on from NW_020884912.1 coordinate 4,774,078, forward strand.
TTATTCAGTCCTTTTTCCCAGGTGTGTAATGAAGACATAATATTTATCTCCAATCCTGGCAATAAGAACTGCTCAAGTAGATGTCATTTATCTTCTGTGTGTGCCCCTTGACATTTTTCAGTGTGATTAGTTTAGGTAACAGCTGTGTTGGTGTTGTTTTACTATAAAGACTAACAGTCTGCTAGCTCATGGTAGATGCTTGAATAAAGTACAATTTCAGCAGGTAGAATTCTTGTTTAATGGTTAATACTTCATGCTGTTGTTTTTAAAAAAGCATTGTATGAAATGTACTCCTTGTATAGATCATAAGCTTTGCAATATTTTGGGTTTACAAAACCTATATAAAACCACTGCACCAGTGTTAAATTAGGCACCAGTGTTTTCTTGTATATTTATGTAGGATCCTGGAATCTGGACTCTTGTCTGTTGTGCAGAACACAACATTATTTTGACTGCCTCCCAGGAAAAGCAAACTATGCATGTCAACTTTCTCTTGAAAAAGTTAACCAACTTTGTAGTCTGTTGTGCAACAATAATTTCATAGTTTCTATGGAAACTGCTCTTCTCTTTTTTTACTCCTCCCACTCCCCTACTTTAATGTCAGCTCTGCCATGCATGAACAGAAAAGGAAAAAGGCAGATGAATGCTGAGCAGGTTGTAGCACATACACTGAGTTGGGGAAGAGACGTTATCTGGTATTTTCTGTAGTAGGCAGAGCATCACTGGTATATTTACTTCAATGGTAATGTGACTAAGCACTGAATATCCAGCTTTCTGAGGATAAAACTCAGGATAATTGAAGGTTACTGTGCATTCTTACTAAGTTACTGTTTAGAAGAGAAAAACACTTAAATTGCTTTAACTTGAAGCACAAAGTAAAATGTTCTTATTGTTCAGTTTTCTTGGAATAAGTACTCATAGAGAATCTTACTGTGTCAACACTGATGTGGGCAGCCTTTAATGTTTCAAACTCTGAATACTTTATTATTTAATTATTCTTTATTTCTCACAGAATCCTACATTACTCAATGCACATCTCTTTATGCTGTGATTTACATCTGCAGTGTACAGATGTGATTTAAAAACTTGAAGTACAGTACAAAAATCCATATCTATTTGTGTGTTAATGCATCACAGTGCCTCTAAGCTTGGTGTTAAAAAACTCGAGATGCATCTGACAAAAATGAATTTTCTCTGCACTGTGAAAAATGTGAACTTAAATCTCCCTGTTGAATTTCAGGAGGGGGGAGGCAGTTTAGCCTTGTATTTCCTTCTTTTTTTGTTTTTTAATGCACTGTTGTTGTTACAAATGTGTCATAATGCCTTCCAGTAAAAGGCCAATTTCACCGTCTTAAACCTAAGATTAAAATCCTTGGGTCTGACCTAGAGAGTTCTAGCCACAAAACAAAACTTTAAGAAGCATCCAGAAAGAAGCTTGTAGAATATAAATTATTCAGAAGGTGTGTGTTTGGCTAACTGCATCGGTCAAAGTAAAACAGGTGAACTATTTCAGTCCATAAAATTATTTTGTCGTGGTTCTTTTGATAGTGATGATCAGTGATTATCAATGTGGGGTCCAATTCTTACGTTTCTGTCTAAACATAATTTTAATTAGATTCTTTTATAAACATTCTGCCATCTTGCCACTTTAAAAAATGTAGCTTTATGTAAAATGCATTAATTTCTTTTTTTATCCTTTTTTTCCTTTTGCAGAACCTAGTGACTCTTTCATTAATTGTAAACATGCTGTTACTTGTCTTTATGTAATTTTCTACATTTGTAGCAGCCTGCTGTCTTTTAGCTTCAACTTCAGATCAGTCAAACATCCAAACAGAGCTCTAGATCTTTCATGAGGGTTTTTCAATACTGAGACACTTATGTAGATTAATCTATTTTTAATATTAAAACTGAATAAGCTTCCAGAGTGGAGGAAAAATAAGGTGGCTTCCATGTGAGAATGTCAACAGATGAGGTTATTGCTGTGTAACTGAGGATTCTGAGATGGGTGCCTGATGACCTTAATACTCTGTGCCATTTACTGGTGGTTTAGCAACTGTCTATGAATGATTTAATTGCTCCAGTAGTGGGACAGGAACCATTATAGATGTCAAGGTAAATCATGCCTGTTCATGAGTCAGAAAGGTAGCCTGCTTTAAAGGTATGCTTCTTTAATTTGGGTTTAACTTTCCTTGCACCCAATAACTGTAACTTAAAAATAAGCCACCACTTCTGAGGATCCACAAATGAATGGCTTAACATGCGATACAAATGTTCTGGTTTTAACAAGTATATCATTAAGTGATGGTCAGAACAACTCAAATGGTGGGTTATACAGTGCTGGCTAAACATTTCTTTGATAACTGAGTTTGATATGGTATTTTAGAACTGTTCTCCCTTCCTGAAGGAAGTAGGTGGTTCACTCTTAGTTGTGCTTGTATGCTCAAGGATTAGTTAACTGTTCCAGAGTTACTGTTTAGAATCATAGGCCCTTGTTTTTCAGAACTGCAAATCTGCCAGCCTGTCTTCCAGCTGCTCACTAATATGTAGTTTTTGCAGAAGATGAGTGTCTGATGAACTCGTTGCACTTTACATTTCAGAGGTGTGGATGAACACCAGTCTGAATTGTGCTTTTCAAAAGGACAGCAGTTATCCTACAATGCTGTCTCCCAAGTGTTGTCAGTCAATAATCCTGTCCAGATTATGTGTTCTGCATAATTTGGAAACAAATAAACATACTTTCAAGTGGAAAAAAAGGGGGGGAAAGTTTAAGGACAGTATCATGTTTAACTTCTTTTTTTCCCCTCCTCTAGTACTCGCTTAATGAAAGAAAACTACTTGAAATGAGGACAGAAATAGTGGAATTGGTAAGAACTTGATAACTGATTATTACACAGCAAATCTTTTTGTACTTGTGTTCTAGACCTGGTATTCTTTTTGGACTTGTTCATGTCTTCAAGCACTTTAATGTAAATGCCTACAGAATAAAAAGGCTTCTGTATATGTTATTAGACCTTCTGCATGTATATATGAACTATCCAGTAGTCACTTTGTCTTGAGACTTGATCCATGACATATTTTCTCTAGATGAAATTCTACTCTTAATGTGAAATTAATTCTTCCCCCCACATTCAGTGAGAAACTTGTTGCTAGATTGATTTGTGTTCATTTTAGAGGAAGTTTTTACCAAGCACTACTACTTACTTTTGTTTCCTTTCTGTATTATAGGGAATTATTTCTGGGATTATGTCTAGCAGTAAATCATTAACTGATTGTCAATGTTTCAGTAGTGCTGATTTGAAAATATCAGCAACTCAGCAGCTGCTGTTCTCAGTTTACAAGTTGGATTTTTCAGTCTCTTCTGAGTAATAATTCTATACCATATTTTTTAACAGAAGTCCTGTCTTCTGTCATAATCAGATTCTGAATTTGGAGCTGTTTTTGTGGTAGAATTCATTACAAGATGAAGACATGTTTTTCTACAACAGAAGGTCAATTCTCAGTTTTTCTAATGATCTATAAATCCTTATGCTCCAGTATGATTTTTTCACAAGAGGCTCTTTGACTTCTCAGTAACTCTTAAAATTCAGCAGTGACTTTAGTATCAGTGGGCCGAGCAACAGAATGAAGTTAATGTTTATGCTGTTAGATTGAGATAAGAAGGCATCCAGTTCTGCCAGTTTCTAGATTATGTGTTAAGGAACACGTAGTCACAAATTTCCCAAGTTCACCAAATTGTTCAATTCCTTAGATATAATCAGCTAAGAAGGAACTTACTCTCTTTGAATGCAAATTAACATGCATTTAAGGAGAAAGGAAAAATACAACTTGAAGGGATGGGTTGAATTTCTAAATAAACTGGAAAGTGATAAAATTACATCATTTTGTTGCTTTGTTTTTTAGCATGCACAGCAAGATCGGGCTCTGACCCAAACAGACAGAAAAATAGACACAGAAGTTGCAGATCTGAAAACAATGCTCGAATCACACAAACTTGATAATATTAAGTACCTAGCAGGTAAGGCACCTGATAGTCTCTGAGGGTGAAACTGTTAAACATTGTTAAATATTTGGCAAGCTCTCGATGAACTGTATTCATAAAGGCCCCAATTAAAAAAAAATAAAAATACTTGAAATAGTCTCAGGCAAGATTAGCAACCTTATTTGTGTACTTAACCCAAAGTTTCCTATGATTTGCAACTTTTATTTTGCATGGGCTTTTTTCTGGGTTTTGCCCTGCTTTATACTGTAATAATAACGTGTATGAGAAATCTAAAAGACTGCATGTTAACAAGGACCAAAAAGTTCTTCGGTGCCTGACTTAATTTATAAAAGCAGCCTGCTGTCCGTATTACTAGGATTTCTTCATCCATCTGATGGAGATCTATGTGCAAAATGGAACATTTCAGCTTTTCTGACTGTTCAGCTCTACATATTCTTTAAACTTCCCTTTTTACATATGCCTTGAAGCATATGTGTGCCTGCATTATGGCCTGTGGTAACTTTAATATGTTGACATTTTGCTACTGAGTGTGCGTTACTGTTAAATGAATAGAAAATTATTCTTCTGATTTAGATTTTCTGATTATTCTTTCACAATGGGTTTTGTCACAAGTAAAATCACTTAAGCCTATTCATAGTACTGTATTTGTGACATACCCTTTAGAGAGAACCAGTAAAATAGAAAGTAAAAGGTACTTTATTAAAATGAGAAGAAATTCTTTTCCCTACCATTCCTACTCATCATCATCATCATGGCTGGGCTTCGGGAACAAAGACTTGGGAAGGGCTCTACCCACGTTTGTTACAAGCGTGTTGGTGGCTAAAAAGGCCAATACAAGACGGGCACGTCCAGTTGCAAAAGGCACAGCAGAAAGACTCCTTAGGTGGTAAATTCTGCAAGACACGGTTCTTTCTGCACTGCCTTTTCTCCTCAAGAGTGATCCTGCGTGCTTTCTCAAAGGCATCAGCAGCGTTATAGATGGTGTGTCTCCAGACCTCCCAGTTGGAGGCCAGAGTAGACCAGTTATGTTGATCAATATGGCCAAGGCTGAGATGTTGTTTCAGGGAGTCCTTGTATCTTTTCTTCGGGGCTCCTCTCATGCGGCAGCCAGTGGCAAGTTCACCATAGAGCAAGATCTTGGGGAGGTGGTGGTCCTTCATCCTTGAGATGTGCCCTGCCCAGCACAGCTGTGTTCTCAGCAACATGGCCTCAATACTTGTGACTGCTGCTTGTTCAAGAACAGATGTATTGGTCACATAATCTGACCAGTGGATGTTTAGGATTGTGCAGAGGCAGCGTTGATGGAAGCGTTCTAGGAGACGCAGGTGGTGGCGGTAGATGACCCATGATTCAGATCTGTATAAGAGAGTAGACATGTTGAAATCTGCATGGAAGAAAAAGTAATTAAAAATCATTTGTATTGTGTTTGAAGTGCTCCTATTGCAAACAATGGCAAAAATCCTTTGTGTGTATATCTAGAAATCAAAAGTTGATTTCATTTAAATAGAAATTTTAAAAATTGAAAGCTGATAACCCTTGTTAAAGATGGCTTTCATTTATTTGTTTGCTGAATACTTGACTGCAATTTATTAATCTTGTTATTTATTTCCTCATTTTGCATCTGTAACTTGCCATATTGATTTTTTTTGAATGGTAAGCAAGTAAGGGTTTCTTTCAGCCTGTCAAGAGTTTTCCAGCCCAGTCTCTCTGCATTCTTTTTTTGTCCTTCCTTCCTTTTTATTTGTCATTTTTATACTCCTCCTACCTTGAAATTGTTTGTTGCAAACCAAAATCCTCATTCTATCACATGGGGAAGGGGGGGTGGTGGTTACACTTTTTTAGTTTTGTAGTAAGACACATACGTAGCTTTCTGAAGAGATGTTCTGAGAGCTAATGATTTAATGTCAATGTTAATGCCATTTTCCTCCTCATTTTTGTCCTTTCAGGTTCAGTATTTACATGCCTTACTGTAGCACTGGGATTTTACCGCTTATGGATATAACAAGACATGAATTTAAAGGGACTTCTACTGTCTTGGTTTCTGAAAAAAAAAAAAAAAAAAGAAGATTTTAATCTTTGCCTGGATTTTAACCAAGTCTTGACTGTTTTATTTATTATTTTATAAAGCAGACTGTACTGAGAATGTAACCAAAGATGTGCCTAGAAACAAACTGTACACATATCGTGTATATGTCGAATGTTACCTCTGACAACAGCACTTCTGCCGTTTCCCTCTGTTCTGAGCTGTAGTGCACCTTGCCACTGCCAGGTGTCATACAGAAGCAAAGACTGGCACTCATCCCAATCGGATGGGCCTGAAGAACCAGTAGAATTATGTTCCACTGCCTCTTTGGACAGGCTTGCCAGAGTCGGTTGCATGTGTCGGACTGAAGTATTGGTTGTTAAACTGAAACTACGTGTTCTGTGGCTTGGAGGCACTGTTGTATAACTAGAGTTTGTGCTAACTGAATCATGCTCACTTCCCTCCTGCTAACACTTGTTCATACAGTTACTATGATCAAATACTTGTTTTGCTATTTTTATAACATAGCTATCAGCTTGTTTTCCAGATGGCTGCCCAATCACTCGTGTTTCATTAACGAGTACTGTGTAGTGATAGCAGTGTTTGCTGCTGGTTTTGTTTGTAAGATATTTGTAGAGATTTTTGTGACTAACTTGCCTTTGGTACATGTAAGTATCACGTACTCATTCCATATGCTCATTGCTAACCTTACCACTATAACTGGAAGTTTGAAATGCAGTAAAATATGCTAGTTGTGTTTAATTTGTGTTTAAGTGATACAGAGTGTCTCTGGTGCTGCCTTGTTGGGGGAAAGGAAATTGATGTTTCTAGAAAGGAAAGAGATTTTAAATAGTTATGAAACAGGGTCTTTGCAAGAAAACTGCAGTACCAACAGACTCCTGGGGGTTTTATTGCTTTATTTTTTAAAAAATCATGTTGATTGTTCAAATCTGGAACCTTGATAGTGATTATAATAATGAAAGCAGTAATGGACCCCTGTAAGATGTTTAATCCAGTTCTGAACAAGCCCACCTGAACCAGTAAGTGCGACTGAAAACAATGAAGAAAGGTGTCCAGTGTATCCAGATATCTATCATTCTTCCACTGATGAAGTGACTGCTTTAGTAACAGAGCTGCCATCTGTGTTCCTTCAGTTAAGGGAAATTTCCCTTTCCTGCTTGCTTTTAGGAGGGGAAATCAGTTTATGCACTGGTGATAAATGCTGTTAGAGCACAATCACGGCTTTGCTTAATGAAAGTAAAGCTTTTTGGCTACTTTGTGCCTATACTGTAATGATCATTTAACTTTCTTTGTGGTTGGGAGTGCCAGACTTTGATCATGTACAAGCATGGAGGAAAAGATGTATGACTGTAAAAATACTGACCTGAAATAAAGAATTTTGAATATTTCATAAAACACGAGTTTTCATTATAAATGCAACTTTTTAATTTGAAATTAATCTCTTTGGTTGAAGGTAAGTCACTGCTAATAACACATCTTTTAAGCTAGGAATTTGCAAAGTCAACAGCCCCTCCAAGACATTGAAGAGGAATAACATAAGGAAAACTGTTAATGCACTCTAACTTAACAGCCCCTCTAAATTAATGAATCTTTATTCAAGAACTTCAGTTTTTTGTTTAAAAAATATTTTTTGCACTAACTTACAGGATTTGACACTTTCTCCAGTTAAGACAAGCGATAATTCAATTTTTAGAATGACTTTGCTGTTGGTCTTAACTTCCCAGGGCAGGTGATTCTGTATATCTCTATGTAATCAGTACGTGTTTGCTTGTAGGCCTGAGCATCTGACAAATAACGGTTTAAGACTAATTTTAAATATAGGTTCTATCCTGCTAAAAACAGATACTGTGCAAGTAAATTTCTATTTTGGGCAGGTGGAAAGAGGAAGTGAAAGATTATAGAGAAGTGTTGTCTTGGAATTAGCAAAGTGTCAGCAAACCAGCACTTGGTGAGTGGTTTTAAGCAAGGAATAAAGTTAATGTGTCCTTCGGGGAAAAATACACTATGAAGAGAACATAATTATTATCCCCTAGCCCAAAAAGTCTTTAAGTGTTGTGTAAAAGTTTGTTACTCCTGTGTGCAGACACAAAATCTCCTATTTCCTCTGTCTTTCTAACACAGTCTCATCATATGTAACACATGTATTTAGTGGCATTCCAGAAATTTAGAAAATCCTCTATATAATTTTGAAATACAAATTTGACAGATTTAAACTCTAGGAATGAACCTTTTGGAACAGGTGAGAATCTGTTATATCAAGATGTGCTACTAAATATTAAATCACAGAATTATTTGGATTGGCAGGGACCTCAAAGACCATCTTGTTCCAACCCTCCTGCCATGGGCAGGAACACCTTCCACTAGACCAGATTGCTCAAAGCCCCATCCAACCTGGCCTTGAACGCTTCCAGGAACGGGGCATCCACTGCTTCTCTGGTGCCTCCCCACCCTCACAATAAAGAATTTCTTCGCAATACCTAAACTGACCCTTTCTCAGTTTAAAGGCATTCCCCTTTGTCCTGTCACTACATGCTCCTGTAAAAAGCACCTCTCCAGCATTCTTGCAGCTAGGTACTGGAAGGCTGCTCTAAGGTCTCCCTGGAGCCATCTCCAGGCTGAACAGCCCCAACACTCTTAGCCCATCTTCATAGGAAGGTGGCCCTGCCCTCTATCATCCTTGTGGTCCTCTGGACCTGCTGGACCAGGCCTATGTCCATCATATGATGGGACCCCAGAGCTGGATGCAGTAGAGTTGGGGTGTCATCAGAGCAGAGTAGAGGGGCAGAATCACCTTCCTCGACCTGCTGGCCATGCTGCTTTTGATGCAGCCCAGGATACAGTTGGCTTTCTGGGCTAGAAGTGCATGTCTCTTGAAAAGAAACAGTTGAGTGTCAAATGATCACTAAATTCATAAACAGGAGACCTAAGCTGGCAATTCTCCCAATTTGTTTCTGTAAGTCTCTTCTCTGTATTGATGCTGTATATTTTTTCTAATTGGAATCAGTAGCAACTCTGAATGTAGAGAGATACTTTCCAGTTCTCTGACTTTGTAGTTTGATTTTTAATTTGCAGAGCTCTTTCGAAACGTGCAAGCGAAAAATAAATTAGACTGTTTTACCATAAAACTGTTTCAGCTGTGAAAATCTGCAGTAGCTCCCCATTGATTCAGAAATGTATCTGTTCATTTCCTGCCTGGCAGGAAATAAAGGATAAAAGGAAAAATAATTAAAATTGTTAGATCTCTCAGCTCTCTAAGTCAACTTGCAATCTAAGGATGAGCTCCATCCCTAACTTTCTTTCAGGAAAAGCCCATTTCTACTGAGAGCATGTAAGAGTAACAGTCTGTCTACACTAACACTAGTTGGGAGGTTTTCCTGTGAATTTCCCCATTCACACAGCAAAGACAGAAGGTTCTTTAAGGATTTGTTTCCTTTTGGTGAAGGAAATTTAGAATCATTCCTAAGTTGCTCCAAAACGTCTTTGTGTTTTGCAGAAATCCAAATCGAGATCCAGAGTTCTTACAAAACTGTATTTACTTGTCATGTATTATTGGGAGTATCCTGAGTTTAACTGTTTGTCTATCTTGCTTTTCCTCTTGTTTTCAGCAAAAATCCTTAAAGGAGCAGTCTCCCATTCACTGGTATGTATTAGCTAAATTCTTTGCTTCAAATGTGTTATTGCCATTAAATCACATGCTGTCTAGCCCCTTCTCTATTGGAAGTGTTGATTGCATCATTCATTTCCCAGAATGTTGCCGAGTTGTACTTAAAACCACAAGTTGACAAATGGAAACATATTTTTAATGTAGGTACGAGGTACGAAATCTGCTTCAATTTTACTAACCACAGATGTTTTGGTTTACTAGAATAAGCCTTCTCCTACTTGTGAATGTTCACTTAACTGAACTCTCCAAAAATGGTGAAATCCTAGCTCTGTGCAGCTATTAACAGTTCCTACTGACTTTGGAGAAGGCTGGCTTGCTTTTACCTTCAAGATGTTTTGAGTCATACTACTTCAGTGAACTGTTCTCTTCTTACTTTTGCTACCATCTGCAGACCTCACACAGAAAAAACAGCGAAGTTTTTCATGTGGTTTGGTTCTTTGGAGTTCTTAATCAGCAAAGTTAGGTAGATTCCTGAAACTAGTTCATTTGAACTACTGCAAGATGTGAGCAGTTTTGCATCTCCCACTGAGTTTCCAGAAAATGAATAAACTACCTTTGTTATGATTTCTAAAAATTATCAAAATTACGAGACAATTTAATATTTAACAAAACTGCTATATAAAGTCTCTCTTCATGGAATAAGTACACAGTAAAATTATATTTTTAATGTTTTAATATATTATTTATTGGTTTGAAAATTATGTTTTCTTTTTAAATGTTTTTCCTTTAGTTATTTGAATCTTGAACTTTTAGGGCTTCTTTTTGTTGGAGTTTTTGTTGTTCTTAGGGGTTCTTTTTAATTTTAGAATAAAACTTTCTGTATAAGCAATTTATTTCCTTTAGTCTAGTCTAGATAGAAAGTTCATTTACAATCAAATATGTGCCTGGAATATTGGGGATTTCTTCAATCAGAAACAAATATGCACACCCTTGGAGTTAGATGGCCTGCTGTGTCTTTGTTAGGAAAGCTTCCTTTGGCTTAAAACATATTTTTTACCCTATTGCCAAATATTTTAAAGCAGTAGTGTTGATTCTTTATTTTACACTTAAATTCTATGTCAGAGCAATTGCCTCTCTCTTATCCTCAACATGGGGTTTTGTAACCACAGAGAGGAAGATAGCCAGTGCTTGCATAGTGTTTCTTTGAAATCTGTCGATTCCAAGGAAGAAGATTTCAGTTTTCTTGGGAGGGTGCCCCACTGGTATCAAAAACAAAATACTGGAAATGAGTAACAAAATATTGCAGCAAATATCAGCCTTGGGCCAGTGTTTATCCCCGTAGTGAGACGTGTCAATGTGGTGTAGTATTTCAAATATCCCATGTCCCTTTTCTGTTCCAGTGTGCACCCTTATCAAACCCTTAGAAGTTCACTAGGTTCCCCGTTGTATTCTGAAATTATACCAGCTTGATTCGAGTCATGACTAGTACTACTCGTGAATAGTCTCTTCTTGTTGCATGAGTAAAAATGTAGTGAGGGAAAAAAAGAAGGGTGGTGTGTTGTTTTGATTGTGGTTTGTTTTTCTTCCCTGCGGGTAAGTGGCACATGTTCTGTGAGAACTTTAAACAGAACTGTGTGGTACATGGATATAACAGTGGCATATTTATAGCAAGCAGCTGAATTTGGTCATATAAAACTTGTATACAAGGCTCCGGGGTTTGCTCAGAATTGATAGAGACAGTAATAGTTATCTTGGCAGGGGTTGGGAAAGGAAGCAGGGCAGGTTTCTCGGCATGAAGGCAAAACTCGGCATTTATATTGCTTATACTTTAACCTCCAGCATTCTTTGGTCTTTCTTGTAGAAATCTTGTAGACCTCTTAAGATTTTACTGTTGGCAATGCATGTTACTCCATGAATAGGCAGCTGTTAAATGTGCCACTTTTGACTGTGATTTTGTCCAGAGTAATTTGTGTCACTTAAGTAATTTTCCTGTCTTTTGATTCTGTCTTTACCCAGGATCTGTTTTCTTGTGGCAGAGGTGTACTCTGCATTATAGACTTACGAGTTCTTCTAGTGATGCATAGAATGAATAAATACAAAGGCTACTTCAGAAGCTCCCTTTAAAGGCTACTTACCACAACCAAATATGGGAAACAGATTTAAAAAATCTTTTACAACACAGCTTTCAAAGAAGTCAATTCCAATGCCTCGTGATTTACATGCAGAGTTCCCTTGTGTTCCTTGATGCCAGCTAAGCCAAGGAACTAACCACCTCTTCTCTGAGCTGCTGAGCTCTTCAGAGTTTTGAGACCAAATAAAGCAACAGGCATGAGCCTATTCTAAAAAAAATAACCACTGCTGATGCACACACGAGACTGAGCATGCCTAGTGTGGACCGTGCACGTGGGTTTTACATTTTCGTTCAGTATTTTTCTTTGATGTAGTTAGTTACCTTTTCAGGTTATGGCACCATTCAAAAGTACTGGATTCTGGAAAGCTTTTAAGAAGAAGCTGAAATACTATGGAAGTTGAGGGGGAAGAAGTGCAAAATAAGGCTTACACTTCCAAAAGGCCACAGGAAGATCATCAGATATGTTAGTATTTTTATTCCCTCTAAAAAGGAGCCTTGCTTAAAAATAAAGCTTTTTTATAGAAACTTCTGAGTTGATTTTTTTTCTTTAATCCTCCTAGACACTTTTCAGTCTGTGGATTGCAGCACGCTCCTCCATGAAAATTGTTTCATTTTTAATTATCTGATTCACGACCACAGCTCTCAAAAAAAGTTGTGCTAAGATATTATTTTCTGTTTTTACTATTCAGTAAAAATGCATTCAGGAGTTTGGCAAATTTAGCATTGTATTGTCTGCTGAGCTGTTAAGCAGTTAATGTGTCTTGTTTTCAACAGGGTCCCAGTTTGCCCTAAGGTATCAGGCCACGCCTGACAAGTTATAAATTTGATGATTCATAAGGTACTGTTAACTGGGGGGTTGGGAATTTCTAAGGAAGCTAATCCTGTTTGATAAACAGTGGTAGTCATCAGCTAACAAAGCAAAACTATGCTCACTGTAAAAGGTAAATGTTTAATAGAAACCTCATCTCCATTTACATAAAGGCCAATGTTTTGAAAGGTATTTTCTTTTTCTGCTGTTACCTAACAGAAAACAAACAAAACCAAACATGGTTCTGGACTTGGGCACTCTTAGCTCACTGTCCTTTGCAGTTCCTAACTTTGAATTTTCAATATGTCATTTAATAAATTCTTTTGGATCCTTTTATATGCCATTTTTAGTTTCAATGTTGTTTCCAAGCTTTCTTGCCCCCTCACCCCAGATGTAGAAAGATTTGGAGGAGGGAGGGGTTGACTTTCAGTGTGTTCTTCATAAGGGGTTTAATGTATTTCTTAATAAAACCGTATTCAATGCTTTAAAATATGATCAAAGACTCTCTTGCAAGCCTTTACTTGTTCGCTAAAATTAAAGGCTTATTTACATGAAGGTTTCATATCAGTCTTCTGATTGATGCTTGTTTAAGTTTTTGTACAAATTGTATTTCAAGTAGCAATTTAAATATTTTTGTACACTGTTAGTACATCACCACAGGCAGCAAGACCACAAGACCCTGAGGTACTCAAATATCTCTGAATAAAACAAGCCACAGGATCACATATAAACAGATACAAATATAGGGGGGGAAAAATTGCAAGGTGCTAGAAGTCTGTATACTGTACAAATATCTAAGATTCCAAATAGATATGACTGTAGCAACACCAAAAGAAAACATAAGCAAAGCCAGTCTCTTCAGTCCATAAATGAAGGTTAAGGCATGCAGTTCCTCTTTGCTCTTGGACAAAACGCAGCAATGGAGACAGGCGGCTGTTTAACAACTGCCTTTGCAGCAAATGTAGCTGACTACTCCTTTAACTGGTGGTAGTGGTGTGTTAATCCAGAAATCTTTTTACTATGAGGGTGGTGAGGCACTGGAACAGGTTGTCCAGAGAGGTCGTGGATGCCTCATCCCTTTAAGCGTTTAAGGCCAGGTTGGTTGGTGCTCTGAGCAACTTGGTCTCGTGGAAGGTGTCCCTGTCCACAGCAAAGAGTTTGGAACTACATGATCTTTAAGGTTCCTTCCAACTCAAACCAGTCTATGATTCTATTAAAACTGAAGCTTATTTTGTGTGGTTTTCTGTTGTCCTGGGATGAAAAACTTTATTGCAAAAACACGACGTTTTATATAAACTGCATTAGATTTGGTGTGAAAATCATAACTTAAATGTGTGGTGGTGGGTGTTGGTTAATTTTTAGATCTTTTATCTATGTTGTTCTAGCACACTGTGTTTGGGTCCTGATTGCTAGCTGCTAAAGGATGATTATTCCTTGCTAATTACCCTTACTGAAGTAAGAGATGGGCTAGGTGATGGGGTGATATATCTAAGCCAGAATGAGCTGTAGCCATGTTGGTGAGATTTCTCCAGAGATATTAGAGAGAGATAGCCCATAAAGGGCCAAAACCAAGAAAAGTGAGTTGCTTCTTGAAGCACTGCCTCAAGGGGAAGAATACTTGAAATACATATACATAATGAAATGGAAAAGTTCAAGAAATGGTAATGTTAAAGAAGACCTGATAGCAGGGAGCAAGTTAGTTGCTAAGTTACGAGGCAATTTTGGACAGCAGCAGTAGGCAAGGATGATTTAACAGGTCTATGCCGAAGTTCCCATGGTCAGAGATTATATGGAAGCATTATGTCATCAGATCATCACACACGGAGTACAGTGATTCTGTTGCTGGTAAGGATATCTGCCAGGGAAAGGAGCTGCCTTGCTTTCTGTTCCATGTAGGTCTCGGGGAGGGGAACAGCACAGCCTTTGTGCCTCACCCTGTCCCACACTCAGATGAGTTCTTCAAATTCCAGCTCCTACTAAGATAATTATACAGGAAAATCCAGCTTTTGGGAGCAGGGAGGTAGTTCCTGACTATTTCTCACAGCACTTCCTACCAGGGCTGCAAGCACTTAAAAATTCTGCCCTCTCAGAAGAGTTCCCAGCCTGCCTGAGGATGGGAAACAATGGCCCCTGGCATAATCTTTTCTGCAGTGGGGATGAAATAGGGCTGTTGAATGATAAAAAGAGACTCTAATCTTTTGCTGGGATCCCAAGGGCTGAAGGGCTTTTCTCCCAGAATGGATTCTAGCCTTTCCAAAGACAAAGAATAGTGAATTCAGTAATGAGTCCCTAGCTAGCCAGCGTAATAGATTCGCTCTATTTAAACCTTGTCCCAAGAGAGCTGTATGTGGGTTGCGTTTTTTTTATTTGTGGTCTCTGTTACTACGGAGCTCAGATTGATGAAATTGCTTATCAAATATGTAACTGTCATTTGTGATGGAGATTGATAAATATGGCTAAGTACAGCTATGTATTACAGAGACTGTTCCTTGCACTGATGCAGTGGACTGACATAGGCTGTTGCCAGAATCTTGATTTCAGTCTTTTTGGTATGTGATAAATGTTAGTCAGCTAGCCAGACTTGCAAAATCACATTTGATCTGTATGACAATTATGATTCTTTGAGCTCTTTCCCTAGTACATGTAATTTCATTTACTGTGGATTGCTACCTCCACTAGTACAGGGGGCTTTTCAATTAATACAAAAGAAAGAATACTGGGAAACGTAAAAGGAAAATTGCACAAAAGGTATAGTTTTACCAAGGGCAGATTGTGCCAGACTAATGTGGCAGCTTTCTTTGGTAGTAACTGTATAACAGACTTCCTAGGCAAAAGAAACACAATATATCTAATAGATCTTCAGGTTCCATATAATCTAACTTGAAGAAGACACAAAGATAATGCTGTTAAGAAGTTACCTCATGATGGCAAGACAAAAAGAGTTCTGTTCACTGGTGTTCAAGAAAGACCAATTCAAACTTTAAGTGTTCTGAAGGGCTACTAGGATGTTCAGAAATATAATTCATTTAGCCTAACAAATAAAAACTGAAGCCAAGCTGACTCTAGGAATGCTCTCAAGGGTGCTATGTTAGTAGAAAACACTAGAAAAAGGAAAGAATTATCTAAGGTGAAGGACACAGACTTGCCATAAGTACATTTAGGATGGAAATTATAAAGATGTTCCTGACCACCAAATAATTTGGAATAGGAGTCCAGTAGAAGCAGCAAGAAGAAATGTGGTTGAAACACTAGTATGAACCAACAGAGTCATGTTATACTGTGTGCTGCTTATGTTAGCAAAGGGAACTCCACAGGGAACTTACCTTTGTTGTAGGTTTATATAAACACTGGAGGGAAACACTTTTTATTTTTTGGCTATCTGGAAACTTTTACCAGAGTTGTAACTACAACATTATAGCTACTGGTTCAAGTGTCAGGTCTATGTCAGCATTTTTTACAGTAATTTCAGTAGATCAAAAAACACATGCCATGCCCTAGTGTTCAATGAACATGAAAAATGCAGTTTTTTAAAGGCTTGGGTTTTTTTAGTCTTCTAATCTTCTGCCAATGCATCTGAGATAATTTACAATGAAACTCAAAGCATCACTAAAGGGCTATTCCCCTCAGTATAACGTGAGTTTGAAAAGGGAAACATCTAGATTCTGAAGTGTGCTACGCCTTATTTTCATCTTGAAATCATTTTCTAAATTTCTTAAAAGATATTTTTAATATATGTGCACATCTAATTATAGCTAAAGATAATTTGTACTTCAATTATACTCCCTTTCTGCTAGGTCCTCAGCAGACGAACAAACCCAGAAAGAATCTTCAGCCTGGGTACTCTCTATCTCACCACATGTTGATGGATCTTCTCTCCTGTTCCCAGAAGTCCAAAGGTGAGAAAGGGTAAAAGTGTGTATGTATGTATACATATATGTATATACATATATGTGTATATGTATATGCATGTGTAATACATGTACAGGGAGGGCAGAGAAGGACACGTCTGCCCTGTTTTACATTCACTATGTCCAGTCCAAGTGTTTATGCACAGTTATGTCTGTATACACAGCTCTGCTATGAAAAAAACAAGTTTCCCACATTGCTATGAAAAGTCATTTCTTTGAGTGTCAGAATCCAAGGCCCACAAGCAATTTGTTTGTTTTACAGTCTTCTTGATCTCCTTCTATGACCTGTACCTTCTGTTCCCTATTCAACCCCAAACCACGGAAGGCTCATTTCAGCACAGCCTTGGTGCCTTGCCCTGCTTCAGTCCGGGCACCTCACAGGGGCACCTCTGCTGCTCCCTGCTGTCCTGGTCCTACACCGCCTTTTGCTGGAGTAGTATTCCAATAGCCAGCCTCAGCCCAGCTGAGACAGATACGAAGTTGCAGGCATTTAGAGAACAGATAAATTGGAAGCCTTTCCTGGTATCTTGATGACTCAAGTAACCTCTGCTCCTTTTCTGTTCACCAACTACAGCTGCGGGTCACCATCCAACTCTAAGATGTTGCAACACTACACTGCAAGCCTCTGTGTTCCCATCCTTTGTTCCACAGCCTCACGCTGCTGCTGGAAATCCCGTGTTTTGCCTCTGGCGAAATGACACACTTCTGTTCCTCCAGGGCTGTCATCCTGCCCTCTTTCACCAACAGAAGAGTTGCCGTAAAGGAGGTGTTCGGGTGTGATGGGGACAGGAAATTAAGTGACTTGGGAGGTGCAAGCTTTCAGCTTGCCTGTGCTCAGTTATTTACTTCTTTGTTTAGGTTTCCTGAGGAGAAATAGATAAGGTCCTTTAAAGCAGGTTCTTAGCTGGCAGCTTGGTAAAGAAGCAGTGGGAGTGTGTATTGAAGAAACTGGAATAAACAACAAAACCAAAACATAAGGTCTCGATTCAAGTAAATATGCCAGAGGGAACACTCAGAGCAGACAATGTTTATTGCTCAATGTAGCCTAAAGTCCAGACAGCGTGAGAATGCAGTCCAATGGAGCTCTCCTGAAGCTGGGAAATGAGAGGTGCACATAGAGCAGACCACAGAGGAGGCAGTATGTTTTCCTTTGGGAAGGATCAATAATGATTGTACAGTAGGCTGGAAATATTTAGTCATATAAAAGGTCTCAGTGTTAGCAGCAGAATAGAAGCTTTCACAAATTTATGTATGAATAAAAATTAATCAGATATTAACCATTAGAGTAGGTCAGTTACTATTTCTCACATAAAGTATTGCAGCTGAAAATGACTGTGCGAAAACTTCCTAATTAGCCCTGTTGGGTTTTTTTGGTTTTTAAGAAGAGGAAAGTAGCTAACCTCTGAATCCATTTTCCTGTGGAAACAAAGCTTACGCAATCAGTGTTTGTCCTGTACCTAATAACTTTTGTAACCCTCTGGCAAACCAGGTTTGGACTCAAGTTGAAAGAGTGATAGTGTTGGACATGATTATGTTTTTTTAAACATTTCATGAAGTCTGGCAGCAGGATAAGGGACAGAGAGTCAAGTTACTGCCTTGACCAAAGAAAAGGATCTCAGCTATTATATGTTGCTTCCAGCCAGCTGGCCAGTAAGCACACACGTGTCGACAATGACTATTTTTATAGCTCCAGACCATTCCCGGTTTGTTGTCTCTTGGTAGTGACAGTGTTACTGAAGGCACGAGGAGAGCTGGGATTATTGTGGTGAAGAGAAAGAGATGTGGGACAAAGGACACAAATCCATAGGAAATCAAGCTTCGTTAGTTCTGCTGCTCAGGAACAACATGTTTGTCTAACAATAGCTTTCTGCCCAAGCACATACGTCAGAGCCAGATTAGATTTCTATTTGCATACCTCCTTACCTTTCTCAGGAATGCCTCCAGCACAGAACTCCTCATTTCTCTTTCTTCCTTAAGGCATGGGTCTCTCCTGAAAAGTAACTGTAAAAGTGGCATCCTATTTCTTAATAGATTTATTACTTTGTTTACTTAGAGTCAGATGAACTGGGCTTAATAACCACATCAAATGTTTGCTGCTTTTTTTTTTAATCCTCTTGGCTCTTCAGAAACAACATAACAGAGAGAGAGCAAATGAGCTGGATGCAATTCCATTTTGTGCACACACACTGAGAGCAGAACCTGGAGACAGCACTGTTGTGCAATGCAAGCAAGACGTAAACTTATCCTGCAGAACCCTTGTAGCTGATGATCTGAGAGGGAAAGAATCCAATGGATTTCTGAAGCATAGGGATCAGCCTGTAGTACTGACAGGAAAAACAGAATTTTTTTGTTTTCTTTAGAACTGAACACAATTTATACATACTTGTTGAAATAATAAACATGGAAAAAAAAAAACCACAAGAAAACTTTAACAGCCACTGTACAAAAGAATGCTGTAGTATCCAAGGGAGGTTTTAATCTGCAGGGAGAGAGAATAGGAGCTATGCTTTTCTTTCTGTCTTATGTAGTCTAAGGTCTGTATTATGCTCATTATAGTGATATCAGTGTTTCTAAATTAAAGTGGCAATACCCAGATTCCAGAAGCTAGAGGCAAACTTGGGGGCAGCATTAATACACTACACAGCCACTGACACAGTATGAGACCTCATGCCTCATGCACTATTGTTGCCAGTAGCCACCACTGAGGAAGTGTTTTCAAACACTAGATAGCATTATGGAAACTCAGTTTTCATGGCAGTCCATTCAAACCCCAGCTCCGTGTTCCCACTGGTAAGTAACCACTTTGAAAATTCACTCCAAGGAATAACGAGTCACCTAGAAAGTAAACAAGATACAACTCCAATGAAACAGAAATTACTTTAGTAGATGCTAACACTAGGACGCTCAGTATCCAACGGTTGGTATTGAGCCTTTTCACGGGCAAGTATTTGATACTTCAGGGGGGAAAAAAAAGGCACAAAGAGCCAACTGAGCTGTGCTGAACTTCATGGGTGTTGAGGATAGTCCTTCCTGAGCCCCCCATGGACAACGGGTTTGTGAAAAGAAATACAGAGCAATTACCCTAATCACAGTCTTAGCAAATGCGATTAATGATCAAACAGTTTTCCAACATTTTGGCAAATCCTGTCTTAGTGTTATTTGCCTTGAATTCCTCCCACAGCAATAAGCTGCGTAAGTTGACAAAATGCAAATGCAAAAAGCACTACCTTTTGTGTCCCAAGGGCACTATAGCTTGATTATATCCAACCTACTGTTTAGTTGCTGACCTAATTTCTTCTGTTGTTGTAATTTTAGAAGGAAGTTTTTACAGGCTCTTTCTACATGATATGGATTAGTATTCCAAGGTATCTTGGACAAAAAATGGGGATGAAAAATGGTCTTTTGTTCCTGGTACATTGTTGGTTTAATTTAGTTGGGCATGTCTGGTGGAGGAACAGAGAAGCCAAATTTTAAGACTTTCTGATTTTGTCCACCTTGCCTTCATGTGTTCCAAGGCTAAAATAAAGCTTGTGTTGCACATGTAGGGTGGCTAATGAATTAGCTGCTGCCACCAGCTTAACTGCTAAGGAACTTTACACTGGGTCAAACCTAACACGTTGGTACACCCACAATCTTGCAGCTCAGATCTGCTTTCAAAACAAACACCTCAAATGTGTCATTAAAAGGCTAAAATACACCCACTGGGTAAGGCCTACATCTCAGTAATGTGGCCGTGTGAGTCTCAGGCTGAGTCAAGGGGATCCTTCTAAAAGCAACACTTTGCCCAGAGCAGTATCAAAGGGGATGGGTTTTGCCTCATACAATTTTTGCAGTGACTTGCTATAGTCTGTTGCTGTATGTTCAGTCACACCTGGTCAAACTGGTTTACATTGTCTCCTGCCCATCATTTGTAAATAATCCTTTCTCTGTTTCTTTTTTTTTTTTTTTGGGGGGGGATGTTTTTATTTTTAGTATGCTGATTCTCAGTTGTGCTAGAATTGTTATCAGAAAGTATCAAGGTGGAAAAAATAGAGTGGCCTTCAGAGGCCTTGTCTGGAATTCAGATTAAACTGCTGAAGATCACTCACATATACTAAACGTTCATTTAAGTAAGTAATATATATTGCTGAGTGCAGCGCAGAGCTTCAGAATCTTCCCACCCCTTCCCTATGTGGTTCAAGTAACTACATTTTTCTATCATGGCATGTGCCTAGTGAGAAATCAGAAAGTGGTTATTGAATGACACGAGCTGAAACCTTTCCCCTTGCTCACAAGGGGAGAAAGACTGACTTGCAGCAATTTTCAATCCAGGAATGCAAACTCTGGGGAGATAAACTCTCCTGAATAGCTGTGACAGAAGTGAGAATTTAGAGTAAAGCATTTTTGGACTAAATAAATGGCACACCAGGGAGAGTAGGAGGTCTGGAAGGAGGCTGCAGAAAGTGTGCATGAGTAACCTAGGTTATTGTGATAATGAGATTACGCTTTGCTTTGAGATCTACTGTAGAGTGAGACTGAGTCACTTTGCCTTGGCCTATGTCATAGGGAGAGAGCGGCTAAGATTTAGTTTTAATGACCAAAATAGTTGTAAAGTTGCCAGGGAGTGTCTTGGTTCCCTGGGCCACCCCTCATAGCTAACTTGGAGAGTTAAAAGGAACTTTTCCTTTTAGCCTTCTCTATGCCATCAGCCACTGTTCTCTAGCCAAACCTCTCCAGATCTCCCTTACCTTCAGGCAGTGCCCTGCAAGCCCTCCAGACTTTTTAGCTTCTCCACTAATGTTGGGTGAGATAGCTTTTCCCTGGGATCCAGCTTCTGATGTGGCTGACAGCAGGGGCCCCCCTGCCTCCCACTCCACTGTCTCTGGGCTGGGACTTCCCTCCCCAAGAGCCATCTGGGGCCTCCCCAAGCCCCCTGGTAAAGGGGAACCTCTGGACGCTTCTGGGAGCCCTCTTCTCCAGGGAGAGCAGCTTTCTTCTCCCCGCAGGCATTGCAACGTTATCAGCCCCTGCTGAGGCAGTGTTTGATTTTCCTGTTTTATCTTTGAGCCCCAAGTAGAGCATTTCATATCTATAAAAATGTGTATATTATATATCCTGTTACAGTGATACTACATACAATGTGAATAAGCTGGTGTAAGTCCCTTTATACAGCTTATCACTCTCCCTAATAGGGAATTAACTCATAGTGTTTTAATTATATTGATGTAGTTGCAGCAATACATAGTTCTCCATGTAAAAATATAATAAGAAAAATCCCCTAGATAAGGGAAATCTTACAGGCCAACTTGAGAAAAACCTTCACATGCATAACTTCTGTTTCAGGTGTCCTGTGATTCTCTGTACAAAAGAGAAGCTCTGGTTTACAGTGGGCTGATTTCTCATTTGACAAGAGTGGTTGCTCATGAAAAAACCTACCAACCACAGGACTCACTCCAAGAAACCCAGTCTACTGGGGACTGATGGGGTCCATCCGTCAGAGAGGGGGAAGAGCATCTTCAGCCATAGGCTTGCCAAGCTGGTGAGGAAAGCTTTAGACTAATGCTCTTTGGGGAGAGGAACCTCAATCCCTCCCACCTCTACCACTTTGATGCCAGTGCCAGCGACAGTTGCTCTGAACCTGGAGAGGGGGTACAGGCCAGCAGGAAGAACCTAAAGAGCAACACAAAGGAATTCCAGCCACCCCAGACAGTAAGTCAGCTTCATAGGAGCCCAAGTTAAATGCTTCTATGCAAATACATGTAGCATGGGGAATAAACAAGAGGAGTCAGAGATGTGTGAATGCCTGTAGGGCTATGATCTTATTGGCATCACTGAGACATGGTGGGATGGATCCTGCAACTGGAGCGTTGAAATGGAAGTATACAGATTCTTCAGGAAGGAGAGACATGGGAGACGAGGACAGAGTGTCACCCTCTATGTCAATGACCAGCTGGTGGAGTTCAAGATCCTTAGGGCAGCAAGGAGAGCACACAGCAAGCTTGCATCCCTGGAGTTTATGAGACCAAAGTTTGGCCTCTTTAGGGATCTTCAGCACAAGAGGGACATAAACTGTTGGAGTGATCACAAAGATAATCAGAGGGTTGGAGCACCCCTCCAATGGATACAGTTCTGAGAGTGTTGGGATTGTTCAGCCTGGAGAAGAGAAGGCTCTGGGGAGACCTTATAGCAGCCTTCTGGTACCTAAAGGGGGCCTGAAAGAGAGCTGGAGAGGGACTCTTTACAAGGGCATGTGGTGACAGGACAAGGAGGAATGGCTTTAAACAGAAAGAGGGTAGATTTACGTTAGATATAAGGAAGATATAAGGATATCTTACTTTAGATGTAATTTAGATGTAAGGAAGAAATCTCTTCACTGTGAGGGTGGTGAGGCAGAGGAACAGGTTGCCCAGAAAAGTGGTGGATACCCCATCCCTGGCAGTGTTCAAGGCCAGGTTGGATGGGGTTTGGAACAACCTGTTCTAGTGGAAGATATCCATGCCCATGGCAGGGGGTTTGAAACTCAGTGATCTTTAAGGTCCCTTGCAGCCCAAACCAGCCCATGATCTAGCTCCATGTGTGATTAAACATGAGTAACTAGATAGTTATATTTCTAAAATTCAGGCCTTCTCTGCTGCTCCCCTTTCCTCAAGTATCTCCAGGCTGTCATGTCCATCATTCAGACTATGTGCTTCACTGACACAAAGAGCAGTGCCCAAGGTGATATTTGTTTACAGATATGTTCTGTATTAATACATTTTACAGCTCACTTGTTCTGCTCAGAATTCAGATGTGATACGGATTTAAAAATTTGAAGGAGAGAAAACTCATCTTCAAGTTTACCTAAACTTGTGTTTAGCCTTACTCATTGCTTTGAATATTAGGCAGAACTGTCAGTAGAGTTTTTATGGGACTGGTTATACCCCACAAATATAAGAATTCATATGGTTTACAGCAGAGCTGCACCTACAGACTATCAGGCTCTAGGGCCCCAAACTTGCAAAATTACTTTGTTCAGGTCTCTTCCAACCCAAACCATTCTGTGAGTCTATGGACATTAACAGAGCTAAGCACTGTTCAGAGGACAAAACCCTCAATTAGAAAGCATTGGGTAGAAAGTCAAACGGGCTATGGAATTGCTGGACTGGGCAAAAAAGCTGTTAGCCTCCTAAGTGCATCTCATTCATTTCCTTCCTTTCTCAGTGCAGTGCAACCACAATTTCTATGCCCCATACTGGCCTTTAAAATATTTTAATATTTGTTTCAGTGCACTTCAGGCAGTTAATAGATTCTTACATTTATGATTGCTTGGCTTTCATCAATTTACACTTATTTGTTCATTGTAATTTTTAATACCTTAGTGGAGGGAAGGAAAAAAATCAACAACCGCTAAAACCATTTCTTTCAGTTTATCAAGTTGTCCTTTAATCACTTTTGGACATTTTTTCTTTCTTTCCGGCTGCTTAAAAAGTCCAGTTTCCTTGCTAGTTTCTTCAAGTTTACCTAAAAGGGACAGGGTGGAGGGCGAAGAGAGATTGCCCAAGTTTTATGATTTGTATTATAGCCGTTCAAGTAGAAAGAAAGGAAGTATTTAAAAAGGAGTGTCAACAGATTTTACAAGGATTAGTGTTAGCATCACTGATAAAGCAGAAGAAGAGAGACGTGCATGATAAGCAGCAAAAGTGGTCAGAAAAAGCTGTGACTGAAGGAGAAAGGAATGTAGAAGTTGAATGATAGTAAAAGAGAGAGTCAGGGAAAAGATTTAAAGAGATGAGAAAATAAGCAAGAATGATTGTACTGACTTTTGTTTGTAATAGGGGGGAAGGGGCAATTATAGATGTCTCCCATTTGGATAGAGTGGAAAAGAAAATGCAGGGAACATACAAAAGCGCTGTGACTTCGAGAGAAAATGTTGCAAATCCCGGGCATGGTCCATCTGCCTTGAGGTAGTACTAGCCCTGATTAGTCCAAGCAACAAGATAGGACAAAAGGAAGGAAAATGCTTATAAAGAGACTAGAGGAATTGGAGTAGCACTTCAAGGGGCTCTTTGGAAGTTCAGCAGCAACCATGTGAAAGTTAAATTAGCAAAGACACTTACCCAAGAAGACATAATGGCTAAAATGTAGTACTGGATGGATGAAAAGACCAAGATAAATGTACATGTCACTGATGCAGAATGCTGCCAACGTGACTTGGTACTGATACACAGGGAAAGGCAGAAGAGTGAAAGCCTGCTGAGATTTCCAAAGCAAATGGGAATGGAAAAGGAAGACTCAGCTGTCAAAAGGGAGAAGTGAAGAAGGAGTTGTGAAAGCCAAGGAGGGAAAGTGTTGAGAGGAAAGATAAAGTTGGCAGAGAGATGACAGAAGTAAGAGACAGGGATCGGTGAAGATATAAATAAAGGCAACATCATTTAAAGAAGCACAAGTCACGAGCAATTTCAGTGGTGCAATGAGAGTAGAATGTCAGATATGCAAGACAGAGTAGAAAAGAGGCTTAGAAAAGACTCTCTGTGCATGAGTCTTGGTGAGAGTTGCGCCAAGGAGATGAGGAAATGTTATGATTATTGAGAATAAGAACAGTGTGCACACTACAGGAAAGTTAGTGAAGCCTCTGAAGGACAGGGGGAATGAGAGAGACAAGTGTTAAGAGCATGTGGAAGAGAAGTGGTGTGAGTCTTAGAATCTTTAGGAGTTGGTTTATGCAGTCTTTCACTGTGAAAAGGAGAAGTCATAGGAGAAAGTTTGCCAGGATGGGTAGGGAAGATGTTTTCAGAGGCTTTTCTTTCCACCATCTGAAACCTGATGGATGTACATAGATCTTTTAGCATCAAGGTCGGCTTTCAGACAAACCAGCAAGATGGAAGGGAAGAATTAACCATAAGAAAAGAGAAAGGAGGGAAACCAAAAGAGAAAGGAGGGAAAGATTTTGGTTGAGGAATATGGAACTATCTAATTAACCTAATTGGCGTCCATCATCTATTGTTTTCTTCAGCATCACCCATTCTCAGTATTCACTGTAAGTCTTTGTAATGGCAAGCAGGATTTGGGCTACTTGACAGATAGGTAGATGTACCTGCTGACTTCTAAGCTTATGCCTGTCTTTCTTTTGTCAAAGATGAGAAGCAGAAAAAGAAAAACCAGTTTTTGAAGTCAGGGTCATAAAAGGCGAGCACATAATTTGCATTTTGCTTTATTAGTGTGGACTAACTCAGCAGGCAAAATCTAGCATACTGATAAATGATTTTGTAACCAGAAAAATAGGGTCAGTGACTGCAAATCATTTTTCCCCGTAAAGTAAATGAGGCACTGCAGGTGGGGGGACTTGGCGGGGAGTGTCATATTTCATTTCAGTCAGGAAATACAGATGTAGGCTGGACCAAAAAGATTTTAAATATTCTACCAAGGAAAAATTCTGTGAAAGAAGAGGTGGGGATGGGCCATGTGGTTGTCACATAGTCCTGCTCCTAGGTGGTGCCTGCTGTATTGGGTCCATGTGTTCCCCCACTATGTTTAATCTGAGCAGCTCACGGAGTTGGCTCTATCCTTGGTTTCTTGCACAGAAAACCTCTGTTAGCCCTCTGTAGAAGTGAGACCTTTTGCAACTTGGCTCCTCTAATCTCCCAAAACATACTTGCTCCTTCCTTTACTCCACGCTTCCCATTAGCTCAATCACAGCTTTTGTCTCTCCCTTCCTGTAAAGTAACACAGAGTTACTGAGTACAGAGAATCTCTTCATGGCCTTTTGGTTGTGAAAGCAATCAGGCACATGCATTTGAGGGGTGCTAGCACAGAACATGCTTCACTGAGGCAGCTCAAGGAACATACAGTTGTGTGCAAACTAATCAGTATCTATGTGTTATATGTCGCCAGAGGCTTCTGATCTTTTTGGGGGGCTGGGATCAGGGACTTTGAAACTTTCTGCTCTCACCCAAGTCACAGGAAACCTTTTCCTGAGTTGTGAGTTGGATCTCACAGCTGAACCAATGTGCTATGAAAGGAGTGCTGTCTTTTCTGTTCTCCTGCTCAAGCTTTCTATGCCTCTGAGTGCACCCCCAGCCTGTCAGGCCCACTGTGGGATCAGACAGCTCGTCTCACCTGATCCAATAATTACTCGCTGCCAAAAGGGGTGATCCCACTCCACCTCCTCCCTAGCCGTGTACCCCAGCAGCTTCCCTTTCTGTGGCACTGGAGCTCATCTAGTCTCGCAGCAAGGATTTCAAGGGACCCAGTGCAGACAAAAACTAACTCTGCCACAGACCATGAGCAGCATTTTTGCTGGATTGCCTAGATGAACCATCCCAGCACAGGATCCCATGAACACAATCTGGGGGAGGCAGGACTGTGCCATTGGTTGTCAGACAACTGTCAGAGAGGCTTGGTTGCATCATCACACCATATCTCACAGCATTAAAAAATCCATACTAGTCCATGGTCCACATCTGAGAAAATTCTTCCATTCCTGACTCCTGGCCATCAGGCCAACTTGGCAAGACTGATTGATCCTCCAGCTATCTGGCCTTCCAAAGATGTTCCTATTTTAAATAGGATCAATTCAATTTCAGTAAAACTCTGCTTTCTCATCTCTAGAAGGCATGTGACAAGGGCCTGGCAGTTTGACTTCTCATACACCAATACAGTCAGTAAATCAGCAACTTCTTAGCTTAAATCAGATTGCAAAAAATTACACATAGGTACAGATTCCAGATTGTCACAGTCAGGCATGATGAAAAACCTACACATTGACCCAGAACATGTGTTAATTTGTTTGTTCCTGATTATATTGGCTCTGGTACCAGAACAGGGATAAGCAGATACTGAATGGAGATTAATTTATGTCTATTTTATATTGAGACTGACATATGTTTCAGTTTCCAGCACTATTATTAAAATTAAAATATGTAAAATATGCCATATGTTGTGTTCTGATTTATTGGTGTAAATAAAGTCAGATGGTTTAAACCTTTGAACAAAGTTCCCTTAGAAAATTTTTGTCACTCGCTGCTCTGGCTTTCAATGACCCTAAATGGATATATTTTTTCTGTATGTCTTTTTTTTTCTTTTCCTTCATGCTTTATCAGTTGGCACAGAGCTAAATCCAAACTTCATCAACGTGTTTCCAGGGCTAAATAGCCAACTTACCGTCTTTTTACTGTTAATTTTTAATTTTGTGGATCCTGGCTCTGTAACATCAGACAAGAAAAGTGCGTTAGTATAAATCATGTTACTCAGATCCCACATAGACTCTAAGATAGAAAAATCAGATACAATAGTTGAGAAATGAGAACAACTATTTTGCCTTCAAATTTGATAATTAAAAACTAATTTGTGAAACTAAAGGCATTCT
Source organism: Corapipo altera (assembly GCF_003945725.1). Lineage (NCBI taxonomy): Eukaryota > Metazoa > Chordata > Aves > Passeriformes > Pipridae > Corapipo > Corapipo altera. The sequence goes on from NW_020884912.1 coordinate 4,801,896, forward strand.
ATTGTATTGGCTTATATAATAGTGCTATAATACCTGTACCATACAGCACAACTGCCTCTGTAATTGTTTTATTTGTTTATTGTCTAGACTTTAAATAATACAACAAAATCTTCTGGGTAAATAAATGTGCTTATAGAAACCATACACCGTTACATAGGTTTCTAAACATAGCACTGTACATTCATTTGGAAAGGAAAACAGACAACTATTCTTTAATCATCACCTTTTAGCTCTGTTTATTTACTTAGAAATATACTCATATCTCTAAAGAAATGATCCTCCTCCTCTTCAAGGAAGTTACGCAGTTGCTGTGTCCCACAGGAAACCTTGGGCTCTGGTGCCGTCGCAGAATGGCAAAATGGATGTATTTCAGACCAGTGTAGAAATTTGCTCAGTGACTATTTGCACGCAACTAAATGTGCGGGGTTTTTTAATAGGATGACAGGAATGTTTAAATAGTGGTCTGCAGAGGAATTGCTGCACACCTCTCTGCCTGTGGCCACCTCCGCAGGTGCTGGGTGACTTAAAGTGACTTCTTCTCTTTCTGCTCGCCGCAGTAGCACAGACAGCTTTGAATGAATCACAGGATTCCAAGAATTAGCAACAAACTTCGTCACGTGGGCAACCTGCAGCACAGGAGCTGCCAGAACAAAGTGGTGACTAAGGAGGTTGATGTGATCCCTGGATGTAGAATACCTTCCGTAGGAGTAAAGAGGTGATATTACAGTAACATTAAGGGAATTATGTGTCTTGTTCTGGTGCCCACGCTTGAGAAGAATTATGTTGACAATTCAGGCTTCACAAAGGAGCAATAAGAGTTACGTGATATCTAAGCAAAGCTGATTTGTTGTAAAAGACTTACAATCAGTCTCTTTAGTTTATTGAAAAGAAGACTAAGAGGGAACCTGATGATGAACAGCAAGCTGTGCAGGTTCTTAACTGCAAGGGGCTCTGTCATCCTACTGACAAAGACAAAGCCACATCCCATGGTAGGAGGTGAAAGGTAGAAATAAACTGGACAGAGTAGTTCAGGGTAAAGATCAATTAATGTCAGCACAGTATTGTTCTTGGATTATATTCTGGTTTAACAGCCACAGGAGCCCTTTTAATTAATATGGCAAAGGTGTCATGAAATGTGTGCATTAATAATTGAGATGATAAGCTGTGTAAATAGGGCCAAATAAAACTTCCCTTCGCAGAACTCAAAAGGGCTGACTGGACATCTGCATTTGAATAGCTCTTAAGGGGAGATTGTGCAAATCAAGGACTCTTTTGCTGCTACGGACAACTCCAGGCAGGAGACACTTCTTATGGCCTTCCCAAAAGCATGATTGTCTTGTATTTGTTCCTGTGCCATCTCTGCCATGTTAGCCTGTAAAACAGTAAGTCATTCATCCTCAAATTCCTCCTCAGTGCTGGATTCATGGGCCATTCGTGTATTCAGGGAAAAAGACTCCTATGCTTCTCTCCCATTAAAACCAATGAGTTTTCAGGCTGTCAAAAGACAGACACAGAGTTCAGTCTTCCCTGAATGAAGCAAGTAGCCTACTGATTGTGCCTAGGTAAAGAGCCAGTAGGGATCTTTCTTTCATGTCTTTGACTTCACACCAATTTATTTCATGTTGTCTATTTAGATGCTAAGTACGTTAAAGCACAAATTGTCATTTCTATGGATGTAGTGTTTAGCACAGCTGAAGCCTGTCTTGATTGGGAGTTCTAGATGCAACTTGAATGCAGATAATAGAAATTTATAATAAGGCTTGAATTAATGCTTAGTCTCCCATGCTGTGTAGTTTGACATCAGTGCTGCTTTATTACTGTGAGCATTTATAAAGCTACAGTCTTTCTGAGAGGACTCATCAAATGCTCTGGTAGGAGGATTTTGTGCTTTGTCTCATAGAAAATATTTCTGAAAGTCAACTGCTTTTTTTCCATGATCACGTGCTCAAAGAAGAGCAAAAGAAATCAACATTTGCTAAATAGCAACTAATCTGAATGTAGGTAATGACTGAAATAAAATTTAAAAGAAAAAACTTCTAGCATTTATGGGCAGTCAGCAGGTCCTTGGTAACTGCCTGCCCTCAGCTCTCTGTACAAAGCTGTAGTTGCTAGCAGGTCCTGGTTGAAATTCAAATCAGTTTCAGCATTGCTGCTGTCTCTTCTAATTGACTCTGTCAATACTCCTAGCCAGTGGGAGGGACAGAGGAGCAAAGCAGGCAGAAAGGACCAAATGATTTCTAACACGTGTGAGGCTATTCAGCAAAATGTTACGCATGTGGGGGACTGACACTGCACAGGCGTTGGGATTCCCTGTGTCCCACCATGGAGCATCCTGTCAGAAAACAGAGACTTTTTTTTTTTTGTTAGTGTTAGAAGGATTAGGACCAGACAGCAGTTGAAAACCACAGTTCAGTTGGTGATCGGTTTTGTGCAGCAGCGGAAGCGCATGGAAAAATTCCGGCTGACTCATCCATAATTCATCTGGCGTTGCAGGGAACGTGTGTACTGGAGTGGGATCCCTGGCACTCCTGCAAGGGAGAGGCCTGCTTCCTCGGCAAGACATGGGCAGCAACTGGCCCTCTTTCACCCAGGTAACCTCGCAGTGCCCAGGCTGGCTGGGGGGCCATCCCACTGCCTCTGAGAGGGACTGGTCTCCCTGTGCAGCACAGGGCTGGGGAGTGTAGCTCTGGAAGACTTGGGCTTCATAATGATGCTGCTGTGGGGAACAGTCACTGAGGGACCTGGTTCCACACCCTGGGATAACATGTGCAATGATTTGACAAATCCATCCCAGTCTCTTCAGTATTCAGACCTTCATACCTCTGTGTGTGTGAGGTAGACTCTGCTTGGAGTGACTCTGCTCTTGGTGTACAATCTCCTGCTGGGCTGGATTTCCAAGTGCTTCTGGCAGGGGTGTTATTAAACCTTAATGATCTCTTCACACAGAACCCAAAAGGTAGGCAGCTGCAAACCAGGGCAAAGTAGTTTTTAAGCCTGACCTTCAGCTTGGAGGTAGCTAAGCAACATATTCCATATTGAGGAATTTCAGCCACATGATGAGGTTATTTTAAAGGTATGACTGGCCTGAAGAGACAAGTAGAAAGTCTTGAGAACTGTTTGAAAGAAAAACAGAAGAAACAGGATGAATATCAGAGACTGTGATTTGCAGTTGTGTGCAGTAGCCTAAATGCAGTGGAGTTTGCAAGATAATCTTATGGAAAACTATGGTGATAAGCATGAGGAAAAAATGAAGAACAGGAGAGACAAATGAAAGTAGATGTTAATTACTTTATCCATGCATTTCTTCTACTGGTAAGGGCTGAAGGAGCCAACTCCTCTGGGACTGACTGCTTCCACTGATTTTCTGAAGGGCTGAATGAAATTGAGAGTACTCAAAATACCAAAACTACAAAATAAGCTTGTGGGAAACCTATCAAACATTAGTCCTGGGACTGTGTGGTCATCCACATGGCATAGGCAGAGCAAAGAGCTGAAGTGCATGTGTACACAGTAGTTTGCAAACACAAGGGCCTGGGGGTGTCAGCTGTGTTGTGGATGCCCCAAGGCACCTGTAGATCAAGAGGGCTGTATGTCATAATGCCTGCTGCAGTGGTTAACTTCCAGCTGAATGCTCCATTGGTGAGAGCATGGAAAAACTTGATGAAACAAGATTCAGAACTCATTAGCTAGTACACACAAGTCAAACCCATCAGTTACATTCAGGGTCTGCAAATATATATCTATTCTACTTTCAGAAACTGTGTTTCAGGAAATTATCTTTCCAGGGCTGTAGCTCTTGTTGATCATTTAAAAAAAAAAAAAAAAGAAAAGACATGACATAGAGACATAATCTAGAAAATGTGACGTGTTCTAACAATAAAAATTTTGCCTGGCCAAAGCAAAGTTCCTTTACCACATAATGTTTAATCTCACCCATGCTTCCATATTTATTTTCTTGTCTTAAATCTAATTACTTCACAGTATTTCAATTTGTTATAGGTATTTTCATTTCATGTTCTGCCATTGTTCCTGAGAGTACTCTCCATTGCACAATTCTCTGTATTATTTATTCTGAGGCAGCTTCTAGGATAAAAAATTAGTCCTGGGATTTATCCACAGTTTTGACACTGACCAGCTGGGTGACTTCTGGCCAAGTCACTGCATCTCTTCATCACTGTTTTCCCAGGAGTAAGAGTGGGGTAATAACCCTTTCTGAAAGCACATGGAGTTCTGCAGATGAAATGCTATATAGTTTATAGTCTCTGTTTGCAGCAATGATTTCACTGATGTAGCAGACTTATGTACAGAATTTTCTTTCATTTTGTTTTGTTTTTAACAGATGAAAACTCGAAGACCAGCACCTGTCAAAGTGCATATTAACATACAACAGAACTGACAAAAACAGACTATCACTGAGTGTTTCTTTTCCTCAGCCTGCTTAAAACAGGCACAACAGTAATAGAGACAAGCTTTTAAATTAGATGTTTGTGACCTATTTGGAACATGTACAATCAGTGCAGACTTTGCTCATTGTTTTGGATTTTTTTCTTAAGGTGGCTAGGGGAACGAATGTAACCTTTATTATACCTGTAACTACGTGCACCCTTGGATCGGCCAGGTAGGGATGCTGCTTAAATTGCAGCAGCACCAGGACATAGTAGGGAAGAGCTGCTTAAATTTGAAAGCTTCTCTGTGACACTTACTTTTCAGTCCTGCCTGAGAGCTCACTGAAGTCCACATAGAATTTGTGTCAACTTAGGAAAGTTTCCTGTAGTCTCTCTGCTCCTTCAAAAAAGTACCCAGAAGCCAGATTAAATCTGTTTTACAGTGACTTTCATGTCCTCAGACAGAGTCTCTAAAGAGATGCAAGTGCAGCAGCCAAGTAATTTGGCTACAGATGCATCAGTTAATTTTAAAAGATGTCTCCTCTCTTGCCCTTTTGCGTGACTTTCTCTTTAAATAAGTCAATTAGTACTAAATACATTTTCTTACAAAGCATCAACTACCGGAAAGGTTCTTTATAACACATATAATCACTATACTGTAATAGTCTTATATAGCAATCAGTGTATCTTATATCCAAAGTTCACATTTGGAGTTCAACTGTTTATCAAAAAAAAACATCCTCCTGAAGGGGGATATTAATCAGATTACTACTGGCTTGCCTTTTGCCTGTTACTTCATCTTTATTTCCTCAGTTACACACTGCATAGTTCAAACATTGCGTGCCCCTTCATAGCAAACATCTCCATTCCTCTTTGGATATGGGGCCCTGGCTTTGATACCTGATACACCATGCACCAATGTGAAGCTTGATTTACCAGTGAGAATCCACAAGTGAGACTGGAGGACTAGGACTAGGACTGTTGTTTTGGAGCTGCTGGTCAAAGATTTTTTCAGTATTAGAGTCGATGCTTTGTCCATCATCTGAGCCCTAGTAAAAAAAGGCAAAACTGTGCAGCGCCTAATATTTTGATGTTTATTTTAAGTGTATCATCTTGCAGTGCCAAAGCCAAGTCACACATCTGTTTATTTTGTAACTAAAGCACCGTTGGTTAAATTATTTTCCCTACAACTTCATAACTGTGGGAGGAAAACATGTAAGTGGATCAGAATTGTGCACCACAACAATGAATGTAACTCTCATTTAAGGCACATGATACGAGAGAGAGGAATCAAACTGGAGCCAGCTGAGGACATCTCTTCTACTAGGCACTCAAGTTCCTCTAGAAGTATTTTATTCAACCCTTGAAATCTAGTTGGAATATTTCTTCCAGTAGAGCTGCACCTGTAGTGTATGCAGGGTGCAGACATTTTACCACAGTCAAATCATACGCAGTTTGGTTGCACTTTGTTGTGTTCTTGGCAGCACAGAAGGAGCATGATATAGTGAATTTCTTTCATGTACGTGTTTGTAAAAGGCACACTACTGGATGTTTGACATCACTGAGGAGCCAAAACAAATATACTGTGGTAATGACCCTCAGGATGTGGAAGAGAATGTTCTATCACTTAATGATGAGTTAATAAATAGAATAGCAATACTGGCCTTGTTAATTTAACAATGTCTTTAAATTCAGTACAGTAGTAGACATCTAGCCCCTTCCTACCATGCTTTTAAAGTTCTGCACTAAACATTGGAGGCTAGATATTATACCTCTACACTATGCCCTTTCTTCTCAGTTAAAAATTAAAGGTCATTCTTGTACAGACAGAGAAACTATAAAGAGCTGATAAAATGCAGGGCTAATTCTCATGGTATACAGCTCTTCTTCCTCTTCCCACCTTCTCCTGCTTTTAGGATCCATACTAAAAGCAAGAAGAGTTATTCTTTATGTAGCATCAACGTCCATCTTCAGTATACCTCCTGAAAAGATGTTGCTGGATATGTAATCAGCAGCATTTATGTCTTCAGAAATGCAGAGAACCCTTGGTTGCCAAAATCAGAAAGTATAAGCTCAGATAACCATCACTTGTCACTTCTTGCTGGCCAATTTTTAACTGCTGCTTACACACACATTTATTTCCAGCAGTTCATTAATGAGGAATGGTCAGTTTCTTGTCACACTGGGGGCATGGCCTAAGCTTTTCCTGCACTGTTGCTCCAACAATGTTTGCTGGTTTTGTTCTACAGTTCACATTAATCCTGCCTGAGCCAATTCCGAGCTGTAAGCACATACCTGACCAAGGAACATTTAAAAGATTTGTGGGGCTTCATTTATATTCTCTGTGAGTAGACATGGTTCCTTTTCCTGTATTTTTCACTCTGATTCAATATTTCTGTACATTAGACTGTGGCACTTTAATCACGGATTGTGCTTCCATTTAAGTTGATAGAGAACTTGTATTAGAAGTTTGAAAGAGAAGTTGCTGCCTTCTCTACTATTAATAGTATTACTGTTTTATATAACTTCATGATTCCCATACAGTAGATAAATTATAACAGACAAATAAGCATCTCTGCCCACAAGGAACTTTTACTTCTGCATAAAAAGAGCTGAAAAGATACAGAGTAGAAAAGTTCAATGCAGAAAACAGGCTTAGCTTTGGAGGGCAGAGAGAAAATGCTGCAAAGAAGTAGCAAGTCTTCAAAAGGTCAAATCTTATTCTAGAGATGAGGCACAGTCAACAGAATTAGGGCCAGCATTAATGTCTCATAATACATACAGTAATTCCTGGGTGAGCGGTGAAAATTGGGATGTTAGGAACAGAGAAGAAGAGCTGCTTTTCTTATGAAATGTTTAATTTTGTCAGTGTATTTCCTCTTGCCCAAGCTTTGTCTCACCTCTTTCTATGAGCCAAGGTTGACATGTCACTGAGTCACATCTCAGCTGCATTACATCTTCAGCATTTTTGCCAATGGTAGCTCCTGTTCTCCTTGCTCAGACACAAAGCTCAGACAGAGAAGTGGGAGAGCGAGCTAGCCCATATCCACTGCTGCTCTTTCTACTGGGCTGGTCTTTCACATGTGTGCTGGGCTGGTCTACTCACACAGCTTGTCTTTGTGCTGACCAGGTTGCTTGATGGCACCTCATATGGGATTTACAGGGGCCAGGTAAAGACCCTCATGTTGAATCACATCAAATAAAGGAATACATGCTGCAGGCAGAGGACTTGGAGAACAAAAACACAGTTTGAACAATATGCTGTCTCTAGAAACCACATATGTACTAAGAGAAATCACTAAAAGCAAACACCTCCCCTCCCCCAAAATAAACTATTTAAAACAGCATTGATTAAAATTTCCTATACAGTGAGTTTAAAGTAAGTATCTCATGCTTGTAAAAATACTGTAAGACATTATAAAGGTTTCAAAGTCAAGCACTCATAACATTTAGAAACATGTTAATTTGGATGAAGCTTTGCAGCTTTAATTCTGAGTGTACTTGCATCCTGGTAGTCTTAATTTGTATGATCACATGTAACTTATTAAAGAACACAGAATGCTTGATTAAGCCAGAACTGGTTCATCTGTTTTTGTCAAACGAACTGGAATGGAAGGATGTCTCCAGGTATCTGCCTTTCTCCACTAACTGCTGACAGAGCTGAGGTGAGAAGTTAGGTGAGATACTTCAGGCACTGGTCAGTGAAGTGATTCATGCTTCTAGTACTGACACAGAGCACTCTTACTGGGCATCCTGGATTTATTCCCAGTAAAGCTCACCACCAGCTGCTCCAGGACCAGCGCAAGCCTTTGGACAGAGAGAAATCATAGTGCTTGACATTTTCTGGTGCACTTCTACAGTATGTCTCTCAATGGCTAAGAGGCCTGGATGACCCAGGAACCTTATGTCAAACAGAACCGAAACACGTCCCTCTCTGCACCAGTTTGTACCTTCCTGCAGTATGGCAACAACTTCTGAAAATGCATTTTCAGGTTCTTCAGAGTCTCAAATGAACTTCATTATTTTTTAATTAGCATGGACCCTAAGTTAAAAGTCGAGGCTGGTTGTTGCATCAGACAAGAAAAATCTAACTTAATTAACCTAAGGATAGCATTCTCATATGGGATTTGCATTGCTCTCACTAATGAGCTGGTTCTCCAATACAACTTCATGATGTTGGTTAGTGTTAGAGGGAATGACCTTCTCCACAACATACAGCCTCCTACAGACTGCACTTTCACAGGGGTTAGTTCAGAGCATGGAATAAATGCTACTGGTCATATGAATTTAATATGGCACTTCAGTATACTTGCGAGTTGCTAGAACTGTGCTCTCAGAAAGTCCAGCGACTCACTGCAAGGCCTAATACAAAAGGAGGTGTTTGCATTCACAGAGCTTAGTCAAAGTTACTTGGCACGTCAACAATGTAACATATTCACTAGAAGAAGTAAGGACTCTCTAACATAATGACACAATATATTCACTGGAAGAAATGCGGAATCTCTAACAAGCAAGTTTAGAACTCCTAGCCACAGACCATTAAAATTAAGTAAACTACTTGTTTATCAAAACCTTCCTTTAATTACCAAGAACTAGCCAAGTGTGAAAAATCCATGACAACACTGAATTGTTAGTTTTACTGCAAACTTTACATTTTAAAATAAGTTCCTCTCTACCATGAGACTTAGCTTACTAAAAGCTGGGAGTATAGACAGCATTTGCCTATTAACAAGCATTATTATGCATTACTTGCCTTAAGAAACAGAAAGGTGAACTGAAGTTAGCAATATACGATGGAGAGCGTTTTGAGACGGAAAAGATTTGCACTCCACACTTTTCCTCAACCTTTCTCAAAATATACTGAATATATTAAATATGAGGAGACCCATATATACTGTTTGCTTCTCTACAAAGCTGTAACACGGAGAGGATGCTGTCAGGTCAAATTAGGTGTTGCCGATTTTCATTCTTTCATTGCAAATCCTTCAATATGCTGGGGTTTTTGTGTTGTGGGTTTGTTGGTTTTTGGTTTTTTTTTTAAGCTGTCAAAGTCAAGAGACTGCAGTAAGAATCCCAGCTTTCATATTTTTTTAAGCAAGTTTTTAATTTTTCTGCATGTCAAAGCTCATAAATACGAAAGGAAGGTCTCCTAAAAGTTCATAAAACAGATGGTAAATAACCAACCACCTACCCATGCTCTCTAAATGCCTTATTTTTAAGAAACTGGGCTTTTAAGCCAGATACATTTGTGGGTGGGCATTGAGTCATGAGTTTTGAACACTTACTGTGGCAATGCAAATCTGAATCAAAACTTATATTTTATGCTTCCAAAAGCACTGTTGAAAAAATTTTAAAGCAACAGAAATGCTTGTATTTCCATTTAATTTTCAGACTACCCAAATTAAACATGTATTTTCAAGTCATTGGCATTGTTACTAGTCAAAACACAGGAGAAAGCTGTTAGTGTCTCCATCACAGGAGGTTTAATGACAAGTTTAGGCAAGTGCCTGTAAAGAATGCTCATGTGACAGCAGGTCCTGCCATGGCGGCGAGAGGAGGTCAGATAATCTCTCAGTCTTTCTCAGCATTTTGAATCTTAGAAAGGAAAACTTACTTTATTATTGACATGCTTCCAAGGGAAGCAGTACCATGCAGCCATAACAAATCAGTGATGAGACTGTGGCTTTTATATACTGAAGATTTTTATGTCATGCTCCACAGCATCCTTACACAGGTAAATTCATAAGGTAAGCTAAAAGAAATTGTCAAGTAGATAAGATTCAGGTATTTTTAAGCTGATTAAATGATATTGTTGATGACAGAGGTTAGTATAGGCATAGCTTGGCAAACAACAATAATTGCTGATCATCATCATCATCATCATAATAATATGTACTAGAACAGGAAGCTACTCTTCCTCCAAGCCTCTGAGCATATACAGTGCAATCATGACAGCATACATAATGGCAAGTTAATCTTAAAAACAATAACCTGCAAAATCATGACCTTGTTCAAAACATTTTAATTGCTTTGTCATGCAAGTATTCTCTAAGGTTACTATGACTAAACAAAGTCAGAAAAATATTTTGCATTTTGTCAGACAATATGCTCTGTAGACATATGTTTCTACACTCTCAAAATAAAAGGAGGCAACTGTGTGTACATCCTACAGGCTTCTTGTATATCTAATGTATTCCATAAATCATAACATAATGATCAGTCATGCACAATAAAATACTACAATCTAACAAGGGCAGCAGATTTTCAGGATTTCAGCGGATATTCAGAATTGATGTTAACTTGTTTCCCTGGAACAGATGTGAAAGAGGCAAACTACAGTAGGACTGGGAACAGCTACAATAACTAAAAATTATTAGAACCCCGTGTTTTGACCTGACAATTTCACACTGCTAAAGTCCATTTAAAACCTACTTTTGCTACTGAGATTAACACGTGGAGCATTTGAATTTGTGTGACAGATGCAGAGATGAAAAAAGTAGTTTCTCATACATAAGCATCTATTTTGCTGAAGAGCCAAGGGAGTTAAAGAAAAAAGCATGACAAAACCCTATCTGCATGCAATTCCTGAAGCCTTACTCATCTCACTTCCTTATTCTTCTTTTTGGCCTCCTTTCCCTTAGGGCCCTCCCACCTCTATAAACACCATAACAATAATTATCGCGTCAGTGGAGACTTAAACATTCTTGACATCCTAACATCTAACAAGTACAGGACATTTCACAAAGGCCTAGCCTGGCTTTCAAGAAGTGGGTCAGCTTGACACATCCCATGTGTTTCTGAAAGCCTGCAGTCTTTGAGCTTGCTCATCTATGGTAATGGGCACCCTACCAATGCACGGACTGGAAACAAAACACTGTCTGGTTTGCCAGGGGAGCTTTAAAATGTTTACCAAAAGCTCATAACTTTTAAATTTCCATCCTAAACATCATATAGAGGACGTCTTATGGTGCCTGGTCACAGGGCAGTTTCCAAACGCGGCAGCTTTGTGACCTACCTGCCCCCTGTTAGCTAAAAGGGTGCTGGAACTCTTCCAGCCACGTGCAGGAGTCAGGCTGCTGATGCACCCAGCCAGGGTAAGAGAAAAGGGAATGCAGAGTGTTTCCATCCATTAGTCCAAGAAGGCTGCATGGTGAGCTCTTCTTTCATTTCATCTTTTCCCGTCCTTTGGCCTCACTTCACTTGGTTACATACCACAATAGGATTTTTTAGTCCTGGCTGATCTGGCCAAACAAAACTCTTTTCCTGTAGAAATTCTGGCCACTGTGGGTTTTTTTAGTCACTCTTCAATAATTTTTCTTATATTTCAACATTTAAATCATGCCAATTTGCTTCCACCCTCGGCAGAAATTCACGATGACTCAGAAATGGATCTTGACCCGCTAACTGGGAATCACTTCTCTAATAGTGCTGTGGTTTGATATCTGTTTTCATGAAGAGAATAAACCAATGTGTCTCATCATATTTTCTATCCTGCCCCCACATATATTTGTGTTGTGAATAAAACAGATTCTATTCAGCTTGGAGGGCATTTTATTTCTGTGCACATTTTGACATTTAATTAGCATACGATGCTTGTACAGTAGCCCAGGCAGCAGACACTATAAAATCTTCTGTTTATGATCTATCCCAATGAACAGATTTTCACTTTTCCTTAAACTACCTTTTAATATTAAAAAAAAATCTCAACTCTATGCACCAGAAAATGATCAAAAATAATTGTTCTTCAATGTATTAGCAGGATGTGGTAAAGAGCTATAAATAGTAACTTTGGAAGAAAAGCACGAAGTTAACTATGAATAAACTCTCTAAACTCAATAACAAAATGCAAAGAATTTTTTTAATGGACTGTAGAGATTAAATTTTGTAAGATTTTGTACAAAGAGTGAATCATACTTCTATAAAACTTGGTTTGCCTGTAGATCACAGTGCTCATGTACAGACCAGAAAGGTAAAACAGAATAAAGAGAACAAGCCTGTTGCCAACTGTCTATACATGTTGGTGTTCAACTACCAAAACTATATATATAGATTTATATCTATATCTATATCTTTCCCTACATATTGTTATATATATAAATACCACAACTAAAGCATTGGCAAACAAGTGAGATTTCTAATCGTTCTTGCTCTAAGATAGCACACATATAGCTGACTCATACAACAAAATTATTTCCATTAGCAGATTGCTCAGCTTTATAAAAGCAGGAGCACTGTGTTTTGTGTGAGCAGCAATATAGTAATACTGTAAATTGCAACCGGATTACCATTTGATTCAACCAAGCTGATAATTGCCTATAATTCATATATGATTCATTTTGGCAAGTCTTCCATTTGTCAGTTCATCAAGTCTATCCTACATATAAGCAATTAAATTAGTAGGGGAAAAAATAGTCTAAATAGCAAAGGGCTCAGCAAAAAAAAATCCTCCAGGTAGTTTGAAGAGATCTATCCTTCATACTGGTGAAATATCATCGCCTACTTCTTAGTAGCTTTCTTTTCTTACTAGGAGCAGAAATTCAGCTCAATAGGCACAACAATAAATAACACACTGCTGATTTCCAAGCAGCTTCTTGAAGCAGGGAAAATTAATTCCAAAACAGTTACAAAGAAACTACGCATTGGAAAAACTTAACTGGGAGAAGTACTAAACAAAGAACAGCAAACAGTTACCATCACTACAAACGGGAGATATTAAATTTCAGAGAAGTGACTGGAAAGTTGTCAGGCTGGCAGCCATAGAACACACATTAAATTCATGTGTAACGAGGAGGATTTGTCCCACGGAGGGGACAAAAGACACACACAGAAATAAACTCCCAAAGAGAATCCTGCCTCTGTTTCTTGTTGACAGACAGAATGCTATCGGCATCACTGGCACAGATGGCCATAGCCCACTTACTCACTCTTAATGAAAACACAGAGAGCAGCCAACACGGGATCCAGGAGCTAAATTAACCTCTGCAACTTTGGGGCCGTGCACAACGCTCTCTTGTGAGAAGAAGATGGACTCATGCAGTTGGGAGAGCTTTATTCTTATTGATGCTGCCTGTAGGGTGGCAGTCAGGGGTTGCTCTCCCCTCTCCTCTGGCTCTGGGTTCCCCAAGGAGATGACATCCCCATGGGCATGACAGCAATGAGCTGATGCCCATGCACCTCACCTGCCTAGAGGACTGGATTGATGGTGTGATCACCTGCACTTACTTTAAGACCTATGTATGACACATTGACTCACTATTAATATGCTCAATGAGAGGCTAAACAAATACCCTCAGTGCCTGGAATACTTGCATTGCATTTTATTTGGTTGAAATGGTCACTAAAAAGTAAACATAGATAAAACCCATGCATACAGAAGAGAATGTCTGCATATGAAATTAGGCCTAACAAGGCTTTTCTGCAAAGCAAAATAATTTCTTGTTGATCCATCTACTGAAATACTTTGAGAGTGTCAAAAAAACCCACCCAAAAAAACCAAGGGGATTTTAGTGGGCTAGTTAATGTTTTACAGTGGTTCAAAAGGCCTTTGACTAAATTCCTAAGCCAGAGACAACTCACGCATCTAAGGAATCACTGGGCAAAAAGAAAAGTAGTATCATGGCTCAAAAACTGGGAGATGGAAAACAAAGAGCAGAATTCAACCGAGAGTTTCTGCGATGGAGGAAGATTAAGGACAGCTTTCTTCAGAGCTCCATAGCAAGTCTCATATTGCTGCTGTATTTACCACTGATCTAGAAAGAGGGCTGTATTGTGAGATGGCAACATTTGCAGCTGTCATAATTATTTCAGCTAAGCAAGACAAGAGGGGACTGTGATGATGAGGAAGTCCTAACAAAACAGAATGGATCATGTAATGGTGAATTAAGTTCAATGTTGAAAATGGAAAACGACGCACATTAGGGAGGAACATGAGTACTGCTTCTAAATCTGACAAGCTCCAATTCTTTTACATCATCCAGAAAGTAGAAACTGGGCCTTTATGTCAATATCTATGTGCTATCTCTAATCCTTCAGAAGCTGTAGTCAGAAAATAATAGAAGGCAAGGCGAATAAATAACATACAGGTGAATATCGAGTGTTAGAATACCTCTACAAAACCTCTGGCATACAGTACAGTATAAGCCTTACTCAAAAAAAGTGATGTGAATGTGTCTGTCTGGGGGATGTTTGGGGGAAAAGACTTCTATATAACCCAGTGTTTTGTTACACTTGGATTATTTATTCTTGAAACGTGGTAAAAGATGGGATAAAATCAACCAGAGTAGTGAAGTAGGGAATAATGCCAAGAAGTAAGCACAGAAACACCTGCTCTCCTGTCTTACTGTACAAGAAATAAGAACTTTGTGGTGACAATCTCGAAATGGGTGACATGAAGTGTTTTGGCACAAATGCTAAAAGTGAGCCATGACTCAGGAAGTGGATATGGCAGAAAATTTATTGAAATGCAAGAAAGAGTTAAGACACATCTACACTTACAAACATAATGAATATATTTCCCAATGCCTATAGTTGACAAATACTGTATTTAAAAAAAAAAAAATTAAATCATTAAGCATCATGGTTTACAACAACCTCTAGACACTAGAAAGCAAACTTACATATAGTGGGAGATAGCCTACCAGTGCCAGGGTAATTGATTCTCAGGCACGATTTAGAATGTGTTTTGACATCCATCCTAGGCACTTCTACTCCTGTATAATTTGCAGCTCCTTTTGATAGGGTATTTTTAGATAACTGCATTTTGTCCAGCCATAGATGCTACTAGTCATCATGGAGCAGTGACAGGATATTTTGGTAGTTACGGGTGAGAAGTGTTTAGCTTCATACAAGCCTTTGTGAGTGTCACACCTGCATTACCTCACCCACCATTTCACACAGGTGAAGTATAATTAACCTTCTCTACTTCCTGCTTCTGTATTTATTCTCCAACACGTTGACAGCTGGAAATGGGTTTGTGAAGCGCCCAACATTTCAGGTTCACAGAAGCACAGAATCATTAGGGTTGGAAGGGACCTCTGGACATCATCTAGTTCAACCTCCCTGTCAAGGCAGAGTCACAGACAGCAGGTAACACAGGAACACATCCAGGTGGCTTTGAATGTCTCCAGAGTGGGAGATTCCACAACTTCCCTGGGCAGCCTGTTCCAGTGCTCTGCTACTCTCAACGTAAAGAAGTTCTTCCTCAGGCTGAGGTGAAACTTCTTGTTTCGTTTACGGCCATTGCTCCAGGAACACTGTACTGCTCCTCCTGCCCTTGTCAGCTGAGTCATTCCCAAGCTTTCCTGCCTCTGGGGAATGCTCTCAGTGGCACTTCTCCTTACCCCCATGCGAGACTGGACTCAAGGTGTGGGCAGCAGAGGTGTGTCGCACCTGTCAGAGGTCACAGCCTCCCAGGTGTCACACTGGCCCGTTGACATCTGTTTTCCCCACCACCATCACCGATGGTGGCAGAGTCCATCATGACACCTCCTTCTCCTTCAATTCTTCTCCAATTTAATGTTTCAACCTGCCCCCGAAGGCAGGGTAACTGACGTTCTTGGGATGATTAGAGTGAAACAACACTGTATGACTGAGATGTGCATATATATATATATATACACACATATATATGTGGATAGGCTTGAAAATCATTCTATAGATCCTTCTCCTGAAACACTTTGGCAACATATTAAAAATAGCATCCTGCAGTCCTCTGAAGAATCCTTAGGATTCTCCTTCAAGAAGAACAAAAACTGGTTTGATGAAAACAATCAAGAGATCCAGGAATTGTCGAGGAAAAAGAGACCTGCTCACCAAGCACACCTTGCACTGCCATCCTGTCACATAAGAAAAGCAGCCTTTCATCTTGCATGCAGCAAGCTCCAACAGAAACTCCGTGACATCCAGAACAAGTGGTGGATCAATCTAGCAGAAAAAATTCAATTATGTGCAGATATGGGTGATTACAGAGGATTCTATGAGGCCTCGAAAACAGCATGCAGGCCTACATACCAGGTACAAAGCCCTCTACTCAGCGCTGATGGTCAAACGCTTCTGACAGATAAAACCTCCATTCTGAATCGATGGTCTGAACACTTTCAGACTCTTTTCAGTACCAACCGTGTAGTCCAAGACTCAGCAATTCAGTACATTACACAACAACTGGTGAAGAATGAATTGGATATTGCCCCTACTATGGGAGAAAATCTTAAGGCCATTCAGCACGTGAAAACTGGCAAGGCAGCTGGGGTTGATGGAATTCCACCTGAAGTCTGGAAACATGGGGGCCAAGCACTCCATGCTAAATTTCACGAGTTTGTGGTGCGCTGTTGGGAACTAGGCGAACTACCATCAGACCTTCATGATGCAGTCATCATCACTATGTATAAGAAAAAAGGAGATAAATCAGACTGTTCAAATTACTGTGGTATTGCTCTGCTCTCCATTGCCGGCAAAATCCTGGCAAGAATACTCTTGAACAGACTAATACCCGCTATAGCAGAAGGAATTCTACCTGAAAGCCAGTGTGGTTTCAGAGCCAACAGGAGCACCACAGACATGGTATTTGTTCTCAGACAACTGCGAGAGAAGTGTAGGGAACACAACAAAGGTCTCTGTGTAACCTTTGTTGATCTTACCAAGGCTTTCGATACTGTGAGCAGAAAAGGTCTATGGCAGATTTTGGAATGTTTAGGTTGTCCCCCCAAGTTCCTTAAAATGATCATCTCACTCCATGAGGATCAGCACAGCCAAGTCAGATATGGTGATGCACTTTCTGAGCCCTTTCTAATTACCAATGGTGTGAAACAAGGCTGCGTTCTCGCACCAACCCTATTCACAGTCTTTTTCAGCATGATGCTCCAAAGGGCCACGGCAGACCTCGATGAAGAAGATGGTATCTACAATCAATATCGTACTGATGGGACTCTATTCAACCTAAGGCGACTGAAGGCCCACACTAAGACCTTAAACCATCTTGTCCGTGAACTGCTTTATGCTGACACCATCGCCCTTGTCGCCCACACAGAAGCAGCTCTGCGCGTTTAACATCCTGCTTTGCAGAGGCTGCTGAGCTTTTTGGGTTGGAAGTCAGCTTAAAGAAGACAGACGTTCTTATCAACCTGCACCTCAGGAAGTCTTCCATCATCCCCATATCACCATCGGCAAATCAGAGCTCAAATCAGTCCAGCAGCTTAATTACCTAAGCAGTCTCATCTCCTCGGATGGTAAGACTGATGGAGAGATAGACAACAGGTTAGCAAAGGTATATAGTGCCTTCGGAAAGCTTCATAAAAGAGTTTGGCGAAATAAACACCTGAAGAAAAGTACAAAGATCAGTGTTTACAGAGCCATTGTGCTGTCTACTCTTTTATATGGCTCCAAATCATGGGTCGTGTACTGCCACCACCTGAGACTCTTAGAACGCTTCCATCAACGCTGCCTCCGTACAATCCTAAACATCCACTGGTCAGATTATGTGACTAATACATCTGCTCTAGAACAGGTAGCAGTTATGAGTATTGAGGCCATGCTGCTGAGAACTTAGCTGCATTGGGCAGGACATGTCTCAAGGATGAAGGACCACCGCCTCCCTAAGATCTTGCTTTATGGTGAACTTGCCTCTGGTTACGGCAAGAGAGGAGCCCCAAAGCGAAGATACAAGGACTCCCTGAAACATCTCAGCCTTGGCCATATTGATCTTCAACACTGGTCTATTCTGGCCTCCAATTAGGAGGTCTGGAGACATACAATTCATAACACTACTGTTTCCTTTGAGAACGCACACAGGATCACTCTTGAGGAGAAAAGACAATGCAGAAAGAATCATGTCTTGCCAATACCATCTAAGGAGTCCTTCTGCTGTGCCTTTTGCAACCGGACTTGTCTGTCTCGTATTGGCCTTTTTAGCCACCAGCACGCTTGTAGCAAATGTGGGTAGAGCCCTTCCCAAATCTTCATTCACAAAGCCTAGCCATGATGATGATGATAATGTATGTGGAGTTTACATTCTTGCAAGAATTGTAACTCAATCTGCCACTGCTTGTTGGTCATGCCAGCTGTTATAAGCCCAGGTCATACAGGACTGGGAAAGGTCAGCACTATAGCTGTTTAATTTCATCAGGAGTAGACAGTCCCCATTTGACTCACCCCAGTGGTTATTCCATTTGAATTGGTCATTAACCCACTGAGGGTTAGTGTTTTTCTCTCCATTAGCCCTCTGAGGGTCAGCTTGACTTTCTCCTGGAGAAAATCTTTCAGGAGGTCTGGGTTACACCAGAAAAACTTTTAATGGGTCTGATGCTCCCAGGTCAATTCCAAGAGGAAAAACATTATCATTATAATCTCATGACCTGTGACAGGACTTGAGGAAACGGCATGAAGCTGAGTCAGGGGAAGTTTATGTTGGATATTGGGAAAAGGTTTTTCACCCAGAGAGTAGTTGGGCCCTGGATCAGGCTCTCTAGGGAAGCGGTCACAACACCAAGCCTGACAGAGTTAAAAAAACGTTTGGACAATGCTCTCAGGCACATGGTGTGATTCTTGGGGCGGTCTATCCAGGGCCAGGACTTGGACTTAGTGATCCTGATGGGCCCCTTCCAACTCGGCATATTCTATGATTCCACAATAATTCCGTAACGAGGGGACAGTCCCCATTTGACTGGCCCTCGGTGGTAACAACCTTCGGCAGCCCACCGAGTGCCAATGTCCTTTTCCCCACTACCCCAGGGGGGTCAGTCGGACTTTCTCCTGGAGAAAACCTTGCGACAGGTCCGGGTCACGTCAGAAGACCCTAAGACAGCTTTGGACCACACCGATGACCCCACTATGACCCGACCTGTGAGGCCAACTCAACCCTCCACTCACTCCCCCTCTCCTCCCTCTCCCTCCCCTCTCCCTTCCCTCAGCGCCTCGCGCCCGCCGAGGGGCGGAGGCCCCGCCTCCTGGCCCCGCCCCGTCGCGCGCGCGGGGGGGCGGGGCCGGGCCGCGGGCTCAGCTGACTCGGGGGCGCGCTGGGGGCCGGACGGAGCGTGTGCGCGCCGGGCGCGCCCCCGACCGGAGGAGGGGCGGGGGGACGGAGGCAGCCCCGCCGCTCGTTCCCCATCCGCCCGCCGCTTCCGCCCGCCGCCGCCGCTCTTCTCGCCTCTCCCCCGGCCCCGCCGCGCCCCGCGACGCCCCTCGCTCCCTCCCATCGGGCACCTCCACCGGCTGCCGTCATCGCCAACCCCTCCCCGCCCCCCGTCTTCCTCCGAGGCGCCCCGGTTGTGGGGGTGACCCGCGCTCCGCAGCGCCCCGGGCCTGCCCGTCGCTCCGCCCCCGGGCCCGTCCGGTGACAGTCGCGACCGCCGCGGGAGGTGGCGGCGGAGGAGCAGCAGGAGGAGGCCGGAGCCGGGATGTCCGGGCAACAGCAGCAGCAACAGCCGCCGCCGCCGCCGCCGCAGCTCCCCTTGGCGGCCGCCGTGCCCCCGCCGGCGCCGGGGATCCCCCCCTCGGCCGCCGCCAGCCCCGGCCCCGCTCCGGCCGCCGCGCTCCT
>NW_020884912.1:4822209-4876700 GCF_003945725.1 Corapipo altera
CCCCCCCCCGTAGCGTGGAGAGAAGGGTCTTGTTTTCTCTTATTTCAGCTTTATTTTTCTCTCCTTTCCCCTCCCCCCGTTTCTGTCGCCGTGCGGGGAAAGGAGGGGGGGGGGACACAAGGGGCCGCCCCCGCCTCCTTATGCTTCTGGAGTGGGCATTATGTAAACTCCGAGACTTCCTCCGTGGATTCAGGTATCGCCAGAACGTTTGGGTCTGAGGCAGGAGAATAAAGGACGCTCGGCATGACGTGTCCTGTTTATGGTAATGAGCGAGAAAAAGAAGTGGCTGCCTTTTTTTTTTTTTTTCCTCCCCTCTCGAGAAGAGCAAGGGTTAAATGGAGTTAAGAGCAGCAAGCGTTAAGCTATTGAACACGGAAATGACGGGAGGGGAAAGCACAGAGAAAAACACGGTTTATTTTTAAACTGCGAAAAAAATGGCTTTAAAAGTCACTGGTAACAGTCTTGCCTAACTATTGCACAGAGTGATTTGAGGGAAGGAATGACAATAGGGCTTATGTTAATAAAGGTGACTTTATAACTTTCTGCCAGACATTTCACAGTTAAAGTTACAGGTTTTCAAATAAAAGGTAGTAACCCCAGAGCAGGCTTTTGTAGAAAAAAATCAGTGAAGGCAATAGAAGAAAAACTTGCGTTGATTGTTATGAAATATCATAAAAGCTGGAAACGTAAGTGTACACTCTGACCTGAAAAAACACAGACACATCTGGTGTTCTAGGCCCGAAGTCCTGAAGTAGAAGTGTTGTGGATTCAAAACCATTTTTGGGTTGGCTGTGAAAAACTGGATCTTTTGTCAGTCTGTAATCAAATGACCATAGTGGGAGGGGAAAAAACATCCGTGCAATTACCCTTTCTCAGAGTTTGCAGTGGTGAAATTCACGGGAAATCTCGATAAACATGTAACTGTTTAATCGGAGAAGGAAAACGGCAACACAAACACATGGCAGGATTTGGCTGCCATGAAAAGGATTAAATGTACTTTGGAACACTTTTTTTTTTTTTAACAGAGAAGCTTTTTTATTACATACAAAATACTCGGTTAAAAGTGCTAAGTTTGATGCACCATACAAAGATAATAAAGGAGTTTAATGACTGTAGAGCAGGTTTCTGGGAGGCACCAAGTGATTTAAGGATGTGTAATTTAATACTCAACTCTGAATTTCCTGGCTTTTGTTCAGTGTTTTATGACCTTGTATTTTTAGAAGCATTTTGTATTTTCTGGTGCTTAGTAGAGGCGGGTTTTTTGTTTTTGTCTTCTAAGATGGTCATAGCTTTATGGCCATCAAGTCCTTCTGCTGGTTTGCTTTGTTTTGGCCAACTCCTTTTGCTTATGATCTAGAATTTAGACGTGGAACCTCTCTGATCTGTCAGAGTTATTGCAGAAGTATATTTTTAAGCTTTCCTTGTGATGTCCTTTTTTTTCCTCACCTCCTTTGCCATAGTGTTAAAAAAAAAAGAAATTCATTACCTCAAAGAAATTACAGGAGGCTCAGCATGTTTCTGAAGTATAGGTAACATAGGAAATAGTGTGGATGCTCCACCAGAAGACATAAAGCACAGTTAGGTTATAACAATAAAATACTTTTACTCTAGTTCTTAAATAATGGTAAGTGATGAAGGTTGAAGAGTTCCTAGGTTAGCCCAGAGGACTATGAAGAGGAGAAGTGCCAGTATAACACGTCTGTGCTTTGCTTTTCCTAAGTGCAGGTGGGAGTGAATGCTTCTTAAGTGGCCTATCTTTTCTTCCTGGTAATTTAATGAAGGTGGCTGTTAGGGCAACTCGTGTTTGTGTTACCGGCTTGGCACCTGGAGTTGCTAACTGGGCTAAGCAATGAATGGTATCAGGACATTCCTACCTGAGAACTGGGGGGAAAACCCACTAAAGCATTTGCTGCCTTTTCTCCTTTCTTGATCCTTCAGCCCTTCAGAATACAATTAAAGGGAAGAAAATGAGGGAAGATAGCAAGTAACACTGTGCATGTTACATTGCTACTACAAGTAGCACTGTCAAATATTTTTTCTACAAATCAGTTGCCAAAAGAGGTCTCAAAAGAAAGCATCTTCTTGTGGAATATTGGCACTTCCAGTGCTTCTGAAGTTATCTAAGTAGTAGTGGAAGAAGGATGGATGTTTTTGTTGAAAGGAAATTTGAATCACATATTGAGCAGGGGTAAAGATCTGTTGTATTCTTGAGCAAAATACTCAAGGAAGACAGATCTGTCCAAAGAAGCCAGTATCCTAAAGCAAATCTTACTGTCTTCTATTAGTGTACTATAGGTACCTTGTACACTTAAATTTTCTGCCTCTGTAGATTTCTGTCTTCAGAACTGTTTTTCTGGAGTAATTTCCTCCTGCCTGTGACTGACTGACAGGGGGCAGAAAGCAGTAACAATCAGGGCAAAAGCTTTCAAAGTCATTTTTCGTATAAATAGGTTCATAATTTTAATGTGCTGATGTACTGTGAGCAGTGATATTTTTGTTTCATTGGTTTGTGAGAGGCATGATGGTCCTCTCTATATAATTTTTGAAGATTCTTTTCATTTTCTTCTTTACCAGTGGACAACTTGTATGAAAATTTGAACAGCAGTAGATATCTCTTTCTACCATTACAGCTGTGTGTACTGCATTTCTGGACCTTAAGAATTTTGCAAGCATCCTGAAGAATGCTTAAAAATGAAAACTGCCAGAAAACCAGGCATTGATCAAGTGGTAGAGGTTTAAAAAAAAAAAGGAATGTAGTCTAGGATCAGAGTAGCAACTCCTTAATTTTTATTGGAGGTCAACAAAACCCAAGGGTCAGTGCTCTTTTTTATTCTCTCTCAGAATCTTACTTAAAAAAGGAAAGGAAAACTTATATGGAGAGGTGTTTGAAGGGAAGATGCATTGACTGCCCTGTTTACCAGAACAAGCCAATTTCTTTCCACAGTGAGCTATTCTGTTACGCTTTTACAAATTCTAATTCTTGATTAGGAAGCTTTGTCAAAATGTGGATATGAAATACATATACAGTGGCATCAGTGATACTGTAATATATGAAAGATTATACCTAGAGTATTTTTCTTTTTCAGATGGACAGACATATTTGTGTTGCTACCAGTTAGCTGTGCAAGCTGATAGAAAGCTAACACTGTCCTAGTGACTTTTGTTCATGGTATATCTATGTAAGTGAGACAATGAAAAACAGTACTAGAAAAAAAAATTGTCATTTCACTTAGTTATAATATTTGCAGCTCTGAGCAGTAGGTAAGTGGTAAAGAAAGCATAAGCATATGCTACCTGTAAAGCAATTACCACATAAAATGCATAGTTATTAAAGTGAGGTATCTTTAAAAATATTCCTGTGTATTTCTAAAATATTCAGAATAAACACGTGGGTCTTGTTGAAGAACAGGGATTTCATAAATATTGTATGTAATATGAACATTCCACTACACAGACAAGTTAGCTTTCCAGCAGATAGTGATCTATGCTATGTAGTATGAGGAGACAAAAACACAGACTCAATGCAAATTGTAACCATGGAAGAAACTATATACAGAATTAGGTAAAATCATGGAAAATTGTGTAGTAACTTCACTTAAGTTAGTCATGTGACAATTGTCCAAAAAAGGCTGAGGAAAGTTGTGCAATTTTGAGTAAGCTGCCATTGTGTGAACTTTTTCTAATGTATCACAGGCCAGGAAATCTTAGCCAGACGTTTATTTACACTGCAGTTGCCTTTGAACTGTCTGTAGTGCCAAACTAAAAAACAAAAATAAATTACTTTTCAGTACAAACTATGCATTACATTTTCTATAACAAACTGAGGAGGATTCCATAGTAATAGTTCTTTGTCACTCAGTGATACAAGGATGGTGTCAATTTTTCTGGCAGAAAACATGGTACATTCAGTACAGTTTGCCTGCTTTGGACACCTTAGTAGCTTTGAAATGTTTTGCTTTTTTAAACTGGGGAAAAAGTTAAAATTAGTAATTTGTCTTTTTTTTTTTTTCTTAGAATCACAGAATCATTTAGGTTGGAAAAGAGCTCTAGGATCATTCAGTCCAACCACAAACCCAGCATTGCTGAGTCCACCACTAAACCATGTCCCCAAGTGCCACATCTACAGGTTTTGTAAATACCTCCAGGGATGGTGACTCAACCACTTCCCTGGGCAGCCTGTTCCATTCTTGTCTCAGTGAAACTTTCCTAATGAATTCAGTGGAAGATTAGGCCTTGATTATTTTATTTTTGGCAATGTGAGCAAGTCATTGAACCACCTGTTGAAAATAACTGCAGTTCAGCTTATGTAAACTTCATTTAAGGATTTAAACTGGATAAACACGCTTACTTTTGTCTAGGTAGGCACTCCCATAGACTTCTTTTGGACTATTTGGTGCATATGCATTATACACTTACATTTAGGTTCAAACATTATCTTTTTTGAAAGCAGAAATGGCATCTCCAAACATGTTTTTGTCTTAATTAGCTTTTTTCCAAATAAATGGAATTTAAATTTAGATTAATTTCAATGTAATTTTGCTAAAGGACCAGTGATACTATTTTTACTAAAAAACATCAGTGTAAATGCTTAAAAAATGAAATAAAGCATGGCTGGCTCATGGTTGTAAAACACTTCTAATGAAAGCCTGAATGAAAACATTTCTGGTAACTGAACTAAGCTATGATCTGGTTTGCACTGTAAATGTTGAGCTGTGTAGACCTGTTTTCCCTTCTTTGCCTCAATGCATCTGTTTGCAGAGTTCTCTTTTTTTGATGCTGAACTTTATTCATTTTAAATGTTAAATAAGACAGACTTTAAAAGTGTTATTTTAAATGCTCTAACTATTGCTTGTGATTATGAAAGAGGTATGTTTTGAGGAAACATAGGGCAGTATTCATGTGATCTACTTCAGGTGTTTGGAACCTCCCATTCAGAAGTTCAGAGTTGGGTGTTGAACTCCTTTTTTTATTCATAGGCAAGGAAGTGAGGATTCAGGTTACCAAAGAATGTGGCAGCAGTTTAAAACATCAGGCTAATGGGCCATTCAGCTCAGAGTCCCATTGGTGACCGGTCATAAGTGAGTGCCTGTGAAAAAATCTAGAGACATCTTGGGCATATACGGTGTATGTGTGTTTCCCCTCTCGGTTTCCAGCCATTTTAAGCTGAGGGACATCCTGAGCTCAAGGCAGTATCTCAGTTAACTTCTTTTCTAGAAGCTTGCCCAGTGTCCTCCTAAACAAACATCTATAGTATCCTTTGGTAAGAAATTTTGGAGTTCAGTTACCTGTTCTGTAAAGAGCCTTTTCTTGTTTTAAAGCTGGCTGATAACTAGTGTCTCTTGACTCCTCACATAATCCAGTGTAGCTTGGTGGTACTGAAAATCTCACCTTCTATGTTTAAATGATGTAGAGATTGGAATATCTGAAAGTATTTAACTGCTAGATGATGTTGAATTTTCTGTTAGACATAATAATTGTATGTAACTACAAATAAAAGCAGCATACTCAAGTAGTAAAACAGGATTCATAGGAGGTTATATTAAAAGGACAGCAGTTCTAAATTTAGAATGTCTTCTGTTTTAATGGGATGAAAGTAGTTCTGGGCACTGACTTCCCCAAGCATGTTGCTTCACCACATGAAGTGTTTGGCGATACTGGTGAGGTATCCTGTTACTTCTGCCCCTATGTTGACCTCTTATTTGCAGTGTGACAGCTGTGTGTGGCTGTGTTGTGAACTGGATCAGGGAACTGATCTGCCGCTTAAAAAAATCTGGTAGGTTTCTTAAAGCCCGATCAGCTAATCAATCTGATTCCTGGTATGTCCTTGCAAATAGCTGCCTGGATTGGGAATGGGGTGAGAGAAGAGGAGTTTCAGGAAGAGGTGCTAAGAATACCTTAAATAGATATTGTTTCCAAACACTTAGATTGTGATTTCACAAAGCAAAGTCTGCTGGGTAATAGATGTACATTTTCAATAATATTTGGCTAGTTCCTACTACTTTAGTTTTTTCTGTGTGGAAGACTTTCCCAAATAAGGAGAGTGACTCAGACTGAAACTACACAGATTGTCAAGAGCATAGAGTAACCAAGGGAACTTCTTTTTGGTCTATTTTAAAATAAAAACCTAAGGACATTTAAAAGGAAAGTATTTTTCCTTCCCCTTACCTTCCTCTAACTAATGCATCATTTAATCAGACCTATCTGAATTTAAGGGATATCTTAGGAGTTTAATGTTCTACCCTTTTAGCTGAAGGATTTCTGCATACTTATAAATAATAACCTAATTTATACTAGCTAAATAGTGAGCTACCAGCACTCGAAAACCAGGCAAACCCATGGAAGCTCTAAGATTATGTACTTAATTATTATCTTGGTTGTCGCAGCCTGAGGAAATAGCTTAGAAGTAGTGAACAATAAAACATGTACACTGTCTTGTGTATGGAGGAGTAAATGACTGGTTTTTCCTCATGTGGGACTTCAGAAATCAACATGCAGAAGGTATGCAGTAAGCTTAAAACTGTAAAACCTGTGAGGTGACTGAAGGATTTTTATACAAAATATTTAATAATACTAATAACACATTGAAGTGGACATTGGATTTGCACCCAGAAAAGTAATAGTTGGCCTATTGCCCTAAGTTAGTAGCACACTGGGGTGAACTGTTTACATCAGAAAAACTTTGTAGGTTAAACCTAATTTCAGTGAGTGAAGAATTCGTGGTGTGCTAATAAAGTTTTGATTGCAGGTGCAACCATGATGAGAGTTCTCCCTGGCTGAACATAAGCCATTTGTTAGGAACTGGTTGGTGCTGGCTCTGCAGGCTGATAAGCGTTGACTGTTTTATGAGCATTTACACTGGAGAGCGCTGTGCTTAGAGGGTCTGTACAGGTTAGTGCCTGACCTCTGTGCTTGGAGGTTCAGTACTGCAGGCCAGCTGGGCCTGATCTTTCTGGCTGCCTATGCTGTCATTCTCCTGCAGTTTCTTCTTTGCTGTGTGACCTGACTTGCTGCACCTCAGACATGATTAGTCTGAGCCTAAACAGTAGTAATTCAGTGTTAATGCCACTGGAAGGAGCATGTTTGGTTGTAGGGTTTTTTGCATATGCAGATCAATTGCTGTGCAGGTGCAGTAGGCCTCCTTGTCTGGACTGGAGATGACAGCTGGAGTGCAGCAGCACAAGTGATTTGTATGGCACACTCAGAACAGGCAGCTCTTTTCATCGTGCCACAGATCCACATGGAGAAGTAGGCATGGGATCTGTCTGAAATATTCTTCTGGCAATGAGAGTCTGTTCCTGGTTGCCATCTTACTGAATTACCTTATCTCTTGCCAGAATCCAAAATACTTTCCAACTTGCTTTTTAAAACCGTTTAAACGATGCCCTGTGTGATCTTCACCTGAGAGACACTGAGCTTGCTTGAATAGGTTGTTGCTATAACAAGTCATACAGTCAAAAGCCTTCTTCGAAGTTGCCTTTGGAACAAAGGTCTTTGAAGAGGGTGGCACATTCAGAAGAGGTAGTCCTAGTGGAGTGCAAGTGGCTCTCCAGCCTAAAGGCTGAAAATCCTGAGAGTAGACAAGAGCTGGCATTGGGCATTCTTCTTATGGCAGAGCTAATACGTTGTGAGCCTTGAAAGAAAAAGGAGTAGGAGCTGTATGAGCTCAGCTGCAGGCTTTAACACTTCACGCTTTTCTGAAATAACATTCAGAATGTGGAAATCAATGACGATTAGTATGTTCTGTGTAATGACTGATGTTTATTCTGAAGGACATTAGAATTAAAATATCTTAAATAACTTGTAGAGTCAGAAGCACTAAGTATTAGATTAAACTCTCATGTCATGTTCCAGTCTATAAAAATGAGTAAGCCCTGTGCATTTGAGAAATCATACCATTCTTTCAAACCCGGGGGGGCTTTTGTCCAGTATGTTATTTACAGTGATGAAACTTTTCTCTGGTTTCCTTTCAAATAATTGTTGGACCTTTTAGAATACTATATCCAGAACTTCTCATAGCATGCTTAGTTGATTAGAATTAGGCTGATTAGAATATCGTGTATTTTTTGCTCATTACATAAGCCCTTTGTTTTGAGTAATGGCATGCATACCTTTGAGTCACTTTCTGCAATTATATACATTTTTGTTGAGTTTTGAATGCCGGTTTTTTTCAGGTCATGGAAAAACTCCAAAAGATGCTGCTTCTGTTCGAGCTACACATCCTATACCTGCGGCCTGTGGCATATACTATTTTGAAGTTAAAATTGTCAGTAAGGGAAGAGATGGGTAAGCATTGACTATATTATTAACTATTGCTTGAAATACTGTCTCGCACCATCTTTCTTTCAGTGAACAGATGCCTATGGTATCAAAACATATTTTCGTGTTTTACCACTTTATATAGCTTGATTCCTTATTCTTGAGAAGTTGCAATCTTATATTTGGTTGTTTTAAGAGAGTGGTATTTATGGTGGTATTTATTGTCCACAAATCAGTGTACACAATAAATACCATAACATCATCTCATTTTTAATTTGAAAAAAAGTTAGGGTTTGAATAATCATAGTTCAGCCCTGTCCTTACCTTTAAAGGTGTTGTGGTTTTAGCTGTAGGGATTTACAGACTTCCATATAATTTTTAGGAAGGTTTTAGGGTGTGCAGAAGACCAACTTATGTCCTTCAGTGTGGTCTTTTCATGGATGTCATACCAATTTTGAAACAAAGTTATTCTTAAGGGTATATGTTGAACAGTAATAAGAATACAGGGAAATGCTCTGAATAGGTGTCTGGGAATTTGTCACCCTATGGAAAGGAGTTGATGAGTAAGAAGCTGATGCTTCCTGAAATCCATCTAACTATGAATCTATTGAAGCACAAGGGATACCATACTTTAAAGTCTACTGAGGCAGATAGAATCTCACCTGGGAGGGTCTTGAAGTGCTAATGAAATCCTTGCTAAACCACCTTAATTCATCTTTCACTGCTTTTGGTAGAGTGTGTGCTTTAATCCCGACACACTGATTGTGTTGGCTGTGTGGGACTACGAAAGCAGTACATCTTTCCAATCTACTGTAGTATGCTGTCTGGTTCTACTTCAAGGTTCTAGTCAGGACTGATTGTCCCTGTTTTGGGTACTGTACAAGCATGTTGCAGATGCTTATGTCCTGTTGTGAAAATAGATACTGAGAGAAAAGAAAGATTTGGTAGCTTTTTGGATGAAATTCAGTACCTTTGTCTTTTCTTTGTCTTGCTGCAGTTTGTTTCTTTCATTTTCCCAGTGTTCCACAAGCCTTCTGTAAGTCATAAGCAGTATTTAAACTTTTTTGTTTTGCTTACAGTACTGTATAGAGGTATGTTGAAAAGAATAGCCTATCACTGCTGCTGCTTTGTAGGGGCATTTATGAGTTTGTTGTTATTTCTGTTCCCAAAAGTTATCTGTGGTAGATTTCTTTGCTATGAAAAACTTACTTCCATAGCTACTTTTGTCACACTTTGAAATTATAGACATTAGTGCTTCAAGTAATATTTTGTTATTGATTTTAGAAACGCCTTTTGTGTTGGGTTGTTGGTTGTTTTTTTTTTAATTTTAGGAACATTTTACAAAAATTACCCTGGTGCTGGCAGTTAAGGAGAAGTTCTTACTGTGATTTGCTAGTGATGTTCATCTCTTCTTGAAATAGGTTTCTGCCTGCTTAGTTTGGAAGCTGCCTTTTTTGAAGCAGTGGATTTCAAAAAATGTCTGTGTGTGTATATCATCTTACATAGCTCCTCTACCACTTTACCTTAGATATTTTTGTCCAATTTCTGATTGAGTAGACTAATCAGGGGAATCCTACAAAACAGGAAAACACCTTTGATTAATTTTTTTTCAGGGTTTTGTTGTTTAAATGATTATTTGTGAGATGTACATAGCTAAGACTTGTGAAGTTGCCTGCTGAGATTGCTTAAAAAACAGAGGGTGCGTTTTACAGTTAATGATAATACATACTGCCTTGTCCTTGCTTCATCCTTATGACCTTTTTAGTGTCACTTTATGAAACATTACCTGCATAGTGAGCTGAGATGTTAATTTTTTTCATTGTATAAGATAGTATGGATGCTGGGAAATACTGTGCACAGAACCAAAGCCAAATCTAGCTAGGCTGATAAAGAGCAGGAAGTCAACATGTGGAACCTGACTGGATGTAATGTGTGTATCTCTAGACCTTCCTTCCAGATCCAAGAGGTCTTTGATGAGATGCGGGATGAATGTCTGACAGTTCAGTGTTATGCTGCATTCAAACTAATACATTTTCTGTGATAAGTAATCTGGGGAATTTATTGCAGAGAAGTAGGACTAGAGAAACCAGTTTGTGTCTGATAGGGTTTATTAGTTCTTTTTCACTGCCTGTTGTGCTTCACCTTACTTGCCTCAGGTACGTATTTCCTCCTCCCTCAGCCCTTTATGTGGCATCTGGTAATGGGAACAGAGTTCAGGAAGACCATATCTGTAGAAGACCAGCATGTACCTAACAGGTCAATTAACTAAAATGCCTTACTGTTGCAAAATCATCTGTTCTCAAGGTCTGAGCCTAACTGTGGAAGCACTACAGCTTTATCTCATAGTAGTGTTTAAAATAAATCCTAGACTAGCTGGGACAACTCAGATATCTATCTGCAAGCTGAAGTACAGCTTCCAACTTTCATAAATGTCAATTGATACTTTAGTGGTGTTTATTTGGAGTTCCCTTTGGTAGTAGCCTTTACTACTTATATTTATTTTTTTTAATAAACTCAGCTAAAAGTATTTAGTCCATGTACTACTATATAGTATGAGTAAGTCTAACAGCATTCTTGCTTGTGTTCTCTACATAGCATGACTTACCCTAAATCATCAAAACCCTTTACTAAAAACCTACTCCAGGAGATTTATTTTTTGTGCTACTGTAGCACTTGATGGTGCTGCTCCTGGAATCTGATCTTGCATGTCTCAGAGTTGCAGGGCAATCACAAAAATTCTTCTTCTCTAAAGAAGCACAGCACTTTTTAGCTTAGGGCATGGATATGGCATGGCTTCCAGTATGGCTTGTTGTGGCAGTCTGTGAGCGAGAAGAGCGCTGGTTTGTCACGCTAATGACCTAGATCATTAAATTCTTTAATGTATTTCAGGGAGGTAACTGTCTTGAAGGTGCATAACATGTTAATTTTGCAAAGTTCATGACCAGCTTTTTAGGGCGTTATGAACACAGTGAAGAAGGTGTGAAAACAATTTTACTAGGAATTAAGAACCCAGTATGGAGGTTGGTGCTGCAGAGCAGATGAAGAGTGAAGTTACTTTTTGATACCTCAGTGTGGTGTGATAGGGTCAGGCAGCAGCTGATGGTAACAGATGAGAAAAAGGGAGGTGAGCATTAAGGTCAATAAAAGTAATAAGGTTGAAATAGCATTCAAACAGAAACTGTCTTGGTATTTGTACAGTGTTTGGCACAAGAAGTCCTAAGTCCTACTACAGCTGTATTACACGTATGTGAAATAATTATTTTTAAATCCTTGTTAAAAGTGCTAACAAATTGTCATGTTGCTTCTTAAATATTTTCTGTTGGTCTTTATTTCTTCAATTTTCTTTCTTAATTTCATGTTGTCTTTTATAGTCTAAGAGCCTCTATTTATTTGTATTCTCCTTTTAAACTCTTTTGCTTTGTTTTGTTTGGTGTCACGTGGAACATTGTGGACAGTGATGTGAGCGAGTGGAGATGGTAACAGGAGATGAGTAATTGGTGTAAGTATGGGGAACAGTACCAAGGTGTTGATTATAAAGTATGGTAGGAAGGAGAATATTAACTGCATTAGATTATATCTGCATCTCTGTTGAAATGTCCAGTTAATTTAAAAATCAATAAACACATACATGTGTGAAAAATTCTGGCATAGATGAGGCACCTAAGAGATTTAATTTTAAATTAAACCATTTTAACCTTTTACTGCAGCCCTCATTTGTAATCGATCAATCAGAGAACCAGAAGTAACATGTAGTTTTTGTTCTGTAATTTCTTGATACAATACTCAAGGGAGTGAGGTATGCACAGTGTTGCCTTTTGCATAGAACTCTGGTTTCATCTAAATTTCTAGAATAGGATCTTAATTAAAGCAAACTACAATAGCAGTCTAGGAATGGGAATGAACAAGAGTGTGCTAAGTCCTGTTCTTGTGATCTGGAGATGTAAGCCTTAGTCTCTAAATCTGTATGATACTGTACTGTTCCCTCACTTTCCAAAAAAATTGAATAGCCATTTTCTTAGCTGGGTAGGTATATCCCAATGAGACTTTTTCCAGTCTTTCTCTCAGATCTTGGTTTCAGTTTTATCATGCTGCTTTTTATCAGGTTCACTTGTACTAGTCTTTTACGTATTTTGGTCATCTCTCTTATGTAAAGCAGTAATGCATCTGCCTTACAGAGTCCCAGTTAATATTTTATTTTAACTACCAGTTAGTGTTTCCCTCTTTTACACAACTAAAGATACTTGCGTGATTCCATCACAGTTCATGTAAACAGAAGTCCAGAAACTTTCTGCTGTTGCTGCTGTTGTCCTTCTTTAATGGTGGAGTCTCATCCATAATCTCTCTCAGTTGAGAATCTCTGAGCTTTGTTGTAAGCTTAGGTCACACTGTTTGGCATTTCATACTGGCCACGAGCATATTCTGGTTCTACTTTCCAAGGGGCAGTCTCAAGGGTATCCACTGGCCTACCTGGCTTTCAGAAGCAAACTACCTTTCATTATTTTATGTTATAAACAGCTTATGTGTGTATGACTTACTGAGCAATCATCCATTTCTACATGAATTGTAGAAATTCATGTCTTACGCTTGTTGATTTTGTAATTAACATCTTAATTTCCAGTCGGGATAGTGTTTCTGTAGTGTTTGCAATTCTTACTGTAAACTGTAGTTTGAAGACTGTAGTGATTTCACCACAAGATGAAGCAGTCTCTGAACACTCATTGAGTTCATATCCCTTTTCCCAATTTGTCACTGTGTCAGCTTCATGGTAAACTTGATTGGGTAACCCATGCTGTAAAAGTTGACCTCAAGAATGATTTAGTTTTCATCCAGATTCATTCCTCAGCATGGCTGTTTGTATCACTTCATAAGTAACTATGGCAGCAAAAGAGAGGGGCAGAAACAAGTATCTGGGCCCAGGAGGATGGGAATGCTACTTTAGTCATGGTACTAGCTTATGCCCACTTAATTTTAGTTTAAATACAGCTTTTTGGCTTTTTAAGTCTTTCACCAGAAGAGACTTGTTGTCCATTTCTTTTCCAAGGAAAATGAACTTGTAGGGAAAATGCTTTTATCCTCAGTGTCTTGAATTTCTGTTCGTTCTTATTCATTGATTTGTAAATACAATCACTAAGAATGGGCAAATGATAGTAATGCCATTTACTTCTAAACAGTCTTCAGTGCTTTGAGAATAGCTGAGGAAGATGTAAGTTTAAAATGCAAAATCATAGAATCATAGAACGGATGCTATGGGTTAAAGATCATCTCCTTCCAATCCCCCTGCCATGAGACACCTTCCACTGGACCAGGTTGCTCAAAACCCCACCGAACCTGTCCTTGAACATCCACACTTTCTTTTAAAAGAAGAATGAAAACAAGAATTGGAAGTGGTAAGCCATACAGAAGAAGCAGTGAAAGCTAAGTTTAGAAAGGCTGTATTCTTTTAGCAGATAGCACACTTCTGCCAGCATGGTTGTTTAGTCTGTGGTGTGGTGGTACTGATGCAGATCTTCATGGGCATGCTTTATAGTGCATGTGCAAGTTCTGCTGAATGTTCTGCACCAAAATGTTAGTACAGCAACTCATGCAAGTAATCAGTGTGTTTTTGGTAAAAGAGTGTTAATAAGGCTTTAGACACCTGTTATGGTGTGTCTGGTTTTTAACATTGGATGTATGTCTGTTGCTTTGGCAGTATCTTGTAGTATGTGTTGTGTATATGCTGAAGTGGGTGGAGAAGTAAGAGGAAAAACTATCCAGAACAAAAATACCATGAGAATTAAGTTTGAGTTTTCATGACACCTATACCTATGGTTTGCCTGAGCTGTTTTGGCATGTTTTAGTGATGAAATATGAAATATAAGTGCTTGGTTGTCTTCTAGAGCATGTATGCATAGCTCTTTAGACAGAATCCGTACTTTTTCTTGGCAAATTGTTTCTGTTACAGTAAGTTGGCTTTTCCTTTAGCATCCAGTATATCCATTTTCTTGTTCACAACAAAAGCATAAACCAATAAACAAAATATAGAACATAGTCAGTTGCTGATTTGTTTGTATTTGTTTTGTACACTGATAATGTAATTTGAAAAGTTCGTGCAATCTCAAGACCTGTTTTTATGGCTTTGATATGTCCTCAGCAGTTATTTGTTTCTAGAACGGGCTTTTGTTAAAAGAGTGTGCAAACTTCACTCAGTCTCTATTTACATACAAGTAGGTCTTGCTGCATTATTAGCAGTGTACTTGTGTATAGAGTAGAATCTGGTAACACCTGAAATATCTTTCTTTCATTAGTGTCTTCATTTGAATTTTAGCAGCTGCAAGAAGAGAGTGGGTCGTGAATCAGCAAGTGTATCTTTTCTTAAACTGTAGCAGTAATTATTTTTTTTTATCTGACTGTATGAGACCAGACATTTGAAAAAAATGAACAGCAACTAAATGTGTAAGAGGATTATTTGAGGTTTGTGTTTACTTGATCAGAAATATTGGAACTGTAGCAAGAGTTTTATTTCTTTATTGGTGTTTGCTAGAAATTAAGATTTCTAATTGAAAAAGACAACAGAATATATTTAATTTCTTGGTCCCTGCTTCTTGTAAAGTCTTTTATGTTATTTCTTTCTTTTGAAGTTCATTCACATAGTGTATAGATGATAACTTTAGTGTAGCCCATGTTTACATTATATTATTTTCTATGCAGCTATTCTTTTCTGACAGTATGGTCCCCAAAAAGGCTTTACTGGTAGGGAGAAGTGTCACAGGATGAAATGGTGCAACCTCAGAAAGTGAGAGGGTCGTCAGTAAATGAGGATCTTTCTAGGAACGTTACAGGAATCATAAGCAAAACATTACAGGAGTAACGGTTTTGAGCACTAAGCAAGACGACTGCCTGATTTATTTTTGGTTTTCCCTCTCTATGAAGAACTGCAT
Organism: Corapipo altera; assembly: GCF_003945725.1. Classification (NCBI taxonomy): domain Eukaryota; kingdom Metazoa; phylum Chordata; class Aves; order Passeriformes; family Pipridae; genus Corapipo; species Corapipo altera. Next base: position 4,837,383 of record NW_020884912.1, read on the forward strand.
CAATCTGAAACTTGGGTTTATCATGTTCAAAATACTGTTTCCTTGGAAATTTTCCTTAAAATTAAACTTGTTTTCAATTTGAAATGAAAGACTCAAACTGCCCATGGCATATTTTGAAACATTTAAATAGAGAAAAAATTAACATCTCATTTTTTGTTATGATTGTGCAGACAATAAGGATCTTGTATTGGCATATTTCTACAAAGTTTTAATGCAGAGTAACTATATTAAAGATGAAATGTGGGAACGTTTTTAGTGTGCTGTGTTTCTGACCTTATAGAGTCAGTGAAGACTGTAGAAATCTATAAGAGAACATTATTCAAGCCTTTTATGTCTTTGCAAGTCACTTGCAAACGCCCTATAGAAGATCACTGAGTCTTATTCTTACAAACATTGCCGTTTTTTCTAGTTATACTCTTCTCTGAGATACAAACTTGATGGTAAAACAAACTGCACCTGTTGTATACCCAACGTTTTTTTTTTCCAGAGTGTTAATTCTACCTTTCTTAATGGTTAATGCATTCAAAACAGTAGGATGTTTTCAGTTGTCCTGTTTATGGATGTAGACATCTCTTAGTGCTTGGGCTTAGGTTCCTTGCAGATATCTTGATAACTTAGGTTTTAACACTGTGTGATTAAAGTTGCTTTCTTTAAATGTATAGCATGTAGGGGGTAAGATACCATGTTGATTACTTACTTTCTTCAACATCAGAAGAGTTTATTTTTTAAAGCATCATGTAGCAGTTCCCCAGGTCTTCAGTTGAATATATAGGCATAATGAAAGTCAGAAAGAATTTGACTCTTTGCATACAGCAGGTTACTAATGAAATCTTGGTAGTAGGGAGGCTTTTATGGTTTTTTTCATTATATAAATTTATGCTCAGTTATTTTACTTGTGTTTATAAATACAACATGAAATATTTGTTGGTTTTTTTTTAACTAGAAAAGTGGTTATTTAATACTTAAATTTATCTTTAGCCACTAGCAAGCTTTCTGAGGTACCTGTGATTTGGTGTAGTGCTTGATATTCTGTATTCCTCTTTATGGAATGGGCAAGATAGGATGTAATTAACTTGAGTTCTGATTATTATCAACTTTCATATCGAAAGATCTTCCTTACACCTTCAACACAGTGGCTGAAAATTCTAGTGGAACAGTTATAAGTAAAAATCAGAGTTGTATATCTTTTATATGAACTACTGAGTTTTTTAATATCTCTTTTATCTTTTAACAGTCTGCAGTTCTATACCATCTCTTATTGGTATTTTTTCCTTCTATTTGGCTCTATTTTCTTTTGCTTCTCACGTTTAGTCTATTCCAAGTAGAAACTTTAGGCTCCAGCAAAAATGTGAGTTTTCGAGTAGACTGTGACTAGAAAGATACTTAAGGTGAAAATACTTATTGTGACCTTGCTCTTTCTTATGCATCTCCCAGCAGAAAAGCCTAGGTTTTTCAGTATGTGTTAGAGGGAAAAAAATAGGTACCATAGAGGCTGTATTTTTTGACATTTTCTCTTCTACTTTGTGGCAAAAAATTAAATCTTTAGCAAATTTTAAACTCTGTAGTTTTGTAGTATTCTAAAACTTCTGTGTTACTTTTTGTGAAATGTTATCTAGAAGATGTGCTGAGATACTAAAATGGTAATCTTTATCTTAATTGAACTGGAACAAAAATAAATATGATTTGAAATGAAAAATCGAGACTCTCTAAGATGCACTTGCTTTCTTGGTCCTTAGTACCAATTTGGCTGCACTTTAAATTGGTTTCCAGCTATAGTCTCTTATTTCAGTCTGTCATGGGTTGATTTCATGTGTTCCATGAGTGGTTGTTTGTAATTTTTGGAGCTCCTATAAGACTTGAGCACTTTAGTGAGTTGATGAGTAGCAACCAGTGGGACTGAAATTGCTCAGAGAGAGGGGCTACTTAATAAAATGGGTCCCAGGCCACTTAGTTTGGTTTGCCAGGGAAAATGATCCTCCCAATGCAGCAGCCAGGGATGTTTGTGGGTGGGGAACTGAGGTGGAGGGACAGGCCTCAGGTGCTGAGGGAAGCAGTAAGGGAAGCAGTGTGAGAACCACTATTATTCACCCTCACTGGTCTCCCAAACCACTCTGTGTCATGTCCATTTTTGGAAGGTGCTACAGGATGGACCGAGTGTGCCGCTTCCAGGTGTTGACACCTCCATTTCCGAGGGACAACTCTTATGGCCTGACATAGTCTAAGTGGACCTGTTCTTTCTGTCTGTAGCAATCTCTTGGACCAACATTGTTCATGTGACAGGATAGCAAGAAATGCATCGTGACCTGACTGGGAACATTCTAGGCCTGCATTGCACTTGGGCTGCTTGTTGTGCTGCCCTGCATTTTTATCATAGACTAAGGGAGGAAAACTTTAATGCATAACTCCACCACCATTATTCTTCTGATTCTGAGATGCGTGAAAGGTGAACCTTAAGCAGCAAATGGGAGGACAATTTATGTAATTCCTCCCGCTGAAGTAATGACTCTGGAGCATTCCTGTGTCTTCAAAAAACAGACGAAAAGATCTTTTTAAGCCTGTGAAGGTTATAGGTGTGAGGAAGAGGAAAGAAAGTTATGTGTAGTGGTTTGGCATACATGCAACTCCTGTTGCTAAATTTTAGAGCATTTAAAGCCCATCTGTCATGGTACTGTTTCTCCCCTTAATTTATAGTGTACTAATCTAGTTGAACGTGAGGTTAGCTATCCATCAACTATAACAAATAATAAATTAAGTTAATTAATGAGTGTTTAATTTCACTCACTTCCAAACTATAAATTGTAGTTATTCCTTTTGCCTTGTGAAACATGTCTATAGTAAATGTATTAATTATTTGACATGTTTTAATCTAACTTAATACTGAGTTTCTATTATTAGCAATTATCCTTGATGAAATGGTGTTAACATTGCAGGTAGATGTAAGTGAATCCCAGAGAAAAATATATACTGTTGAATTCATCTTCTTACTGAGATGATGTCAGTGCCTAGTGCCTTCTGGTCATTGCCTGTGGGTGAAGAATCCTTGTTCCCAGCTGTATTAAATACAGTGGGTCTGTGTTTACAACTGTTACTGAATTAAAAAGGAGGCTTGGAAGTTAGGATATCTAAGGGAGAGAAAAAACAGGTGGTACCAAAATGTTGCCTAGGTAATGATGTTCTAATTTAGCATTTTACATTTTTGTGTAACCTTAATCTTGTTTCTGTAAGATTACTGAAACAAAACTTTGGTTGAGAAGGATGTTTTAATATGACTTGTGCTGAAAGGCATTTTGCAGTTCAGGGAGTTCTTTTAAGTTATCTGCAGTTATTTTTAAAAATAAATGTCCTTTCTTTAATAAGGTCACCTGAACAGGAGAATGTGCAACAAGAGATTTTCAGTCTTTGCATGAGTATCCTTCATGCATTGAACTCCAGACTATAGTTATAACAATTCTACTTTTATTATTTAAGACAAAATCAAGTATTTTCCACTTGTTGCTTTCATTTATAATTGTTTTGTTGAATCTGCTGCTGCAGTGGAGCCTCAGTAATATAATTAGCAATGCAGCAAAGACTAATCCTTTTGTTTGTTGCCCTTTGCTTCAGCTCTTCAGTATCTCTAAATGTAATATCTGCTATATATGGTTCTGAGGTTCCATTTCATGATGATGTATTGGAGGGAGAGGAAGATGGTACTATACGTTAGAAATGCCCAGAGTAGGGCTTTTTTATCAAACATAGAAGCAGGTAAGGGAATTGTTGAAGTGGTCCATAGAAAAAGCAGAAACCCTAGTATACAATTAAGCATATTGCTTCTGAGATTTCCTACTCAATTTCCATTCTATGTGAAATGTATTTAAAATAACTGATTAACCTGTATTTCTAAGTGGAATAGTTGCTTAAAAATTGCATTTTATGAGATGGGAATACAGAGGTCATGTTTGTTGACTTAAACTATTCTCAAATTGCCATGGGTGAATATTTTGTTTTCTTACAGTTTATTATTTCATGACAAATTTATGTCACTAATGTGAACTAGTGTCAAAATGCTTTGAATGTTTTGATAACTAGGGCATGTGAGGTGATTTTTGGATGCTTTCTTTAGTTGATCTGAGGGGGCTAGTTTATTATGGGCAATGAGGGAATAGTGAAAGCCTAGCTTTTCATTTTGCTGTTTTTCTTTCTGTATTCCTGTTGTCTTAGTCATGACATTAGTTTTGCTTAAGGAACAAGCAAATTTGATTTTGCTAACTTCTAATAGTATAATTGGGATGGGAGGAAATTCTTCATTTCAACTTTTCAGTATTTGCTACTAAATTGTTAACAATTGTACTGAACACCAACTTCATTAAAACCATCTTTTGTAAAGCTGACTTTTGGACCTTATTGACCTAGCAATGACTTGTTTAGACTTCAGATTACTGGGTAGCATAGTAGAAATATTTTCCCCTCTTTGATTTGCCATCAGTTTGCCAACAGCTAAGTGAAATTGCCAGTAAATTTCTAAAGATAGCATTCTGCTCTGCAATACAGGCCTTTAATGTTTTAGTGTGATCTTTTCATCAGTGCTGGGCAAGGATGCATTTTGCTGCTGCAATAATGCACAGTTTTGCATGTATTTTATAAAATTACTCCTTCCAGATTGTCTGCAAAACATCATTTAGGTATGTTGAAGATGATGAAATTGGTACGTGTATTGCTTTACCCCTACTTTCAAAATAAGGCATGGCCTTTGTCTTTCTTTTTTGGTGCTTTAAATATTATGGCTAATACTGGTATTCTCCATGGATAACCCAGGATGCTGAAAAGAGAAGAAAGTTGTGCTTACCTCCTGCATAGACAGAATCTGTCTGTATAAAACCATATATGCTAGAATTACTTTTCAACTCCCTCGCTGTTATGCCACTATTAAATGACCTCTCAGCAGCTTAACTGGTGTATGATTAGTCAACACAGTGTTTCTGGGCAATGTCTCACATACATATGTATTTTTGTAAGAGACAGATACATTTCTTTTGTTCTTTCATTTTTAGTTACATGGGAATTGGGCTTTCGGCACAGGGTGTGAACATGAACAGACTACCAGGTATGTTCCAGTTACTTACATCAGTTAACTGTGTTTTTTAAAAATATACTTCACCCTGATGGGAAGGTTTTGATAAGCAACAGAGTGTAGCATGACATCTCTGTGTTGTATCTGTTATTGGAGTTATGTAGCACTTGCAACTAGAAAGTTTAACTTTTACTGTACATTTGCTCCTGTACTACTTCCCGACTCTTGGTGTTATTTATAACATTATGCAGATACTTTTTAGCAAACAAATACATTTAAAATTTTTTGTCATGTTTCCAGATAAAAACTAAGCTCTAGATTTCCATGCTCTGCAAACCGAGTTTCTAGCTATGAAGATGAGCTACTGTGATAAAAACTTTTTGACAAACATGGAGTGAGCTCTTCTACTGGCAGTTTCTGTATAGTTACCTTTCCAACCTTAAGTGAGGGTGTGTGGCCTAGTTTTCAGTTTTGACTGTTCCATTGACCTGCATGATCAGGGACAGTCTTGTTAACAGTTGTTTGCAGTATCTCTGTAACACTTACAGAAGTTTTGTGTGTGTGTACATGTTGCCTTTTTTTTTAAATAGATGTTTAAATGTGTAAAAAATACCCACCCTAAAACAAAAACCAACAAACTTTTTTGAAATTGTCAGAGTATAAAATTATGTTGAATTGACCTTAGAGTCAATTGCATTATAACTTTTTAACCCAAGTGTTCTCATAAAGCTTCTTACAATGATAGCAATGTCTCAGTTACACTGTGTGTCCAGCTAGGGGTGATGGATTATTAGTGGGGGGCATTGTTTATTTTGAGTATGATTTAGGATGCATTGCAAATAATTAAAGATACTACTAATCAAAGTAACTACAATAATTTGGGATATTTAATTTACTGAGAGATGCTTAATGTCATACTAGCTGAAGCTACTGATTGTACAGATTAAGGGTCTAAGTGTGGAAAATACTTTCAAATTAACCCGTTAGGCAGCAACTTGACAGAAAAAGCTCAGTATTGAACTGGGGAGAGTGTAGACAGGTATTTTTAAATGATCACAGACTAAAATTGCTTGCTGTGAATTTCATTGAGTACTGTAATAGTCTGAAACTTCTTAGAGGTGCTGCAGCTTCTTCCCCGCCAAAATCAGCACCGTATTTGCATACGTAATGATTTGCTCCTGGTTGTAACTTTGACCTGTAATGATAACCTTTTTCCTTTTTATTTAATTTATTTTAATTTTTAGGGGCAGCAAAGATAGTGGCACTTTAGTCTGGAGATTCTGCTATTATGCAGAGGCTACTTGCTACTGAATAGTCATTGAGAATGATCAGGAGTAGAAACGTGCTTCCCCAGAGACGCATGTTTGGGGTTTAGCCAGGAAGAATCTGATTATGACATATGGTAGCAATAGTTTTGCAAAATGAAAGGGAGAACGAGAGAATCTTCACTGCTTTACTGGGACATGTCAGATCTGTATATAGCTTTTCAAATTTCAGCATTGTAGCTGATTATATTTTTGGCGTTGGTAATTTTGTACGTTCATTTAAAGAGAAAAATGTGTTATCTGAATTTGCATTATCTGTTATGTACTACAAACAGAATTACTTGTTCGGCCATTTTGATAAAAGAAGTTGTCATTTTTTAGAATTATACAGATTTCTTAGATAAGAAATCTTAGAAAGTAGGAAGCTGAGCATATTAATTAACCATATGAACCTGGTTAGACTATACCAGCTTTGCGTAGTCTTTAATTCGTTAACTAATAAAGGAAGCAAATAAATTGCAAATGCTTTTGTTCTCTAGGTTGGGATAAACATTCATATGGTTACCATGGAGATGATGGACATTCATTCTGTTCCTCTGGAACTGGACAACCCTACGGCCCAACGTTTACTACGGGCGATGTCATTGGTTGTTGTGTCAACCTTATCAATAACACCTGCTTCTACACAAAGAACGGACACAGCTTGGGTATGGAGAAACATTGCCATTAATGCTAACAGTATGTCTTCAAGTCTGTAAATATGAAACTCTCTTCATGCCAGGAGCAGTGTTTGAGTTGTTCTTTTGATAGTTTGATCATCAATGAAGTAATAAAAGAATTGGGAAGAATAATTTCTTGTGTGCCACTTGCGCTAACATTCCTTGTGCATTTGGGAGGATTTATTCATATAACATCTCATTCTACAGGATCTGCATTAATGAACTCCACTACTAAATCTACAAATAATGCTTGATGTTTATAAGGTAATAGATAGTAAGGGAGGTGGAAATAGCTAAAATTAATTTCTGCTGTACGGGGGACACCTAGCCTTCACTAAAACCTTACACTGGATGGGTGTTATTTTGAGCATATGTTGGAGAACAGTGTCTTTTGGATTCCCTGTCTGGAGTCATTCATAGTTGGGCTAAAGCCATAAATTATACAAGTTGTACTAAAATTAAGTCCATTAAATTCTTGTGGTAAATTGTAGTATTAAGCAACACTGCAAGATAATTTTGAGTTTGGAGATATCAGGAGTGGGTAGAGTTAAAAATTTTGAGGGAATGTCTATTTCAGTTCCTTAATGCAATTTAATGAGCAAAGATACAATGTAAAATTAAAAAGAAAAACATTGACTTCCTGCATTTAGGGGAGGGAGGGGCTTGGGAAGAAATCTTGAAATTGTGCTGAGCAGAACAGGAATTTAGAAGGGATAAAGCCCAAAGAAGAATAAGGCTTTTGTCATGGGTAGAAATGTGATAAGGAAAAGAGAGGGTAGCTTGAAATGAAATAAGAAGTTATTGAGATAGGTATTCTTGAAGTTGCTGTTCTGTTTTCTCACATTGGCAAACATGAAGAAGGTTTGGAAAGTAGTAAGGGAAAGGACACAGTTTAAATTATTTTCCTAGTCTGTCTGAACAAGACTACCAGTTTGTTTGCCCTGAGCAAACACATCTGACTTGGAAGTTTTCCTGCCCCTACTCAGAGCAGGGCTTAGGTGTCTTCTGAGGTCAGTTCCAAGTAATCACTTCTGGGATTCTATTTTATCGTGATTCAATGTTCCTTCTAAATTGAATGAGTCTGTATACCTGGACTCACTATCTTGACACCTAGGGCAGTAGGTGACACCTGGGGCACTTGAACCATGCACTGTGGAGTTGTTTCGTTTGGCCCTGTTGGAGGGTGTGTCCAAGTGGAAGATAATGGGCTTGTGTGTGCCTTAATCTTTAACTGGGTTAAACAGAGAAAGGTCATCTTACTTATTCCGTTTTTGAAACTAGCAACAGTGTGCCTGCAGGTAGGTTGGATCAGTTGATCAACTAAAGTGACACTTTTTTTCGTGAGTACCCTTATGGTCACATTCATGAAAGAGCTAAAAGGGAAGAGCAGAACCCTCTTTTTCAGTGGTAGACTTAAAGCAGACTGGATTAGGCCAACTGTGAAACAACACTGCAAGTGATTACAATCTGTTTTTAAAGGAGAACAGAATGGCATAGGTGAGGAGAGGCTAATAAAATGTCATCTGTCATAGACAGAGTCTGACAAACACTTCATGGATTTCAGAACGAAAACTGACAGCTTTTCTGCTGTTGTGGGCTTTACTGGCTTGAATTTCTGACAGAGGAAAATTGATTCTGTGTTGAGTGGAAAAAGAAATCAGAAATTTTGACTGTCTTGCAAAGTTGTTGCTGCTGGTAGTTGTCCAGAATTCTTATATGATCGTGACTTGGAGGACATTTGTGTTTTTTCTCTGGGCCACAGATGCTCTCTGAAGTATAGGAAATCTCTTGCTTGGCCTAGGATTTGATGTTACAAAAAGGGCTAAGCAATTTTCATGCAAGTTTGAAATCCTGGGTTAAAAAAACCCCCAAAATAAAAAACACAAAACCAAACATCCCCCCCCAAGCCCTCAATACCTACGTATCACTCAGTTGTCATTGGATGTTAAAATGTGCCAAACAGAGAAAGTAGTAATAGCTTATGAAAAGTTAGGGTGAGAACAGGTAATAAATAAAATAATAGCTTTGAGATGTGATGGAAGGAAAGAGATTGATTCTGTATGTCAACCTTTTGTCTCAAAGACGTGAGTAAGGAATCCAGATGCTCCTGAGATTTGAAATCTTGGTGAAGAATGGAGATTGAAAACAGGGGTGTAATTTAGGACAAAAGATTAAAAGCTTTGTTTTCATCCTAAATTTGAAAAGGCAGTGATACAAAATAAATAAGAGTTTGAAGGGATAAGTGGATTGGAATAATTATGCATTTGTAAAAAAAATTAAATTAAGAAATACTTGCAACAATAAAGGAAATTATGAAATACTGTTATTTGGCTGTCAGAACGCGATTCTCGATATTTATTTTTTAACTGAAAGCTTCCCAGCCCCCCAAATTGCCTGAAATTCCTGAGGTGTATAGAGGTCAGATGTTTCTCTAATCCTGAGACAGCAAAATCACTCCCTTGGTTTTATGGGTAGATGGATGCTTGTAATTATGTAACAACATATTAAGCTCTTCTGTTTGAAAACAAAAACATGCTGGCATGGATTAGAGTGGAACGTTTACCAGGCTGATTTGGAGTATTGTAGGCATGTGCTGCTTGTGTAAAGATCTTGAGTACTTATGAAGAACAGTGAGAGCAATCAAGAAGAGACACCATTAAATTTTGATGTTGCAGCATCAAGACATGCTAGTGAAGAAGTATCTTCAGATATTCTTACTTTTCTTCTTATGTTTAATATGTAGCTAGAATTTTCATACTTTCTAATCTGCGTATGTGTATGATGTTTTTTAATTCTTATGCCCTATTTTGGAAAAATTAAGGGCAGATTGAGTATTTTTGAATGACAATTTCTTTTTGCCAAATACTGCCCTTTATTACTTAAAAACATGAGTTGTACCTAAGCATCATGGATTTCACCATACTTAATTTATTTCTGAGATGATTTGGGTGAGTTTTCTGAACATATAATAAGAAAATGAGGCTAAAATCCAGACACATGGAAATTAATCTTAATTTTCTCTTCATTACAGGCATCGCTTTCACAGATTTACCGGTAAGATAAGTGCATTTTCAAACAGTTTTCCTTTGTACCATAAAGAGATGTTTCAGATCAAACTGGCATTTACCTTATGCTTCTTGGAAATACAGTGATAATTTTCTTAACCAGTTTAATATCAGATATTTCTCTTCATCACTTCAGTGGTGATTTGTTAATTGAAGCAGAAAGTTTTTTTGTTTTACGCCAATACTTTACAAGGGGTTTTCCTTTTCAGGCTTTTAACAAGCAGTTCTAATGGAAGTTTTAGGAGAAAATAATACATACAACTAGTTATTACATACTTTGACATGTTCAAGCCTTACATACAAAGTCAAAGCTGTATTAAACACCAACACAGTGCATGGCTGTTTGAGACGTGGTCACTGTAATTCATACTTGATGCCTGATTTTCAAAATCTTTGCTTCACAAGATCAAACATAGAAAATTATTTTTTTTAAAGAAAGCTGCATATATCTGAAGTCTTGTAGCTTTTGAGTCAATTAAGTTGTGCTTTCCTTGAAATTGGTATGTGTTCCCTATGCTACTGGTACAGGCACAATACTGCTCTTACTTTGTTTTTTTTTTCTCATTCACTTCATTTCTGATTTAATCTGGTTAAGGTGCAATGTGTGATGCACATACTGGCCATCTACTCCATTTGCTGTGGCCTTGGGAGGCAAGGACAAATATTAAAGAAAAATGAAGTCGGTAACCCAAGGAACCTCTTAGTCCTGCCACAAGGTTGAATGTTTTGTGCAGGAAGCCACTGCCACTATCCTGGATCTTTGGGATACTAGCAGGGCTCCTTGCTACCATATGGTGCCAGCCCAGCAAAACTGACACTACAATCTGAAGTATGAAGCTGGACCCCTCCTCATTAGAATTGATTGTTTTCATCTCATTAAAAGATTTCAAATTTCTGCTTTTTTTGATTAGACTAGACTGGGTAACACTATGAGCAGTGTTTATTAAAAAAAGAGAGGTGCATGTGTGAAAATAGAGGCAAGATTGGCTTGGGCATGGTTTGAAAATAGAGTATTTTTCTTTCATTTCACCTGCATGTGGATAGCTTCTTACTGATAGCTTTAATTTATTTAGCATATAGCTTTGTAGATCAGCATACCATTATACTGTTCCACCATTGTCTGCATTATAAATATCATGTAGGTGTATTTATAAATAACTTTTAAAAAAAAATTTTTAAAAATCCCCCCCAAAAGACCCCAGCAACAAAACCCCATTCACCCAATTGATTGCATTGCCACTGCTGAGATGTTCATTGCATTTAAGAAAAATTACCTTCATCCCAACAGGCAGATTTTACTTTTCTCATATTTGGCGTATTTCAAATTTGGATGGAGACCTAATCTCTAAGCAGAAAATGAAACTGAGACAACAATAAATGCTTTAAAGTCTCTTTCTAGATACAAGTCCAGGAATTCACGAGAACTTCAATGCACTGTTACAGTTCTTTTTAGGCGCTACACTTGGACTTTGAGGCTATTGAGTTTTCTATCCTGTCAGTTCTTACCGCTAAAATTCAGCGATGTTTTAACTATTTCACCCCAAAAGGAAAATGGCCCACTTTGTAAGTTTAATTTTTGTTCTCTTTTTAAAAGAAAAAAACTGGTCTTTAAAAGTCATCCAAAAATTGTTATTTAATATTTTGTAAAATTAAAACCAAAAGTCGTAAACTTTAGCACAGTTTAAAATGTGAATTTTCTGACTAGAACAATCAGTCTTTCTTCTTTCAAACTAAAAAAAATTATGATCACTGGGAATAAAATTAATCAGTCATTGTATTGCTGTATTGGCAGAAGCTGCTTTTACTGCTGGACAGATGGTCCAGAGGTATTTTGTTATTCACACTAGTAGTAGCAGTGGGGGTATTATTACAGAGATGAAAAAAAACCCAGAAAGTGGGGAATTCAGAATAAGAGGAAAAAGACTAACTAAAAATTTTTTTGCAGCCAAACTTGTACCCTACAGTAGGGCTTCAAACACCAGGAGAGGTTGTGGATGCTAATTTTGGACAACACCCATTTGTATTTGATATTGAAGACTATATGCGAGAATGGAGAACCAAAATTCAAGCACAGATTGACAGATTTCCAATAGGAGATCGGGAAGGAGAGTGGCAAACAATGATTCAGAAGTAAGACTTTGAATATTGTTCATTTAAAAAACAAGTTACTTGCATGATTTCAGAGACTTATAAAAAATTCTATCTATTGTCTTGTGCAAAAAATGATAGATAGTATTAAAAACTAGTACAAAAATAGTTTTGTTAACAGGTTTGATAACAGTGTAAAATGGAACATGAATAGATTTTGTGGAAGAGTTGTCTGTGTCGTTAATTTGGAATTTATAACTGTGAGTGTAAGGCTTATATTCTAATGTGATCTATCTGATGTGGATTGGGGAGTTTAGAAAAGTTGCTGTGGTTATATTGGGCAGGTTTAATGCTTTGGTCTCTGGAAATTTCCCTTTGTGTTCTCAGGCTTTTGCATGCCAGGTTAAGCTGTGCCTAATTATGTTTCTTGGAAAAAATGGGGGTTGTGACTTTGCATCTTTTTATTTTTTCAGTGTAAACAAAAACTTATTGTGAAGAAATTTCACTTCAGTGTATCTAATGAGCAAAAAAAGAAACTTAATTAACAATTAATATTTGAATTGACCCTACTTTTGGGTGATGAATAATTTTTGTTAAAATTCATCATAATAAAGTTATACATTGATTTTTCTGTACAGTTTTGAAGAAGATACTGGTTCTTAAGTGAATTACTTTTGTCTGACTTGCACAGAAATCTCTGAATTTCAAGTAGAATTCTTTAATTAAGTCACTTTTTTCAGAGAAGATTTTTTACATTCAGAAGTTCTTGGTTTCTTACCTGTATGTAATGAGTATTTCTGGGTTTTGTTTATTTTTAGAATGGTATCATCTTACTTAGTTCACCATGGATACTGTGCAACAGCAGAGGCATTCGCCAGATCCACAGACCAGACTGTGCTAGAAGAATTAGCTTCCATTAAGAATAGACAAAGTAAGGCTGGAAAGCATGTTGCATCCCTTTTTTTCCTCGCTTAAAAATTACATGAAGCTTTCTCATAAGCACCATTGTAGAATTTCCTTGCAGCACTACTCCATAGTACAGTTCTTTGCTGTCATATAAAGTTACACAGGTATGAACAGCTGGTTGCAAAAAATTTGTTCAGTAACACTTTGGAAGGTGTTTGGTGTAGCAGAATGTGGTAAAGTACATTGTTGTCTTTTTCTCTTGAATGAAAAATGTGATCTGTCTTAAACAATTGTGTGTAATGTCTCTAAATGAGTGTTTGTGAGAGCTAACAGTCAGTCACAAACAGGAGTATAAAACTCAATCTTGACATTTAGATTTTTATCTTAACTGTGAAAAGAGATTGAGTTTAGAGAATGCTTTATTAGTTAAACTTGAGTTTTCCTGTTTACAGATGTGAGGGGGAAGAGGACAAGGAGAACTAACAGCAGTTCAGTTCTAACTTACCATGGCAGGGCTGTTGGGCAGCCTGATTAAACAGTGCCTTCCTCATCCATTTAAATCTCTCCTCTATGAACATAAGCAGTTGTGCTACTGCATGACATACCACATGGGGAAACTGCTCTGGTTGTAAAATATCCCATTTGTTGGGCCGTTATTCATTTGGATGAATTTCTCTGTCAGTGGATAGAATGGTGAGACTGTTTGCAACTTGTGCCAAGTTACAGCCACAGAAGCATCAACTAAAGCAGGGACTGTTGTGAAAAGCTTTACTCAACTGTAACCTGACTGGAAGTATGTGTTGTAGGTGAGAGAGACTAAATTTTTGTTTTTCTCAGTCAAAACTGAACCTGTGGGAGTGGGATGCAATTTGGATGTTTTTGAGTGACGATAGTTTGGTATGTGCTTATTTATAAAGTTGTGAAAATGAGAATTAAATTGTAGAGAGTGTCTGCAGTCTCATTCTAGCTCTAAATGCACAATCTGACTACAAAGCAGTTAGATGCTGGCAATAAATATACTGAGTTCTCATTTAGATATATGTAGGTGGAGTGCAGTTCTTAAATTTTCCTTTTGAACGTTTTAAGGAAGCATGATCTTTCTTTACACTATTTTTTTCTAAGAGAAAAAAAAATCTTGTTGATTGATGGTTGCAGTGTCTTTTAATCATTAATGTACGTGTATTAATCCATAAGCTGTCCATTTAACTGATGTTGGTTTTGGTGAACAGAAATTCAGAAATCGGTTTTGGCAGGATGAATGGAGAACCCATTGAAACAACATAACAGCTGTATCCAAGTTTACTAGAAAAAAATCCTAATCTCTTATTTGTTTTTTGGTGAACAGGAATTCAGAAATTGGTTTTAGCAGGAAGAATGGGAGAAGCCATTGAAACAACACAACAGTTGTATCCAAGTTTACTAGAAAGAAATCCTAATCTCTTATTTGCATTAAAGTGAGTCTTCAAATTATACAGATGTGTGTTTATAGATGGCACAGTACCTTCTGAGACAAGACAGTTACTCATTTAAAGCTTTCACAGAAATTTAAACAAAGTTAAGCAGCGCTTTTTAGAAAATGTGTATATTTCACTTTTTTATGCTCTTCTTATTTGCTACATGTTCAACTAGGTTTTGTCATCAAGCTCCCGGTTTGCAGCATAATTCACATCTCCCTGTAGACTTGTTCTATAGAACTAAGTTTTGTAGTTTTTTAAATCAATTTTAATTCATTTGGGTGTCAAGTAAAACTTAAAATGAAAACTGATACAGTATCACATTCAAGAAGATTAAGAATCCTGTTGGCATAAATTAGTCTGTTCCTCCAAAGGGGTGACTGACTTTAAAGATGAGTTTAAATGAGGTGTTTCATTCCATGTCACTTTACTAGAAACCTCTGGCTAAAACTGTGGAAATTCCATAATCCCAAAGAGTTCTCTTGGCTTCCCAGGCACACAATAGTTACCTTCATTCTGGCATTTTTACTTGCCAGCTGGGCTGTTCCTCCAGAATTTTGTATCACATTGCAGTGTTTGAATGTCGAAAAAATCTGTTATCTCCTGTAAGAACAAAGCACTTTAGTTTTATGTTCAGCTAAGTAACTTGGAATGTGTTTGAAGTCTGTCATGCTCAAGTGCTGAACAGAATTCACGTGATAGTACTCCAGACTTATCACAGAATTCACAAAATGCGAACATTTTGATGAAACACTTCACTTGATAACGTCAGTTGTATGTTACCTTTTTCTCAATCTGTTGTTCTAAATTTTTAAATTTTGTTGTTCAATTTTGTTATTGAAGCATAAAGCGGTAGTTCTGAGCTTTCTTAAAGTCCATACTAAAACCTTCTTATCTAAAATGCAATTGACAAAGAGCAACAGCCTCTAAAGGGAAGGTTTGTATATGAGCTTGTTTTTCAAACTGTTTTCTAGTGCAAATGTTTAATGTTAAGTTACCCTTTGCTGTTTCAGACAGTCAAACTATATTCTCATTTACTTTGAGGGAAATGACAGACGTAACAACATAAGGACATATCTTTCTCAAGAAATAACCTTACCCCTGCCAATAAAACAAAACAGTTAAGAAAATATAGTTTAATTCTCTAAACCTTGAGGATTTGCTGACAAAGTCTGTCCTTGAAGGATAATATTCCTGTTCTCCTCCCTCACAAATTTGTAATTGCTTATTTTTGGTGGAATACTCCAAAGCTCATTGACGATTGGGTTACTGACATCCAGCATTTTATTGAGTCAGTCCTGTTCTGTATTTAACACTAAAATGAAATCATTGCTATCATTGGTAATTTGAAATGTGTAAATTGTTTTATTAGCTTAACTTTTTGCCTTTTGTTTAGGGTGCGCCAGTTTATAGAGATGGTGAATGGTACAGACAGTGAAGTGCGGTGTTTGGGAGGCCACAGTCCAAAATCTCAAGATAGTTACCCTGTTAGCCCACGATCATTCAGTAGTCCTAGCATGAGTCCCAGCCATGGAATGAATATTCACAATTTGGCAACAGGCAAAGGGAGCAGCACACACTTTACTGGTAAGTTGACGTGGAGGATGTACCACATAGATTTGGAAATACCACACCTGTTTGTTTTACTTAAGATTTTATACTGAATGCTTTGTATAACAGTATAATTTTAATGATTAAAATATGATTTTCAGTCACTGGGCAAAGTGAAAGTTTCATCATATGTTTTTTGCATTTGCTGTTGTTTTTACTATGGCTTTGCAAAGCAGGTTGTCACTAATTTCTAAGAAATGCTTCTCTCTGGGAGATGAAAGGTTCTGATAAAAATTTCTGTTTTCCTTTTGATGATAATTTCTGGCTTGGGCAGGGTGGTTTAAATCCAGTAAGTGGTGTATATGATACCTGTCCTATGGTGTTGATGGAGAATTAGGAACATCTGCGCTTATGTAGGAAACACTGAAAGCTCAGTGGAGGAGTAGGGAAAAGACTTTCTGCTGGCAGCCACATTTCAGTCTGAACAATTGAAACAGTTCTTTGAGCATTTAGGTAATCGGAAATCTTCAGTGGGAAGCCATGAATGTTTGAGGCTGCCAATGGGGAGATCCTCGTGCCTTCCAGAGCACCACTACAGAGAAGAAGTTGAGCGTGTTAAAATAGTACATGAACATGTCATCCTTGAAGACAAGACTTAAGATAGCAGAGACCATCAGCTTTCTCTTCTGTTTACTTTCGAAATCCATACTGGAGCTGATTGGAGGGTGCTTTATTTAACTTATTTTTCTCTCTCTGGGATGGAGTGGGAAGCCAGTGTAGCCTGGCCACCAGAATAACTGCTGCCCTTGGAAGGGACAGCAACTTCACTCTTCTTCCCTCTCTGTCAAGGGAGTGCCATCACATGTGTCAGTGGAGATCCACTCAGATTTTCTCGTTGTTCTTCAGGTGGTTATTTGGATGTATTGTAGAAAGGAGGTTGTAGCCAGATGGGAGTTGGTCTCTTCTCCCAGACAGCTATCAGTAAGACAAGAGGGCACAGTCTTAAGCTCTGCCAGGGGAGGTTTATGTTAGATACTAGGAAGAAATTCTTTACAGAGAGGGTAATCAGGCATTGGAATGGGCTGCCCAGGGAAGTGGTGGATTCTCCATCAAATTCTACTGCACATTTATCAAAAGAATTATGTGATTACAATAAGTAAGGTGCACGTTTGCTTCCATTCATGATGACTACAGTGGCCTAGAAAAGATTTTTGGATCTTTCAGAACCAATGCATCAGTTCTAAAAGAAGTTATTCTGCTTTGGTGCAGTTTTGTGTTTTACTGGTGTATTAGTACAACTGAAAAACATTCTCATGTCTATGTTTGTAATTGTTATATATAATAATATTAATGATATGTAACATATATATATAATATGTTATATATAATAATGCTTAACTTCTGCACTGTAGAAAATTTAAAGGTTCAAGTACCTGAAACATGGAGGCAAAGTATTTGGGTTGGTTTGGCAAATCTAGCATTTACTGATCAGGAACAGTTATGCTCTACTTATTTCACTATTATAAATTGGTACTTACAAATAAGTTTGTAGATGGTTATAATTGTTAAAACTTTCTTTCAGGGTTTGAAAGTAGTTGCAGTAATGGAGTAATATCAAATAAAGCACATCAGTCTTACTGTCACAGTAAACACACGACCACCAGCTTGAATGTACCAGAGCTAAACAACATAAATGTATCAAGATCACAGCAGGTTAACAGCTATTCCAGGTGAATAAACTTCAGATGCTTCTAACTTATGTTAAGACTTGTGTTGTCCATGTGCTTGCATTACAGAGAGGAATTTTCTGTGGAATTTGATCTGATTTTTTTTTTTTTCCCCAAGGACGTTTGAAACACATAGTGTAAGGGGCCAACAGCTTGTGATCACTCTGGTGTGCTTCTGTGTTATTTTGATGACTCAAGCTTAATAGACTGTTTTCTCCTCTTGGGTTAAAGAAATGCAATGGACAAAAATAAATTATCTGGCTTATAGCTATTTATGGTCAGTTTTGAAGCTGTACAGTGAAGGTTAACTAGCTTTCTGGCATTTGGGATTTTAATTTAAGCCACTGACGTTGATTTAAGTTTGTTGCATGTAGGTAATGAAAAGTTTCCCAGATACTCTCCGTTTGTGCTAGTATCTGCAAAGTAAATGTGATTGAGATGCATATGAAATGTGGACTCCCTTTTGTTTGTATATTCCAATCACTGTCACTTGTGCAAACACATTCAATTCAGAGAACAAAAATAAATTTATTAACCAGGTTTAATATGGTTGTTCATCACCAGTAACTCTGTGTTGCGTTGATGCAACAGAACCTAATTTGATGTGAAATGCAACAGTACTTGGCTGAGTTGTCCAAAATGGATTCCCAAAACTACCATGTAGGGTGTAATGATGCAGTGGTGATAACCAAAAGTATTTCAATTGGATAGTGATAATTGGGGTAAAAAAGTAAGAGTAGCAATTTACTTTTTAACTTCATGATTTCTGTTTGCATCAGCATTGCCTCTGCCAAAAAGCCTGGCAGTGTCCAGGCAACTTGGAGATTTTTCACAGGAGGAAGACAGTTCCTTGGCTGTGATGTTGCTCAGTTGGAAAGACCTTTTGGTTTCCTTCCTCAAAGGAAACTTGAGTATTTTTGGTTGCTTAGAAGCAAGGTATTAAACTTCTAAATTTGATATATGTGGTCTTGACAGAGGTTTTAGGTTGTTATTCTCCATAACAAAATAGAACAGGCTAGGATGCAACTGTCAGCAAAGCTCAGTCCCCAAAGCTGTACTGGCATTTTCTGAAAGCGCTTCTGTGACCTGCTGCAAGCAAAGTATAGTGAGGAGTTGAATGCTCTGAATTTGCCTCTGAGTATCTCTTCAGTGTTTTGGTTTACTCAGCATTTGCTTTAGGGTTTTCTTTTTTTTGTTTTTCCCCTGTCATTCCACTGAGAATAAATAAGAGATCAAGGCATTTTTGAAAGAATTAGTTACCTAAATACATTTTCAAAGTAGGCTGTATATGGACTTAGCTATAGTTAAAAAAAGTGGTAATGGTATATTTTCACAATGCATTTTCTCCATCTCTGTGTATATAAAGATATATAAACAAGGTAAAAAAATTTTTGTGTGTATCTAGAAAGTGTTACTCCTTACTCCTGAATAATAGGGGGCGTGTTTAATTTTTCAGCATCTGAAAGTACTATTTTACTGAATGTTAACGTTAGTTGAGACAACCTTAAAATTTCCATGGTGCTCTGGTACCACCAGTTGCTATGGAAGAAACTGTGGTCTAACTTGGTAATATTTAAGGCAGCTTTTCAGTAGCCAAGATGAGGAAGTACTGTGATAAAGTTGTGAATATAACCTAAGTACTTAAATATGAGTAAAACTTGTATTTGTTACTCTCTTTTCAGCAATGATGTAGACATGGAAACAGATCACTACTCCAATGGGGTTGCTGAGACTTCGTCCAATGGCTTCCTAAATGGTAGTTCTAAACATGATCACGAAATGGAAGAATGTGACACAGAAATGGGTCTGCAGTGATATTTCTTACATTTTTATTAAGTGATGGCAACAAGGTTATGTTTTTACTTGCAATGCTTCCCAACTTGAAAATTAGGGTTATTAACTCAAATCCTAATTTTTTGTTTGTTTGTTTTGCTGTTGCAAGATGTAAATCTTATAACCACTGATTTAGGTGGTCCAGTATCAGTGTGAGAATAGGGAAAATAGGTAACTTGTGGCTATTGAAACTAGCATCAATTTCTAAGGAAGTACCTTTAAGAAGAAGCACCCTGTTGTGTAGCACCCCTGACTTTGGGTTGGCAGATTGTTTCTCCCTCTTCCCCTACCCCTCTTCCTATTCATGGTTCTCATGGCATCTTTGTGCTTCACACAAAGTGTAGAAATTCTAAATCATTATATTGAAGAATGCAAAGTACTAATATTTAATGCTTAAGGAAAGCGCTATATTTGGGAAATGTAAAAAAAAAATTAAAATAATTTTTTCAGTTTTTCCACTAAAAAATTACTGCTTGTGTAGTTGTGGTCAAAAAATTACCTCTGTTTTACTTAACCTGCTTTATACTCAGTCATACCTGTTGACATTGATGACAAATGAATATTTAAATCCCCTCTGATTGCCCTTTGTGCAACTGCAGAACTAGGTTTCCAAACAATTGATTTAACTAGACATCAGTTAATAGGTAGTTTAAATGAAATGTGAAACTCGAGACTTCCAGAATGCAGCAGTCTGGTCAAGCACATACAGAGGTCTGTGACTGCTTCACAGTTCCAGGAGCAAGTGTGTTGCTCATCCTGCAGCTTTGCTGGTAAATACCAGGTAACTGTTGAACAGCAAATGTAATTCTGTTACAGCCATGAAGCGGGGGAGATGCAAGTTGCCAGACTGTTTTCCCTGCATTATGCTCTGGAACTGGATAATAACAGGGCCTCATTTCCATGACAGAACAACCAAAATACTTTACTCTCTTGGAGCCTTTTCCTCAGAGACTTGTGACAGACATGCAGCGGCTGCATAGGGCATGGAGTTGTTTGTGCTTTTTGTAACATAGTTTTTTTCTGCCTTCGGAAACTGATGTCCTAGATTAGGCTGCACCACTACTTGAAGACTTGTGGGTGCTTCACCTTTGTAAAAAAGAAATGTGGCTCCTCCACCTACGCTGTTCACTGCCCCCAGTTTGAGTTTGGTGGTTTTTCACTTTTTGAAATATTTATATATTCTCCTTAGTGCTGTGTATGTAATGTCCAGTAGGCAAGTATTTTCCAGAGGTTTTATGCCTATATCTAAAGAAAAAAGAAAAGGTGACCAGTTAAAAATCCTTGTTTGAAATAGTAGTCAGAATACATCACTAGATAGCAGTGTAAAGTCAGAAAGAAGAATAGTTTTGTAATTGAAGTGTACCTCAAAATGCACATTTAAAACTTGATTCCATTGATGAAAAAAGGCAAGGAACAGATAAATACCTTTTTTTTAATATGTTGCTTTAATTGTAAATTTTAAAAAGACAGAACTTTCAGAGAAGCCAAGGATTAATTTACTATTCATAATTTGCATCAATATTTTTTAAAATCACTAGTGTTGGGGAATGCTGTAGCAAACACTAAAGAAATCAGTGGTAATGTTCTGCTTGATTACAAAAGAAGCCTGAAATGGCTGAATTATTAAGATAATATATTCTACAAGGAGTATGAACAGTCTAAATGATTGTCTTGTAGCAGATTCCATCATGGCTGTTTCAGGAAGTTCAGGGGTTTTTACCCTCTTTTAGCAGTTCCAGATTTGGCACATCTTTAGAAGTGCAATGCCAGAGAATTAAAAAAGTAGAACTGTGTGGATTTTTATTGTTGTTTTTTAAACTTCCTTAAAATTTTAGGATAAAATTTGGTTTATAGTCTAGTTAGTTTTAAATTAATCATTGCAAAATAAACAGCACATGTCAACAGCCTCTGCTGTTAGTTAATGAAGTCTCTTAAATGTTTATAAAGGAGCAATTTAGCAGTGCTCAGTACAGAAGTACATGGTGCCAAGGTCTCTCTGAGAAGGCAGATGGGTTTTTTTGAGTGAAATCAGTGCAGATTCTGTAGATCCACAGGTTGTTACTTTCAACTCTATTAGTGGTGATGATGACGATATCGTTTTTGCAGAAGTAGATTCAAGTCAGCTAAGACGTCAGCTCTGCGGTGGCAGCCAAGCAGCCATTGAAAGGATGATCCATTTTGGAAGAGAATTGCAAGCAATGAGTGAGCAACTAAGAAGAGAATGTGGCAAAAACACAGTGAATAAGAAAATGCTCAAGGTATTTTTAATCTTGAAACTATGGTGTTAAGGTGAATAAGTGTGCTGCCCAGCAGGAACTTCCCACAGCATGTGGTGCTGGAATACTGTTCTGCTTTAACTTCTCTCATTTTTTTTGTGTATTTGTGTGTCTGTCTGAGAGCAGTATTCTGGTCAACTGTGATGTAGCACTGTCTCCTGTCTTGTCTGTGTAGCACATGCACAGGGAAGATAATTTTGTGCTGTAATACAATTAAACCCAGAAATTAATTTAGCACTTTCCTTACTCTCATTTCTGACCATGTAACTTGGCCTCTTGAATCAAAGTGCTGGTTTTGGCTCTAATGATAAATGAACCACATGAGGATTGGTAGAGATGCCCAAAATGTGGTCTCTTCAGTACTCTGCATGCTAATTAGTTTACCTTGATTTGAGACTGCTCTGGAAAAGAATTCTCTGGCCAAAGACTGCATGCAGTTTTCAGTCTGTTTTCTCCTACCCCATCACTTACTAAAACCTTTTGTCTTGCTGTTGGGAAGAACACTGCTTGCTCCAAGGGGAACAAGCCCTGTCACAATTTTTTTATCCTTTTTGTACTGATAGGCACTGACAGTTACTTTCATGATACTGAATCAAAAGAGGTGAATAGTCCTTGTTTTCACTAGTAGCATATAGCTGTGAAATGTAATAAAAATCATCTTCCCACAGGATGCATTCAGTTTACTCGCGTATTCCGATCCCTGGAGCAGCCCTGTTGGAAATCAGCTTGACCCAATACAAAGAGAACCAGTGTGCTCTGTACTTAATAGTGCAATACTAGGTAGGTATGGCCTGGAGGCTGCCATGTGTGGTGGGCAGTGCCTTTCTCTCGTCCCACACAGACGACCCTACTG
The DNA here is from genome assembly GCF_003945725.1 of Corapipo altera. Classification (NCBI taxonomy): domain Eukaryota; kingdom Metazoa; phylum Chordata; class Aves; order Passeriformes; family Pipridae; genus Corapipo; species Corapipo altera. The sequence goes on from NW_020884912.1 coordinate 4,860,170, forward strand.
CTCACCGTGCATCACACTCACTGAGTGAGTAATGAAGGATAGCAATGTTAGGATATGCTCTTTCAGGAAGACGGGGTAGTTTTGGGGGGCACTTTAATGTAACAGGTGCTTGTCTGTTTTTATTGTTCAACCCAAAAATGGACCTGTTCAATAATGGTGCTTATGCAGGGAATTTGAAAATGTCACTTTGTTGCTCCTCCACTGTCTGGCTCTAAGAGCAAACTTTGAAAAGTAAACACAGGAATTTTGAAATGAGTGATTGAAGCAAGCTTAAATATCAAGGTTTCAGTGTATTGCTATGAAATTAATCAGGTATTTTAACTGCCACTGTGATTCTTTTCCAGAGACTCACAATCTGCCAAAGCAACCACCGCTTGCCCTGGCCATGGGACAGGCATCACAGTGTCTAGGATTGATGGCTCGGTCAGGCATTGGATCCTGTGCATTCGCCACAGTGGAAGACTACCTACACTAGCTATGCATTTGAAGGTCTGGAAGGCGTTGTGGCATATTCAACATGGAAAGTAGACCAGCTCTGCTGACTGGAATTTGGAATTTTAATTATGTACTAAGGACAAGTCTGTCGCTTTATGTTGCTTCCTAGTTTACAGCATGATGCAAATGATTTCTAACTTAGTGTTAGGAGAAAATTTCCATCTTTAAACCTCTTAGACAACTAAGAGTTGAAAATATCACTGGTAACGTCAGACATCCAAATTGACAAGTACCAATCCTTTTAAACGATTGTCCAAAACAAACCAAAAATCCTGCTACCTTGTGGTGGGACGGAAGACTAGAAAACATGGATGTATTAGCATGTGGGTGATGTAAATGTCAAGCAGGATGACTTGCCAACCTCCACCCCCATTGTTACATAGTTCAATCAGTGTAATTTGCAAAATGCAAATGGTTTGGATATATAGTGTTGATGGGAAGAAATGATATTTTTTAATGTGTACTGTAAAACTTGAATTACTCAGGAGCTGAGTGAATATGTTTGTTGCTACTTACAATCCCAACCTGTTGATCTTAGTAGTTTTTTGTTTTAACATGGTCTTTTCAACTTTGTTTCCTTGTTTAACTACAGACAGCTTCTGTTGTGTAGGCTCACCAGTTTAACTGTTGTATTATAACAGTATTACATGTCAACACAGTGTGGTTATGACCTATTTATATAAAAACCAAATATTTAGTCAATTTACAGTCTTAATTTAATCTTTGTACACCTTGCATTTTTAAAAGTGCTTAAATAGTACTATATTGCAATAAAATGTAGTGATATCATAATTAACCAGCCATTAAAAACTTACTTCTACATACATGGTAGCATGTAGTTGTATGCTACATTGTCTTGGTTCTAGAGCTCTTTCCTAGAACAGCAGTGAATGTGGCTCTAGCCAGGAATGCCCCTTCCCTGCAGCAGCTGGGCTGTCAGAAGTTAAAAGGCTTGCTGTGTTCTTGCCACGAAGTGATTCTAGCTAGGAGGGTCAAGTCTGTGCACTGACAGAATCTTATCCAAGCAGTGAGGGATTTTCCTTTACTGCTTGAAAGTAACCATCAGGCTTGACAAGGGAAGTGTCCTGCTGCGTGAGCTGACTTAGTGATTCTGCTATTAGGGTACAGACTTCCCTTTAGAGATGCAAGTAACTGAAGCTGCTGTAAGAAATGCAGCATCTGCAACAGTAGGTACAACATGGCTCATCTTTATTCTCTGCAAAGGCATTGCCTCACAGAGGCAGCTCAACAAGCCTGGTCCTAACACCAGCTGTTCTACAACACTGCCCTGGTCCCGTCGCTTTGTAGCTTCCCCAAGAACTTCTGAAAGGGGGAGAGAACAGGGAAGTCTGATCAGGCACAGCTTGGTGAAGGTCAGTGCCTTCTGGTAGGTGGAGCTGAAAGCAAAGTGATGATGAAATGGGGAAAAAAAACCACTGTTGTTTTGAGAGATTAACTTTCAGTAGAAGTCCTTAATATCATCTTCTGAAAAAGCTGTTTTCAGACTCAATTTTTAGTCTGTGTTGCGATCCAACGTTTCTTAAACCTTGCTGCTTTTTCCTTTTTTTCTTGCCCTTAAGAAAAAAAATAAATAGCTGTTAGTTAGTTGCCCCTCTGCTGTAGAAGCAGCAATCCATTGACTGCTGCAGCATTTCAGAACAGAATAACTGACTGGAAAGCTGATAAACTTCCTATGGTATTTTACATACACCAGGTGCCTTCAACTAGCCAGGGGTACCAGCCTGCACCACCCTCCTTCAGAAGGGGGATGCAGGTACAGCAGTGCTTTCAGTGATGGAGCACAAGTGAAAAGCAGATCCTGCATGCTTTAGCCATCAGTAACTTTTGCCTCTGGTGTTCGAGAGCCTCACACACTGTGTGGGTGGGTGTGAGTCTGTCCCCAACCGGTGCTATTTCTCTGTGCTCACATAGAAGTTCTGGGAATTTGATATCCCTGCTTTTAGGTTTTACACATACCTGGAACACCTTCGAACAGCTCAGAGGCTGGAGGCTGAAACAGCAGTTTTCTTAATGTGCTTTCTTAATGTACCAAAAATGAGGCAATTTTTTTCCAAGTTGTCTCTCACACCCTCTCCAGGGGCATACTCACGACACCCACTGAGGCTGTAATGCTGTGCTGCCCTTCCCTTACTATCAGTCTTTGGTCAGAAGGTCACAAGCTGCAGGCCTCTAACACAGGAACACCGGTTTTACTCAAGTGTACTTTTAACCACATATGCAAAAGTAGCACCCACTTTGACTTTTTATACTCACCCCAAGATTTGTCCACAAACTGAACTGCAGCTTTTTTAACTGGGTCTTTCTTGTTTGCAAGTGAAAAGAATTCATTTGCTGAAATGGAAATGAGTGTTAATTACCAAGTTTAAGCCAGACAAGACTAGATGCAGACCTGCTTAACCAAAACTGCTTACCCTGTACCCGGTTGGTGTGTGGCCCATAGAGCTGAGCATTTAGAAAGTCTTTGGCGAGCTGTTGATGGAGGCCTGTTAAACTCTGATCTTTTAAGCACACAGCTGCGTAGTTTCCTTTTGACCTAGTTAAAAAGACAGATGTAAATCCCTTTACCATGGTTACAGAACCTAGAACAACACACACATTAGTGTCAAGCTTTGCTACTTGAGCACAACTGCAGCAGTTGCTGGTTTCTGATGCTCAGATGAGCTTGGTGGTAGTATTAAAAAAAATTAAAAATGGGACCAAAACTCTGAAGCTGTTGTTATATGCCTTTGTGTGCCCTGAGTCGTTCCTTGGGAGTCTTGAACTAGTTCTCCCAGAAGCCAGTGCAATTCCTCTCTAGGGACATCAGTGACAAAGAAATAAAGAGGAAAAAGAAAAAAAGATTGAAATGCAGGAATTCAGTGCTCAACCACCCCACTTGTAGCAGCACATAACACAGTGTGTACTGCTGTGCTTATGACTGCCCAGTTATCTCATAGCAGTTATATATACCTAACATATAAAAATTATTTATATTATAGATTTTGTTATATATATATATATATATATACATATATATATATATATATATATATTGCACGCACACATTAAGGTTGAGAGAATTGGGGATGTTCAGCCAGGAAAAGAGAAGGCTTTAGGGCAGCCTAATTGCAACTTCCCAGTAACTGAAGAGAGCCTACAAGAAAGATGAGAGGGACTTTTTACAAGGGCATGTAGAGAGAGGACAAGGGGTAATGGCTTCAAACTAAAAGAGAGAGCAGGTTTAGATTAGATATTAGGAAAAAATCTCTACTGTGAGGGTGGTGAGGCACTGGAACAGGTTGCCCAGAGAAGCTGTGAATGTCCAATCCCTGAAGGTGTTCAAGGCCAGGTTGGATGGAGCTCTGAGCAACCTGGCCTAAGAGTAAAGTGTTGCTAACCATGGCAAGGGGGTTGGCAGTAGGTGATCCTTAAGTAAGGTCCCTTCCAATCCAATCCAATCCGTTCTATGATTCTACATAAGCATGCGATAACAGAAGATATTAAAGATGCTTATAGCACATAATTATGCCTTCAATCAGAGGAAGAGCAGGGGAAACATGAAGTGCAGAAGAGGGTACAGCCATGCAGTGACAGAACAGCTGCTCCAATGCCCCATCCCCCAGGCAAAAGCAGCCACATGGGGCAGACACCCTGGATCATCTCCTCCTACCTGGCACCCTTGCTTGCCTTGCCTTTCTTCACCTGCGTTTTGGCTTGGCCTTGCCCTTGGGCCTGGCCTTGTTTCTCTTTCTCAGCCTCATCTTCAAGTTCTTCACCTGAAGTAACTTTAAAACAAAATTTCCCAAACATTATGAATCAAAACCAATAAGAGGAACAGGAATTAAACAACAAGCATTTTCAGAAGCACTGAGTAGTAAGAAGGGCTGTGAGAAGGAAGGGAAGAAACATGCCTCAAGGGAGCAACCCAAAGTTGGTGGCTGCTAGCCAGCTTTCCTCTTCCTTGGCATCAATAAAATGGGATTCATTACAGGACAAAAATTCAGTGCAACACAACAGCTACAGGTAACCCACAAATAGGAGTCCACCCTCAGCTTCAATCTCACTTCATTCTCAGCTCATCTCTTTGTTATGCCAATAGATCTTTTTTCAATAAAAGGAAGAAAAAGTAGCAGTTACACCATCCAGCAATATAATTAGGTGAGGTCTGGATGAGAGAATTGTTTAAGTAAAAAGGGTTTTGTGAAGTACTTTGAAGTACAGATGAAAACAGCAGTGATAAACATTCTTGACTCTTGATTTTGTAGTTCTGAATTTGAAAAAAAAGTTATTTCATATTTTACAGATGCTGTTAAATTGTAGTTTGATATGTAAAGTATCAAGATGATTTAACAACTCTATCCAGGAATAGCCTTTATAATTTACACAAGTGCTGAATATTAATCCACCTCTGGTAATCCTTGCTTTTTCACCTATAACAACTGCTCAAGATTTCCTTAAACACCTCAGGCTGTTTTAACTGAAATCACTGTACAGCAAGCAACTTCTGTAAAAGGCCCAAGAATTAGATTAAATGTGTCTTTAGATTTTCCCTTGGGAAAAGAGAGTCTGTCCATATTTCAGACTTTCACCCCATTGCAGTTCTGGCACAGAAATGAACTCCTGAGATATCAGAAGTGCTCCACACTAGCGAAGTGAGCTGTAGCATACCTTGGTCATCTGCCGGAGCCTGCTCAGCAGGTCTAGGGAGCAAGGAAAAAGCAACAGGTTACTCTTCCAATTCACACTCACTTCGTCTACTCCCGTTTCAAGCTCGACCTCCCAATGCCAGGACCCGGCTGGGCAGCATCCACCGAGACACCCCAGAGCCCCCCACACCCCCTCACCCTTCGGGCGGCGCAGGGGTGGCAGCCACGTCCTGCAGTTCCTGCAGCTCCTGCAGCACGGCCTCGGGCAGCAGCCTCCGCTTCTGCGGGGGAGAGGGGAGTCAGGCGGGCATTCACCCACTGCCCGCCCGGAGCCAGGTGGGAGCGGGTGGGGGGACGCCCTTGTACCTTCTGCTCCGCGAACAGCTCCTGGTGCCGCCGCCGCTTCTCCTTCAGCAGCTCCCGGTGCCTGCGGGGAGGCGGGAGGGGCCGTCAGCACGGCTGCGGAGTAGGAGAGGCATACGGGGGGGAGGAAGGAAGGGAATAAGGCGGGGAGAAGGGGGGAATAAGAGGGGGGAAGGTGGGATAAGGGAGGACGGCAAGAAGGGTGAAGAGGAATAAGGGGGGGATAACGAAGAGTAAGTGGGGTGAAGGCAGGGTAAGAGAGGGGATGGCGGAGTAAGACAAGTGAAGGGAGTTAGAAGGAGGGTAAGGGGGTGTTAGGGGGGGATAAGCGGGGAATAAAGGGAGGACTAGAGCACGGTAAGGAGAGCCGTAAGAGGAGAGCAGGGGTAGTAAGGGGGGAGTAAAAGGGGTGAAGAGGGAACACGGGACAAGAGGGGTGAAGTGCCCGAGAATGATCGTTCGGGGTCCGCGTGTGTGTGTCCGCACCTCCGGGCCGCCTCCCCCACGAGCTTCCTCTCAGCCTCGGCCGCCTCCCTCGCCGCGCCGAAGGACACCTGCTCCGGGGCCTCGTCCGCCTCGTCCTCCGAGGAGGAGGCCGGGCTGGGCAGAGCGGCGGGAGCCCTGCGCTTGCCCGCAGCCGCCGCCGCCGCCTTCCTTGGCCGCGTCATCGCCATGGTCCCTGCGCCGCCCGCCCCGGAACCGCTCCCGCCTTCCGCCGGGGAATGCCGTGCGCCAGGGAAGCCCCGCCTGCGTGCCCCGCCCGCCCGGACGCGCGCCGACAGACACGGGACACCGGGAAGTGGCGGCGGCGGCGGGTCCCGACCGCCCCTTTATTGCCGTGAGGACCGTCCGGCGAGACCCGCCGCCTCCTCTCAGCCGCCCGCTCCCTCCCCGCCCGCCGTGCCGGTCCCGTCGGGCCGCTCCCGGAGCTCAGGAGATGATCTCCGTCTCATGTCGCGCCAGCGCCGGCGGCAGCGTAGTCCCGCAGGGGCCCGGGAAGTGAAACCTGGAAGGGAGCGGCCGGTTTTAGGCGCGGGCAGCCACCAGCGCATCCTGCTTTTTGCTGCTTCGTTATCTGGCAGCGCCCGAGCACCTCTGGCAGGGGGGGAGAGGAGGGAAGAGGGGGAGAGGGTTGAAGGCCTTCTGGGGCTTAGGGACAGACTTCGCCCCCACACTTAGGAAACCGCCGTTGTGTCTTTAGTAAAACTTAATTCCGCGATGAAAAAACTATCATCTGTTCTTACTTATTAAAATAAATTATTATTTCTTAAGCGTTGGGCAGAAAACTATACCATATTTGTCTAAACCCAGCATTTTAGCAGTTGGATGCAAAAGACAATGAAGGTGGAGGGGCCTAAAGGCAGCTACTTTGAACAGCTTTACCTGAATCTGTTTGTGGCAGGAGTAGCTTCCATGTTAAATTCTGCGACTGGCACTCCTCTGGCAGAGACCTGAGGGGCAAACATGGCTGCAGGATAAACCACGGAGGAGGTCCCGACCTGCAGGGACGGGGAGACAAATCACAAGTGTAGCAGGACAGTGGTTAAAACAGACAAAACCAACCCAACCCCTTGGGTGAGGGTCCTTCTCAGAACACTCTATGTGCAAAAGCCATTAAAGCATGGAAGATCCCTACAGAAATTAAACCAAACCAGTATCTCCAATCAGTGTTACTGCATATGTAACTATTTAACATAGCATAACAATCAGGAATTGTTTCTCTGATACAGCCCAAAGAAGCTTGTTTGTGCATTAGAACTCTAGATGCCAAAAAAAAATCCCAGAAACAAAACTTTGTCTCCAGAGAAAAAAAACCCAAGACATTCCTTGTGTTACTTGAGATTATTCAGTAAAGAGAATGCAATATTCTGAGCAAATGTTTTGCTCAGGGATCTGGAACCTACATGGTGCATGTAAACTACCTCACAAAAAGGGCAGCACAGGATGACAGCTAGCTACCTTCTTACAACATTTAAGTCACTTCCTTTCTTTTAGACTGAGCATCAAAATAATTGTATTTTTCACTGTTTGAGAAATTAGAACTATAATAAGGTTGGGGTTGGAAAGGATCCTAAAGATCATCTAGTTTGAATTCCCCTGCCATGGGCAGGAACACCTTTTGCTAGACCAGGTTGATCAGAGCCCCATCCAACCTGGCCTGGAACACCTCCAGGGATTGGGCACCTACAAATTCTCTGGGCTCCTATAAAGTCTTCCCAGAGCATTCTCTTCTCCAGCCCTCTCAGCCTGTCTTCACAGAAGAGGTGCTTCAGCCCCCTGGATCATCTTCATGGCCCTCCTCTGGACTCAGTCCAACAGTTCCATGTCCTTCTTACACTGGGGGCACCAGAACTGTATGCAGTATTCCAAGTGGGGGTCTCATGAGAGCAGAAAAGGGGTGTGAAATTCAACAGCTAAACAATATTGGCTAACCCTGAACACCTGTGTATCTGTTAATTTCTGAGCAGTCTGTGTATATGTCCAAACTTCAAGGTCTTTCAATGTTTTACACTTGACACTAGAGAGTCCCTCGGGGGCTTTTAGCTCCTCAGAGAAGCACAGATACATCTGCTTTACCCAGAAGGTGCGACCTCCTTAGCGTGTCTTCCCTGCCGGTTCAGAGGACAGGTAATGAAAGCGCCACTCACTACCAAGCAGAGGTCACAAATATCAAGCTCCTTCTCCACTGCTGTGAGAACATCAGGATCCAGGGCTTCACCAAACCACACGACGTGGGGACGCAGGAGCCCATTGCAGCCATCTTCCTCACACCTGTTTAAACATCACAAAGGGACAGCATTACGATAGTGACGTGGACCTTGCAGGCTGCAAAACGTCAAAGCAGTTTTCATACTCACTTGGGCACATCTTACCTTCCACCACTCTCTCCCTTCTCTTTCACAGCCCTCCCTGCACCCTCCCCTACTATGTGCTGGGCTGATCCCATGTGCTGCGGCTGATTCCATGCTACACGTGTTGGAATTACACATGTGCTGCCTGGTCACATGGAACAGGTTGCTGCACAGTTTTTCAACACAGATACTTAACTGTATCTTCCCCTTACTCATCTCCTGAAATGCATGAAAATTAAAACCTCGGCCTCCATTTAACAAATTGGCTAACAGGTTTTTAAGGACAAAGTGAACCAAAGAACAGAAGCATCGTGTTAGCCTCTTCTTAGGAACCAATGAAAAATACAGTGGATTTTTGCATCTGCAACTAGCTAAGGTAAAGCTTCAGCCAGAATAAAAAAAGCACTGTGGCACATTTAATGCCTGCAAGGGACTATGTAGTGGCTGTACCCCAGCACAGTATTCCAGACTAACACTGGGTGGCACCTGCAAAGTAACAAAACGTTTACTGTTGTAGCCCTCATTTTTTTTGCTGCAATTCTCCTACTACTTCACTTACTACAAGCCCCATGAATTTAGGCATGTTTCATCTTGGTGCTCAAGTACACAAATGTGCGATGCCTTTGGCATCGTGGTGACTTCTAGTACACACTCCTGTTGGCAGCTGTGCTCCGTAACTTTATGCTCAGTTCTCTGGGGCAAAGTTCCACACCTTTCTCTCCTGTGGAATGTCTCTGTGTCCTTCCAAAACAACAGTAACACAAGCCTTTGAGATGCACAAAGCATGAAGAGGTAACAACAAAAAACAAATCAGGCCATACATACTGAGGAAGGTCTTCAACTGGAATCGCAGCATCTGCTGCTTCAGGATCTGGAGCCCTGAAGTTACAAAATTGAAATACATATCCAATCATAAAAAGTGCACTTTATATATTAATAAAAACTTAGTTTTCTTTAAAGCACACTCTCCAATCAAGCAATCTTTGCAACTCCAGCCAACTTCAACACCTACTGCAGCCCTAAAATACCACACACATGGCAGGCAGGCATTGGTCCAGAATTATCCCAGAGCTGAGTGACTGTCAAGACTGTTCAAGACTGTCAAAGGCACAACAATTATTTATGTAGCTATCTAAAGCTCTGGTGAAGTGCAAAGGGAAAAAACTCCACTAGAAATCTGTAAGCATATGCCTGGCCCATACCCCTGCCCACTTCCATTTTAAATGGTGACAGAAAGAAGATGGCTAGAAAAAGGAGACTGAAGGATACTGGGAACTGATGCTTTCATCCTGATTGCTTCACGCATCTGTATTTTGAGATCTGTAATCAGGAGAATCTTACTGATAAGGTGAAGGTCAAAAGCTACAAGGTGCTCAAGAGATGCAGAAGAGGAAAATGCATGTATAAGACTATGACAGTTCAATTTAAGGAATAAGAATCTGACTTAATTTTAAAAAATTGAAAGTGAAGAGGATGGGAGTAAAGATGCATTCTCAGGATTAGTTGATGTCCAGTATGAGAGTTGTTGATCAGCTGAAATTGTTCTAATTTGTTCTAATAATGTATCATGTTGTGCTGACTTAGAGGTTAACAATCAGTCATTTACAGGAGTTACCAAACAGTATCCTCACGTTTCAAAACAGCTGTGTAAAATTTAAGCATTATTAATACTAAAGTAAAACGGGGTGGTTGGCTGGAACTCCCATATGCTCCTAAAATGGCTCCTTTGCTACTGAACAGCAGATAAAGTAAAAAGCACAGAGAGTTTGCAAAGCAGACACATTACCCTTTCCCAGCCAACGCAGGGCATATGGGGCTCTTGTAATTCGCAGCTACGTTTCCACAGCTGGTGCACCGAGTTTTAAATAAACTACCTGAAACACACAAAGAGAAAACATTAGGGATGAAGCGATGGCTCTAGGGTGTGGCTGTACAAGCAAGTAGTTGTGTTTATCCCAGACAGCCTTTATTTGACTTTGAAGACTACACCTGGTGGGTAACTTACTACACAGACTAACAGCCAAATGTTGAAAGCTGGCAGCATTATGAACGAGATGCTGTTTACACAGCACATACTCACACTCTCTTGTTGAGCAACCCAAGATGGTGATACCCAGTGGTATCACCATTAATCATACACCCAGCCCAGCAAAGGTAGACAAAGCCCTGTCAGCTGAAAAGCCTCAGTGAAAACAGCAGCAGTCCCACTAAGCTATGATGTATCACCTTGTTCTACCTCAGGACATGATTAATACGCAGTCCTGTAACAGTATTTTGGAGAAAAATCATAATGTAAAATATCTCTGAGGGAGATTATTTCTGCTTATTGCTTTTCCCATTAGATCAGAAACATTTTCTTTAAAAAGAAAATAGAAATACAGATTAACACCATTTTGTTTCATGCAAAACTGCCCAACCTCAAGACTTTTGTAGCATTAGTAACATGCTGTAGAGATGAGCAATATTACCAAGAGTTTTAAATTGTTTCCATTTTGTAAAAAATAGAGATAACCAAAATTAAACTATACCCAAGGCTTCACCCTTGGATCCACAACTGCAAAAAATTTTGTGCAGGTTTCTTGTGTCCAAACCACAAAAGTAGCTGTGGGAAATCCCATTTAAACCTTCTGTGATACCCAAGTTAAAAAGCACCGTAATGCTGGAGGGCCAGGATTTGTTCTGGGAGATTTCCACTCCACGCAGGGCCTGCAGAGTGGAGAAAAGAGGAGTGGGACACCTCTAAGGGTGGAGAAGGGCTTCCCCACCCTCCTTCTCTCCACACTTGTACATTTCCTCAGATCCAAAAGCCCCAGTGACCTCCAGGTGCTGCACCTGCCTTGTGCTCTGGCACTTTGTGGGAGAGAGGGTGGGAGTGAGGAATGCCACTGACTACAGGAAAAAGATAGGGAGTACCATTGTGTGTAGGAGAGAAAGGTTAGAGAATCTCATGTTTCCAGATCCTTTGTCCTCCTGTACCCAAGGACTGCACAGGTGGGGACAGGGCAGAACAGGACAGAGGGAACCCACCAGGGCTGCCAATACATCTTTTATTGGTGGTAGTACTGGTCTGGGACCACCACTACCACACAGTGGGAGTCCTTGGGGATTTTTTTCCCCATTTCTAAGTGAAATCAACCAAGTGTCACAGTCAGATGTATTCAAGTGGACCTGAGGCAAAACTGAGCAAGCAGGAAGGGAGAACCAGTTCCTGTCTATTGCCAAAGAGCCATTAAAAACAGGGAGATGAGGTTCTGAGATTCTAAAGATGAGAAATAAAGAGGATATGAAGTACCTGAAACAGCTTGCAAAAGAGAACAGGATGTGACTACAAATAACTTTATGCAAGTTATTTAAAGACAAATTTCTTTTGTCCCAGTACTTATCCTGCTTTATCTTCTCCCCACTGCCCACCCTGGGTTTTCTGGCCTGTAGCACAGAGGTAAACCAGCTCATACCGTGAATTTCTAAGAGGTGCTTTGTGCCTGCCTTCCTGTGCAGTTCATCAATATTCTGAGTAATGACCACAACGCTCCTTCCTTGCTTGCTCAGACGCTTTTCACACTCTGCAATGGCAATATGTGCTGGATTTGGATGTTTACTCAACATCACTTCCCGTCGGTAGTGGTAAAATTCCCACACACGGGAAGGGTTTCGCGCAAAAGCCCCGGGAGTAGCCAGCTCCTGGAAAAGACGTAACAAGTCACTCTACAAAAAAAGGGCAAGAAAATCCCTTCCCCAGATGAAGCCTGCTGGATCACTGCCACTTACACTGCTACTGGCATCACAAGCTAAGGAGAAGCAGAGTATTTAAAACCACATGCAGCTGATAAGAATATAGCTCAATATCCCTTACGAGGATGACAAGTCAAGGTGTCTTATCAAATCAGAAAATAACTTATAGAAATAGTGTGGTGTGTGGGTCTACACAGTACACTTGGACCTTATTCTGTGCTGCCCTACCAAACTATCAGGAGTTTAGTACAGCCCAAAGGAAACAGAGATATTTCAATGCACGCAATTTTTTGACATCGAAAACTCTCTTTTCCACAGCAACCATAAAACACAGCATAATGTGGATATATTTCTTTTGCTAGCAATTTCTTTTCTGCATTTTTAAGCGTAACATGAGCTAAATTACACACATTGTCAAAACCAAACTCTAATGTTTTGTCTTTTATGTGCTGGTAAAATTGAATCTCTGCTTTTCATAGCAACTTTAACTTTGCCTTATCTTTTCTAAAATCAGGAAGTAAGCTCCGTCTAACATCTCAAAGCACAGTTCTGCTGATATCAAAACAGTGAATGCAAGTTTCTGTTGCAGCAGGACCAGTCATTTATACACACACAGGTTTTATTTGCATTGCTAGTCACTTGAAAGAAAAAGTTCATCTTTAGATTCAAACCACCTTGAAAAACTCACCTCTCTAACTCCTTTTTAACTTTAACAAATCTTTCAGGAATGCTGTCATTAAAAACTATATAAAAGGCAAATGTGATTGCAGTGTTTGGAGCAGCAAGTACTGATGGAATTACAGTTGCTTGAAACATCTGCGGCACCGACCAGGATGAGACTCATGAGGCACCTGTACAGCTGGCACAGTTTAGTGCTTGCAGTTGCACCACTCCACCCTCAGTGTCTGTTCCCACCTTTTCTCCCACCCCAGTGGCTCCCAGTGTTGGCAAGATCACTCCAGTGAGAGATACAGAGCTTGTGAAGAGTTAAAGATGTGAGGAACCTGCCCCCAAACAGAACAAAAAAGTCCTAAATCATTTTTAAGAAGTATTATGAGACACCAAGATTAAAAAAAAAAAAACAACTAGTCACTATCATTGGTTCTTACTTTGTTAGTTTGGTAAAACTCTTAGGAGTTTAAAAGAAGAAAGGCCCCACGATGCAGGAAAAACCCCGAGGGTATTAAAAGATGAGCAAACAGCTGAACTGCAAGGCAGCAACAAAACAAGGACAGTAGAAAGACCCAGAGCTGCCTGCGAGAATGCTGTTTTACCCAAGCAACTGATAAAATGAATGACAGAAAAGAAGTTGCAGCTGCACCAAACAGACTCCCAGGTCGCTGGGAAGAGCTGCAGAGGCAGCTGTAGGGAGAGCTCTGTCCCTGCCAAATTGCTATGGGAGCACTTCCACTGTCTCAGGTCCTCAGCTGCTTCTGACCTTCCACACTCACCTACCTGATGGACAGAGAAGCACGGCTGCACAGGCACGGGGCCACCAGTACCTACCTGGGCTTGCCACTTTCTCCAGAAACCTCCAGCCCCCCTGAAGGTAGGAACGCCACTCTCCGCACTGACCCCGGCTCCTGTGATAATGGCAATGTGCTTGGCCTTGGCAAACACTTCTCGAAAATCAGCCATATCTGTGCGTGGGGAGGGAAAATAAACAGCTGCTCGAGCACTTACACTTTTACATAAGAGCAACACAGACAGTGCTGGCACACTTATGCATCCAGAAATGGCTTCGAGGTACACCTCCCATGACTTTAATTTCAAAATACCAACTGGTTTCTGAGTTTCTGTATATCGGAATTTGAAGGGCAATTCCTGGGGATCCTCAAAAATGCATATGACCAAGCTCAGTAGGGCAACATGTGCTAAATTATGAATATAGTCAAGATTTGAAAGCAGAGCCTTTAACTGAAACCACACGCTAAATGCTACTTTGATAACAACTGTTGCTACCACCACCCAGGAACAGTTGCTTCCTAATTGTTAGGTAAGATCCTAAGATAAAAAAAAAAAAAGTTTGTTTCACGAAGTATCACCTTCAAAATTGAGGTAATTTGGGAAAACCCATTTCCTTCTGAGGCATCCTGCCCATTTCCTAGGTTTGCAACTAAGAAATAGGTTTACGACTATTTTTTATTTTTGAGTGTATTATTCCCTTCATTTTTCCATGCACGGTAAAATATTTTGGGAAATACATGGCAAATTTCCTTTGCCTTTTTCTATGAGTCAAAACAAGATTAAAAAGGAACAGGTTAGCTACAGAAAAACCAAAATGTCTCTTCCAGTTGACTTCAGACACTAATTTTAAGGCAACATATTTTAGAATCACAACATGGCTGAAATCAGAAAGGACCTCTGGAGATCATCTAGTTCAGCCCCCCCCTTCCCCTCAAGCAGGGGTCAGCCAGAGCAGACCGTCCAGAACTGTGTCCTGTGGGATGGGTTTTGAGATCTCCAAGGATGGAGACTCTATAACCTTCCTGCACAACTCATGCCAGTGTTTGACCACCCTCACAGTAAACAAGCTGTTTTCTTGCGTTCAGGTGGAATCTTGTGTGTTTTGATTTGTGCCCATTGCCTCGTGTCCTGTCACTGGGCATTGCTGAGAAGAGTCTGCCTTGTCTTCACCCCCTCCCCACCAGGTGTTTGTATGCATTAATTAGATCCCCTCATGAGCCTGATCTCCTCCAAGCTGAACAATGCCATCTCTTCAGCCTCTGCTCTTATGTCAGATTCTCCAAGTCATCTTTGTGGCCCTTCACTGGCCTCTCTCCAGTATGCCTATGTCTCTCTTGCCCCAGGGAGCCCAGCACTGGACCCAGCATGTCAAATGTGTCTCACCAGGGCTGAGCAGAAGAGAAGGATCACCTCTCTGGAGATGTTCTACTGAGTACAGCCCAGACACCCACTAGCCTTCATTGCCACAAGGGTTCATCGCTGGCTTATGGTCAACATGGTGTCCACCAAGTCCTGCCAAGCTGCTTTCCAGTTGTTCACCCCCAGCTGGTCCTAGTTCCTGGAGCTATTTTTCCCCAGGTACTCCTCTGGAGTACCAGCCACTCCTTCCAGCTTCGTATTGTCTGAAATCTGAGAGTACACTCTGCATTGTCATCCAGATCATGAATGAAGATGTTAAACAATACTGGCCCCAGGATGGACTCTTACAGTACAACTCTAATGACTCTCCAGCTGAACTCGGAGCTGCTGATCACAAACCTAATCCCCAGAATTTACTATGTGTCTTAAAAAAAAAACCAACAAAACAAAACAAGACCACACAAAACCCCACCCAAAGGCAGGTAAGTTCCTGTAAGGAGAAATAACTCCTGGAGAAGTCCCAAGACCCACAGCACAAGAGCCACAGAATTGGGCAGAGAACGCTACTATTCTGCTGCCACATCCACTGTTGTAAACAAAACCTCACAAGCTCTGAATGTGTAAAGCTCAAGCCAAAAACCCTCCCAGCCTGGTCTCTGACAGCAACCAAACGCTGATGCTCAAGGTGGCAGAAAAAGCAAGTGCACCTCAGCACTTGGGGGTTTGCTTTGTACCTGTTAAGTTCTGTGTGCAGTTTTCAAGTTAAGGTACACTCTCAAATTAAAAAAACCAAAACCAAAACATCCCCATACAAAGAAAAGCAGAATATTTACTACTGCTAGCCTGCACAGGGCTGCTGGGGTTACCCAACAGCCTGCTCCTCAGCTGTTACAAATGCTCCAGGCCCTCCATAAGTCTCGAACAAAGAAATAAGGAATGAGTTTTAATACTCATTAGGATTATGAAAAGGAAATGCAATTAACTAGTGTATGTTTATGTGCGTAAATTACAAGCACTAGGAACACGTCACAGGGCAACCACGTTGACTGCAATTATGCAAGGGTTTG
Source organism: Corapipo altera (assembly GCF_003945725.1). NCBI lineage: Eukaryota > Metazoa > Chordata > Aves > Passeriformes > Pipridae > Corapipo > Corapipo altera. The sequence goes on from NW_020884912.1 coordinate 4,876,151, forward strand.
TGGAACTATACAGACACGCAACGTTAATTTTAACAGCTGGAGGAATAAAAAGCAACTTCACGCTCTTCTAAACATTCTGAATTAACCTACGGATTTCATCCAGCACCCAAAAGCTTCTAGACTTCCAAATCCACCTTTTTAAAAGCCTGCCCGGGCCACTTAAGCAAACAAACCGATGCCTTACTTGAACTAGGACGAGCCATTTCCAAGCAAAACTTCTGTCTCTTTGCCGACGAAGCCTTAAGCCCGCAGTGCGCTTGGGAAACCAGCCTTCTGGCGGTAAATTGGAAGAGACACATCGAGAAAGCACCTCCACCTGGGGAAGAAAAGAGACGGAAAAAGAAGCGGCCTATTTCGAGGCGCGTTAATTTTCTGCAAGCTTGCCGGCACCGGAGCTCTCCACAAAGAACCAGGTGCAAATGTCAGCCGCGGTTTGTGTTTTTGGGTTTGGTTTTGTTTTGCTGCCTCACGCCGCAGCAACTCCCGGGACCCGGCTCTGTCAAACCGGCATTTTAAGGAAGCCGAGGGGGGGAAAAAAAAAAAAAAAAAG
>NW_020884912.1:4877100-4963618 GCF_003945725.1 Corapipo altera
CCGCCCCCGTAAATTACCAGCGTAAACAGATGAAGAGGTTTCAAAAACACGCACCCAAAGGTGGCAAAGGCTGAAAGGCAAGTCCCACCGTGTGGGATGTGCTCTTTCAAGTCCACCACCAGCCCCGCAGGCCGGGGGCAGCTCCTGTCTCCCGCCCGGCCTCTTGGGCGGGATCAGGGCATGTTACCTGATCGAGTTATCCGAGGGCAGGGGAAGAGAACACCCAGAGGTTGCTCCCAAGGGCTTGCGGCCGATGTTTCTCTCATTACACTGCTCCCTGGCACTTGTTATTGTTTACTTAGTACCAGCACGTCGTACTCTCCCTCCAGCTGCAAACACGACGGAAGCCTTTGGTGCGGGAACCTTTGCGTGTTGCTGATCGAACTGGACCGTGCTGGCTGTTCTCTGAGCACTCTGCCTGAGTCTCCATAAAGGCCCCACACTGTGCTTGGAAAACCAGCACATCATAAACTCGGAAAACAAGATGAAGGCCAGCGTGATCTCGCTTAGCATTCTAACTACCCTGATGGTCAGAACCTGGTAATGCTTCGTGGAGTGGGGATACAAACAAGAGGTCAGATTTGATGAATGAGGGATTGCCTCTGCTGAAGGTTATTCAGTATCACGATTGGGGTTGGTTTGGTTTTTTTTTTAATTAAGATCTTGGTATGGACTGGACACCCTGCTTATTAGGCTGTGTATTTTGATGCTGGTTAATATTAAAAAAAAAAGAAGGCAATTTGCAGTTGCACTATCACCACGTTTTTCACCCCACTGATTCCAAAGTTCAAGACAGCAAACTCCTAGTCTAACATTACACTAACAGGAAAAGGTGCTTCTGTTTATGTACTAGAGTTTTGAAAAGCACATCAACCAAAAAGCTTTCATTTTCTCATTACATCATTGCACTCGTGAGATATGTTCCTTCTAGCTTTACATTAACCCAGGGCAGGGCATGGTAACATGCAAGGTTTGGAGAAGTACAGGTCTTTTGGTAACAACAGAACTCACAAGAGCACAGGTTATGCAAAATGGGTACAGCACAAGGTTGGCTTGTTTTGGTCTCTTTGGCACATATAGATTGCATACCCCAAGAGGCACAATGATCCCATGGTTTCAGGAGCAATCAGTCATGCATTCTGTATTCTCAGAGGTCTGAAACAACGAAGAGCCCAGCTCAGCTGATGCTAACCTGATGTAAATACCTAATCTTTGCCATAAGAAAATGGCCATGTTGACTTTCCAAATTGGTTGTAGTGGCCTCAAACAAATATGTTTAGGCAAATGTGTAAGTATATTTTCTAAGAAGCTTTATAAAAGATTAAAGTGACATCTAAAATTAACCTCAATATAATGGGGTGTTGGGTGTAGATATGTGGCAGTATTCTACAGTCATTTGTGCCTGATAAAATAATTCTGCATAAAATGTTTTTCTATTATGGTAATTTTCTCCAGCAGCAGTGTCATTAATGCAGTGAGAGCAACTCTAGGTGGACAACAGACGTATGAAATGTTCTGCAAGGATATGCATTTCACCAAAATCAATTAACACAAAAGAATCCTGTCTCAGAAGAGCCAAAAGCCATGTCAAGGGCAAGTGCACTTAACTTCACAACCCCTCCTTTCACCACCTTTCCCCAGCACACTGCCCTCCCAGCAGCCAACCCTGTTGTAGGCAGCTGAGGCCTTTACATATTTAGCAATGATTCTCTCTTGTCTGTGTTCCAGGAACTTGTCCTGTCTTCCCTTAACCCACACAGCACCATTCTCTGTCAGGAGTTCCCTGACTCTGCTCCCTCTCCTGTGAGGGACAGGGAAAGCAGAAGGTGAGGAATGTGTATCCACAGGGGCTGCTATTTTCCTCTTACACTGCATGACCCAGTCAGTGGTAAGACACGCTAACACCATCCAGTCTTCCACTCCAATCATACTGTCCTTCAGCATTTTTACAAAGTTCTTTGCATCTGAGCACCATCAGCTAGAAACATCTTACTATTTGACCACAAAGCCTAATTGTATCAAATACAAGCAAAACATTTTTTCTTTTAAATCCCAAGTAAACAGTCTGTATTCTAACACACAGTAGGTCTGTACCAATTAAATACAGTATGGCAGTATATAAATTACAGTTCTTTACAGTAAATAGTAAAATACGAGAGTCCGCTTACTGTACACAACAATCAAAGAAAGAACAGCAGCTTTTCAGTAAGGTCCCAGGTATCTCAATCATTCGCTTGCTAAGGAACAAAGAACAGATACAGCAGGCCATTCACTTCACTCATTTTTTACCATGTTACTTTACAAATATCCAGAACGCTTGTACAGGCATCTACAGTATCTACATGTGGAACAACCTTCTTAGGAATTCATGAGCACCAGACATAAATCCCTCCATCATTCCCATTATTAAAATAAACTTTACAGATTAAAATTACTTTAGCAGGTTCTATTTCATCTTGATAATAACCAGCAAGTAACAAGTGCAAAGTTTGCAGTCATGATCCATTTACTGCTTCTTTGTTTCCCCACTTCCCCCCCACACACCCAAAAAACCCAAAACCCCCTAAAAAATCCAAAATGTTGTCCTCTCACACCCTTGCAGTAATACTGTTTCTGCAGTCAAACTGCCCAGCTGCTTATGTTAACACGTGAAATGCCAGACGTATATAGCTTCAGGCATCATTAGTCATTCCAATCAAATGCCAAGTCAGCACAGTGGCAGGCCTCTAGGAAGACAAAAAATACGTAGCAGTTGGATATTTCAGTGTGCTTAAACACGGAACATAAGGCTGCACGGTGCCCAGTGACTAAAAGAAACATGGCACCAAGTTACCAGGTAAAACATTTACAATAGAAAGATATAAACAGCAAATATGTCAGTCTAAAACAAGTTCTTTGGTAATTAAGAACAGCAAACTGTAGCTTTTTTTTTTTCCAAATACGGATTTACATCCTGTTTTTTTCCACAATAAAATATCTTTTGTTGTTTAAAATATATCTCCCAAGTTGTTGCGTAACAAATAGTCCAGTACCTCAGTTATCTACAGATCAGCTTTAACTGTATTTTAGTGTGCAGCCGTATCTGCCCACTGGCAGACAAACTATAGATACACATTCATATATATATAATATATATATTATTTATAAAAAATTAGAGAATTAAGTCAAGGACTCTAGAGAATACACATTCCGTATGGACAGATTAAAATGTACAATAGCTTCAAAAATCCATAAAGTTTTCTACACAGTAACGCGTGTAGTAAGTGCAAAAATACTGCGGTTTAGTTAATCCAAGATTTCCTGTTTTCCTGTTTCCTAGAAAAAGCAGAAGCCGCTGCATCTCCTGAATGGCAGAAGACGTCTCCTCCTGTCTTAGGAGTGGCTGATGAGCCTTGAAGCACAGAACTTTTCCGTTTCTCTGAAGTGGAAGATGCCTGACACCGTGAAGTGCTGCTCCATTTCCTTGTGGAAGCTGGTGCTTTACTGAGGCGCCCAGGACGAACAAAGACACCGTGTCGTGGTTTGCAGTGGAAGTACTCTTTGCCTTTTACAATTCCATCGTGCTTTCCTTCAACGAAAAGAAATGCACAGGATTAAATGTTGGTACTTTCATTAGCACATACAACTGAGGTGCTGAAGCGTGAATAGCTTTGGTCATCTGCAAAATACTCAAGATCGTTCATGCTGGAGTCATGAGGCCAGATGCTCACAGTACACTAGGGCAAACAAAACTTGGAAAGGAGGGCTTGAATTGTAACCAAAAAGATGATTTTCTAAAATATTACTTTGGTTAACTAACAGTTTAAAAAGTCAAGCACTTGTTCCATTTTACAGAATAAACTGTCCTCCAAACCATTTGCTTGCAAAGCTTAAAATGTAGCTGCCAGACAAACTTCTGGTATCAGTGATAATATTTATTATCTAAACTACTAAAAACATCATCTTAACACTTGCAGAACACTGACTTTTTACGACCCCTCTGAATTGAAGTTAAAGAAAACCTGTATCCCGGAATTCAGCTTTCCCACTGGAAAACAAAAATAAATCTTTGAAAGCCACTGACAGCAAACCAATTTGACAAGTGATGCACGTTGTCAGCAATGCCCATGAACGTGTGTGCATGTTGCTTTTTAAAAAAAATCTGCCCCTTTTAGGCTTTTCTTGTTTCTCTGATCTGTAAAAACAGACGGGTACCAATGGGAACTACTACAAGGTGCAAAAACATTATTCTGCGTAAAGCAAGAAGAGCAGGGCTTTAAGACAGATAAAAGTTGATTAGAATATCCCTATAAACAGAAAGTGGAGAATATCAGATACCAAGCTTCATGAAATTGGAGAAACTTCCCAGGACTGAATAGGAATGAATTGTACTACAACTTTAAAAATTTTTCACGCTAGCTGCACAGATAACCCAGAGCATATTTAGTCTTACCCAGCTGAACATTTAGTTCAACTCCAACCCAGATTCCAGCTGAAAAATCCACCGTTCCAACGTATCTCACTGTGCCCATCTTATTACTTCCAACACAGACTTGCTCACCCACAGCCACCCAGCTAGGCAAGACTTGGGCTTGATCTGCAGAAGCACCTTCTTCACAATCAGAACCATCCAAGTGGTCCTTCGTAATAAAATCGTCTATGGAAGTATCAGGATAAGTCTCAGGATCTGAAGTCTCTTTTACCAGTACAGAACAAAAAGGGCTCTCCACAGCACCTGCAAGCCGGTCACCTGCTGCTGCTGCAGAGCTCTGCTGGCCCACACAAGTGCTCTGCTCCTTGTCAGGGCCTTGGGGTGACACTGAGGCGCTCACTCCATTGGAGGACAGAAGGGAACACGACTGCGGAGCCGTGGAATGGTCAAAATCCTTCCCATCTTCGACGCCCATGAACTCTGTAAAGGAGTGATCTTCTAGAATGTCTGTCGTGTGCTCCACTGTTACTTCGCGTGCTGAAAATTCAATTGTACAACAGGTATTTTTGCTATCCAAGGAACTCAGAGCTGAAAGTGATCCAGTTCTGGGTAACCGCTGAGAGTCTCTGTCAGTGGCACTGAGGGACGGTGGTACTTGCTCCGTTAAGGCACTGTTTTCTTTCAGTGGTAACACTGGTAACTTTTCTTTCGCTAGCTCCTTTTCTGACTCTCGACATTCCTTGTTCGAAGAAGATCTTAAATCATGTGCAAGGAATGATCCTGCGGGATCATTAGAGTCCAGCTCCTTTGTGTGACTGGTTAGCTGGTCTGTGCTATCACTACAGGGAACAAGCATGTCAGACAGGGTAGCGTTAGAGGCACTGTGGGAAAAGTAGCCACTAGTAATACTGCTAGTGGTGGGGCTGCGGGATACCTCTTTCTCAAGAACACGTGAACTCATGAAGTCTGATTTAGAAGAGAACCACTCCCTGTTCTCCAGGCTAGCATTGTAAATACTGAAGTCAGCAAACTCCTCCGGTACATAAGGCCGGAAATTTTGAAAACTTTGTGGACTTATCAGTTTCTTATTAATGGCCTCCAACTCACTGTCTTCCTCCTCAGAGTCCTGCAAAAGAACAGAGAGTTGAATGGAATTAGGAACCTATGGCAGTGAGGTTTTCAAAGTAAGTTAACTTTCCTTGATTTTTTTCTTTCTGAACGTGGAGAAATATATACCTTTAATATCCTTTAACTGAAGAATGGAAGGCAGCATTGAAAAGAGTGGCTGGGAACGTGTCCTGTCTACACTTAGCTATTTAATTTTTAGAAAATAAATTCTAAATAGTTCAGAAAATATAAAACAATAAATCGAAAGTTATGTTTACATGTTTTTATCCATGTATGATAAACCTTTTACCCCCATGATTGAGACTAATTAAACCTATTGAAAGCATTCTATAGAGCTAATTGACCACCTAACAAGATAAATATGAATATGAATGGGACCCACAGTCTTTGCTGCATATACCCAGGTTTCTATTAAAATGATATCAGCAAAGCTAAATAACCTTGTTTACCTGTGGCTATCATACCTAAACACATTCACAGTGCTTGAAAATAAAGGCAAAATTATCAAATACTACAGTGAATCTTCAAGGAAGCATTTGTGTGCATACATGTACATGTCTGGAGGAAAATAAGTGACACTAATCAGCCTGGCAGAATTTGGAGATATCTCCTTGAATTTCCCTTTGATAATGAGTGGGAATGCACTGTGAGCAGACCCACAGATGTGGCTTTCACAGAGTCCATCAGAAGCTGAGGACTTCTGTCTGTAAAGATGCATCTGAGAAAGACCCCAGCAACATGGTGGTGCTGCTCCCGTGATAGAAAATGCTGCAGGCAGGACTGCACATGGATGCTTTTTTAAGTTCTTCCTTTTTCTTATACATATGGGTTTATTTACAAATGTATGTGTGCAGGTATAAACATACATATATGTATACACACATATACATATTAAAAATGGTTAGTTTACAGGAAATTCCTACTAGAAAGAATAGTATTTTCAGAAAAATGAAAACTACTGAAGTACTTCAGTACTTCAAGCTCCTATTATATCTCAGTTCCTTTATCTGCATCATAGATTTCAAACACTGATCAAGGCACATCCTGTGTGGTATCTAAAGTAGTTTGATGCTTTCAGGCACCTGCTATGAATCACCAATGTAAAAGGAAAAGCATAATAGTTAACCAGATGACCACTGAGAACCAACGCATCAGGATAAACAGCCTCTTGAAAATGTTTATGATACTTCGTAATAGCCAAGACTGTTCAAATAACTTTGTACAACAAGGCTTCATATGAGCAGAAAGAAAACAGGTTTGTTCAGTTTGCCCATGTCAGAATAATGACAAAATTGTTTAGGCTGGAAGGCATCTCTTGAGGTGAATTAGTCCAATCTCCCACTGCTCAAGCAGGGGTCAGCCAGAGCACACTGTCCAGAACAGTGTCCTGTTGGATGGGTTTTGATATCCCCAAGGATGGAGACTCTATAACCTTCCTGCACAACTCATGCCAGTGTTTGACCACCCTCACAGTAAACAAACTGTTTTCTTGCGTTCAGATGGAATCTTGTGTGTTTTGATTTGTGCCCATTGCCTCATGTCCTGTCACTGGGCATTGCTGAGAAGAGTCTGCCTTGTCTTCACCCCCTCCCCACCAGGTGTTTGTATGCATTGATAAGACACCCCTGAGCCTGGACTCCTTCAGGCTGAACAGCCCCAGACCTTCCAGCCTCTGCCTGTATGTCAGATGGCCCTTATCTCTAACAAAGTCTCATTTTCATTCCTACCATGTTCAAGCTCATAGCAGATATAATTCAATCATATTGCCCATGCAGAACAGCCTCTTAAGCTGACTCAAGATTTTCAGTAATATTAAATTTTTGTTGGCACACCAATCAGTATCTGAAGAAGATGCCTCTGCCTGTCTATCTGACAAATCACACCATATTTCAGATTTTAATACTTGCTCAAATAAAGGCTTGGCATCCTTTGCTTAATAATTTTTACAGCTCTGCTTCAGTTATTTCTCATACGGAATTTGGATAAAAGCTTTAGTTTGCAATTATTTATTTCTCTGAAGAGGAGTTACAGTGTTATGGAATGTCACCTAAGACTATGTAGAATTGTTTATATTATTGAAAATCTTGTAATTTACCTTGAAAATCTACAGGCAGTCCTTTTGGAAGTAAAGGAAATAATCAATATCCACTTTATTGAGACTAAGAATACCCTTCCAAGCACTAAAGCATTATGAAACATCTTCATTGCATATTGCAGTATATCCCTCATCTCTGAGGGCTCTTTTCTCAATTATCCTGCTTACTTCTTCCCTTTCACTCTTTTCACTTCTGCAAATGTAAGTTCTGCTCTATGCAGGACCTTGTAGTTTATTTGTTTTAAAACATTACAAACTAAGAATTTATCAAATACACACTTTTTTAAGATATGAACTCCAAAGTAATAAATATTTCATGAAGGAAGTATTTCTAGGTGATACTAGTTAAACATCCACTTGAGATCAGATGGCATTTTATAACAAAGTTCTTTGTGTCTCCTCTGAAACTTGCGAGATTCCTCATTTGACTGAAAAAAAAGGAAATCTTAACACACAAGGGGTCTCTGTTCAGAGTCAGACTGGATAAGAGGCTGTAACTTAGAAATGGATGTACAGACACACAGACATCGGTTACTTGTTTAGGAAAAGTCCGACAAGTAACCACATTGTCAGTTGTGTTGTTTTAGGGTTCTCTGTCATTGTAAGTACAAAAGCTAAGGTACAGAGAACCAGTCTTCTTACTAGAACATGTGTTATGAAGAATGTTGCAAATAAGTGATGAGACACCACCTTGTGACACATAACAGACGCCCCTGGTGGGGACAAGACATATTTTTTTTCAGAGCTTCTCTTGTGTTTCCAGATTGGGAAATGCCAGAAAAAAAGCAATTTCAGGGTTCTTCTAATTTCTGTGGATGTAAGATGTGGAGAAAAAAGAAAGAAAAATGCCTTATACTGCTCCGGCTATTGGCAGAAATAAAGATAAAATCCTTGAAGAACTGGTAAGGAAATGTCAGCCACTTCCCCGGGACGTAATAGAACAACTATAATGAAAAACAGATTTAAGAACTGGTAACAGTAAGAACGTGACAGCAAGAACTCAGGAGATGAGACTATATATCAAGTTTTAACAGTAACAGAAGCAAAACAAGCAAGAACACAGAGCAGCTTCCCTACACCTGCTTTGTAATAAAGATACTGTGTAGTTAAAAGTTAAAATATCTGAGTTTTAAAATCCCTAAATTATACCTCTCAAGTAACCTCAAGATGTTAGTTCCCATTTTACTAATTTGAAAATCAGTAATACTTTAGTGGTTGCACCACTGGTTCTTCCATTTTCATTGCCTGATAGGAGGGTTTCTTCTTGGCCAAACCCCCCTTGGACATGTTAATTACAGGCAGGATTTAAATACACTTAATATGAAAACATTTAATCTAACTGTAACATAATCTACTGTACTCATTTATTATATAGAACATGCCCTTATTATCATGCTGTTTTGAAAGAGTTTCAATATCAAACACATGTGTAAGTACTGTCTGAAATTTCAGGCTGAATGCCCTATTTCAGGCTAACTGAATATTTTTGTTAACTGCTTTTTTTTTCCTCCTTTCAGCAGATGTGTTTTGAATACTCAAGAAAAGTTAAGAACAGATCTCAGAGAAACATGAGAAAAAGGCCCAACATCATTCTTACACCTACTTAGATGCAGAACATCAATCTAGTTAATATTATTAGTTTCCTGTATGTTTAGTTGCTTTACTTCTATGGCATCTTTTAAATGCTGTAAGATGCAAGTGAGCATCCCACCTGAAGCAACACCAATCATCCAGTTTTAGGAGTATGACTGAGGCTCTGTACCTTGGAGCAGTCATTTACAGTATTGATTAATGATGTGAAAACTTCACTTTGGATCAGATAGAGAGGAGCAGACAGCTGAAGTTTCATGTGGAGCTGTGATGCTGCCCTGATGTAATCCTTGAACTCATTCTGAGAGCACTGTTCATCCAAATGTGTGACAGATATGCTCCAGCCCAGTTAAAACATAAGACTTGCTCCAGCTCTGAAAAACATGGGGTAGCTGGGGAAGCCTACATTCCACAAAAGCTTCTTTCCTAAAGTGATAAAAAAACCCCAGAAGCCATAATTTGGTAAACACAACGCCATAAGCTGTCAGGGTTACTCAGAGCAGCCGTCTGAACCTCCTCCCCATTAGTAGCTGCTAGTTCTTGCCTGTCTTTCCAGTACCCACTCAAGGGTCTATAAGGTGATGAGACAGAGGGCTAGATCCAAATGAAATATAACTCCATGGCAGTCTAGACATCGACTGGATGGATCAGTTCCCTTGATCTGACTCCCTACGCAACCAAACAAAAACCTGTGTTCATGCAAGGGAGAAGTCAGTGCAAAGGTTGGAACAAGCAGCTGAGAACTGAAAGAACAGCTCCTTCCAGGGTCCTGTTTGCTACAGCAGGTTTACAGTGTTCAGTGAATTAGTTCCATTCTAGTTGGAAAAGCCTGGTGGCAGGATGTTGCCCTTTTCCAACTCTGAAAACCTCTGCGTATCTTTGGAAAGCAGCACAAGCAAATACCTGGGTTAATTCAGGGCATGTATGGGGTGAGACTTTGTTTTCACTCAAGGGATTAAAACTGCCCTCAAGTTGCTATGGAAATTTTTGTAACAATTTATTTTCCAGGGAATGTTTTTTCAACTCTTTAGAAGATTTTGTCATCCAAATACCTTCACACTATTTTGTATCAGTGACTCAGTGCAAGTCAGCATGTCAGCTACCTTATGGAAAATTAACATGATCAAGAATGAAACAGCTGCCACCCCAAACCAGCAGCCAAGTTTCAAATATATACACCAGAACACTCAGGATTCTTTAGTCTAACAACCTAAAAAACAGCATTAGAAATCCAGAACAGGTTTTTTACTGGCTTGGCTATATGGTAGGAATGAAAATAACTGTTGAATAGGAAGAATCCCTCACTAGCACTTTGCGGAAAAGAGGCCAGTAACACTTAGGGAAAATAATTTGAAGGTTCTCAATTTTAAATCTAAAGCTCTGATTAAAGCAAGTATTTCCAGCCATATTCCACAGCCCCAAAACCGAAACCATCACACAGCAGAGATGATGATACATCTTTTGTTGAAGCAGCAGTGAGAAAAGGATTTGTCAGGTGAAGATTAAAATAAAAGCCCTCCACCTCAATTCCACCTGAATTATGATGAAGACAGGCTGCAGGTTAATGAAGAGCGGCAATCTTATTTTAGTCATATTACTTCCACATCAGGCAATTATAAGCTTTTTATAGTGTACCCACACCTGAATGCAGGGTTACTTACACCAAATGGGGTCATTCCATTTACTCTGGGGTATAGTCACAAAATCTAGGTAACATACAAGGTATATTAGAGTGACAACAGCATGGTTCACTAAACCGTCCTGTACTTGGATCATCTGTTACCTGTAAAAACTAAAGCCTCCCCACTCCCCCCACACTCCCAAGACAAATCACATATAAATATTAAAACCCAAAACAAAACAAAAACAAAACACAGGAACCCAACTGAGTTAGTTCCAACAACAGATTGCAATTGCAAGCCAGGCAAGCAGCTGCTATAACCATTACCTACTATCAGTGACGAGGGGTTAAATCCAGGTTACAACTATTTTTTCCTGCTGCAGTAGCGTAAAGTGCCTTAAGCCCACCACCAAATAGCCCTAAGCCCACCATCAGGCCTCGAAACAGAAACTGGTACAGAACTTACAATCTTTTCCTCACGTATGCTATTGCTGTCTACAGGCATGCTGCTGGCACTGCTTCCTGCAGGCACAACACAGACAGCACACTGCACCCGAGGCGGAGGCATGCTCTGCAAAGGTTAAGACACACAACACATCACACAAACCACAGCTCTGAACATGGTGCTAAATGCGTGCCAAGTTAGAAAGGCATTAGGACGTGATGAAAGTGAAACATCCATGCTGACCATATATACATCAAGATTCAAGTTAACAGGCAGAGAAACTCATGCGCTCCTCCTAGAGTTTTAGGTTAGGGAATAAAGGTCAGAATTGTAACCACCCTAGAATACTGTTTCACGGAATTATGTCTTATCTATGAAAAAACACACCAACATCTTGCTGGAGAGAAAAAAAAAATTTAAGTTACTGCTACTTTAAATTAGAAGTATCCTGTAAAAGAGAATACTTACCAAGAAGTAAAAAAAATAAAATCAAAAAACACCGCCAAAAAAACACCCCAAACCCCAAATCCAGTATTTCAGGTAAAAGGCAAATAGTGAAATCCCGCCACATATAAAGATTGGCCTGAATAATTTTCACCAGAGAATTAGAAAATTCTGTTGCAACAGATGCAAATGATTTACCAAGTACACAAAATCGCTCATTCTCCTTTAAAAAAGCAGATAGCTTTTCAAAGATTACCTCTTGACTAAGCAGAGGTCGGCTTTCAAGTGGGGTCTTCCTTTTGTGTTCCTCTTTCACTGGCATTAAGGGCTTGAAAAATTTTGGTGGCTGAGGAGAAAATGCTTTAAAAGGGCTGGCCATTAAAGCATGGGAATTCTCTGCTACAACACCTAGGTAAAAAAGCAAAACCACTGTATTTCAGTTCTTCATATCTTGATTGCCAGAGCATAATTCAAACAAACTGAAGGTTAAGCCACGCATTTGGCAAGTTGCTGGCTGTAGAAAAATGTCAGTACTTTAGTATTCAACCACTGGCCTAAGCATGAAATAACACAGAGCAAAATGAGCTCCTCTGAGAAGTCTAGAAATGGAAGGAAAGCAGAGAATAGCAGTATCTGCCCCCTCATTCTGATCTCCAATATTTCTTTTCATCTCAGTCATAATAGTGGGAAGTGTCCTTGAAATGGAACTGGCAAGCTCTTTGCTTCCTGTGCCTCACCTGACCTGCCCAACTGCAAATCTGCCCTGTATCCAAGCCAGCCATCCTGCACAGCCAGGATGATCAAAAAGGAAATTATAAGCAAGGAAGCAATGAATAAACTCTCAGTCTCACTTTATTGCAGCAGTATCTCTAACTGTACTGCCTGATCAAGAAAAGCATGTTACAATGTGACCCAAAGAAAAGAAGGCACTGTGACACACCGACATGGTGGCACAGCAAATATCCAAATCGTGTTAAGAACCTGTAAAAGGACACTTCCCACTTTAACAGAAGCATCTTCGTTTTCAAATTCATAAAATAACAGCACCTGCTTTTTGTTCTTTTGTGTGGTTTGGGTTTTTTCCTTTTTTTTGTTCTACTGTTTTTATTTATAAAATAAAATATTATAAATATTTTCATATTTATTTTGATTCATATTTGTTCTGCCCTTCTCTTGCTTTTTTCGGTTACCCTCAATTTTACACCTTTTCCTGGATATCTTATGCATTTCTCCCTTTCTCCCCTACTTCCAGATTATGTTTAGCTCCTAAAACAAGAAGCTGGATAACACCTTTAGTAGGAAAAAAGCACTGAGAATTTAATTTTCAGTTTAATGCAGTAAATAAAAATCCACCAGCATTGCCACTACGTGTGTGAAGTCTCACCACTGCCATCTTTGCTCTTGCGAGGTGACTCCCTGGGTAAAGTACCATAGCATGATACATCTTGATAACTGGAACAGCAGTCAGATATATCTAGGTGACTTTCAGACCAACCCTAAAGAAACAAAAATACATAAATCTGCATGCTGATACAGGTAAACATGGAAAAAATTATAGGTAAACTACTTTTTTTTTTATTATTTTAAATCAAACAAAACCCACAAACCAAAGGTATGGTCTGACTTCAAATAATTTTCCTGTCTCACACAAATGAGTTATTTAAAAGTTAATTAGCTTTTCACTGAAGTATATAGAGTTTTGCTCTAACTTTAACTTTCTTAAATATCCGTTTATACAGTTGTTATATGAAAAGCAGAGAAAGACAAGAAGGTTTAATTTAAAATAATATATAATTGGTGCAGCATTTTAAAAATTATTATGTAAACACACTGCTTTAAAAATACTGGTTTTCTTTTTTTTTTTTTTTTATTCTCAAATACATCTTGCTTCAATGGGAGAGTGGGAAATCTGAGAATGTTTGTTGTCATATTTACATACCTTATCATCTTCATCACAGGCAGAAAGATCCAGTCGGCTACAGGATACCTATGGAACATCAACAGACAGAATGACAAAATGCCTTTTATGAATAAAATATAATGCCCTGAGGAAACACTCTGATCATTTAGTCCTAACAACTTTTCTGCTATCTCTTTTCAGATAAGATTATGTATAAAGAGAGCTACACTTCTGCTGTTTGAGTGGGTTATAGAAGAACACATAAAATGCACACAAAATGGAAACTCTCCCTTACACTATGAAAAAAAGTTAAAGGGACTTGGAGGTAAAAGTAATCTGAATCAGGGCAGTTGTCATCCTAAACTACTTCCAAAACAAATATCCTTATAAAAGGAGAAGAGTTTCAACCAACCTCCCCCACTTCCCTGTCAACTTCATTATTCCCCAGGATGGACAGTTGTGAAGATGGGTTTCAATTTATGGCAACATTTCCACAGGTTGGTTACTCCTAGCTCAGAACAGTCATTTCTATATCACATTGTGCAAGCATTATCAGCACACAAACAGCAGCTCTCTTTCCCTCTAGTGTTAACTTCCCAGACAATAAAGGGTCCTTACATTGTGGACATTTGGAGTGCTGATGCTTCTGCGGATGTTTCTCGCTTTGGTGGAGAGAGCCTCTTTGACTGTGACTGCCTGTTTAAAGAAAACAACACACTAAAAAACAACGTCATGGTCTCCTCAAGAGAAATGATCAAGTAGGATAGGTACTTTTTTTCAGTGTGGCTAACAGCAGCAATCAGGGCTTGCATTTACAAATCTTAATTTGCACACACAACCACCAAAGTTTCTATCTGAAATTCATTCTTTGGTCTCTGCCTGTTCAGGTTCCAAGTACTACACCATTGCCAGCTATAGTTACTAGACTCACCACTACCAGAAATTTGTATTTCACAGAAGTATCTTAGTCTTACTTTTATCTGTCCAACGTTCTCTAGAAAAGCAACACAGCGTTTTTAAAAGAGCAATCATCTCTCCTTGAATTCTCATAATCCAGTGCAAAGGATGCAAGAAATGTCTTTTCCTTGCCTGCCTTAGTCGTTCAAGGCTCAAAATGTTCTCCACTTGCAGCACACCGCGGGTGTATTTTTCAATGTACGTTTCGCCATCGGATGCGCCCTCGTTCTCGCTCCTCGCAGCCATCAGCGCTAAGGTCTCACGATCCTCAATTTCTTCTGTAGCCTAAATTACAAGTTGCACTCTTGAAGTTTTTAAAAAGTGAAGCCTATTACTTTTCATGTATTGATTCACTTTTTTAGACCAGCTCAATCCACAAATTAATTTGAATTGATAATCAGTAAACCTAATTATAATCAATGATTCGGGGGTTTTCAATAGAGATGTAAATGATATTGAAGAAATCACACTTAGGAGATGTTTTGTGCATTTACTGTAGTAAATAATGCATATATAACTTGAAATCACATATGTTCAGGATTAACTAATGACAACTTCCTAGGTGAGGAAATGTAATTTCCTTTCCAAATCTTAAAATATGCTGTGATTTCTCTGGAGCTTAAAATTTAAGTACTACTGCAAAAAAGTGACAGTTACATGGTGACAAGACTATTTATGTTTTCATTCATCCAGTTTGTTTACCTTTAAAATAAATCTTATAGTACATTTACGATTTGTACGAGCTTTTTCTATAAAACAGCAATTTATATTCCTGTGAACTCAGCTTCCCAGCTATTCTGTTTTCATTGACAAGAACACTCCTCTGAGTACTCTCTTTATTCTCCCTGTAGACACTAATGTGATTTCAAAAATAACTCTACTACAAAAACTAAGTTAAACACAGTAGAAGAGAAAATAAAATCCCCACAGTTTTCAACTGTTTAAAGATAAACATGATCTCACCACTGAACTTCAGTATATACACTCTGGCAAGCTGCCTCATATCAGCAAAGCAGGACATTTACTTCCTAATCAGTACCAACCACTGTAGTAGATCAGTTCTGTTTCTTTCTGTGAATTTGCCAGAGAAATATGGTATAATTTACCTTTGGTATATTGGATACTATTTCATAGGTCACTCCACAGGCATAATATATATTTTTCAAGGATATTCTCCTTTTCAGGCTCTGGGTAAAACTCTAGAAACAAATTAATTTTCAGTTATTGTTTTGATAATTATTATTTATGACATCCCAAGAAATGAAAAGGTGCAATGAAAAATTTGATTGTGAAAGCAGACAAGACAATAATTCATTAAGTTCCTTTTTAGCATTAAATGATACTTTAAGTACTCTTCACAGCTCTGTGCTCAGTACAAAACACTACCAAGTTCAATCAGTTGTGAAATGGCCAGTTCAAAGGAATATACCAGAAGTACACAGTTTCACTGCAACTTAAAAATATCTAGTTTTCATTATCTTTCATAGGAATTGGAGAGACCAAACTTTAAAAATTAAGTAAGCAGCTAAAAAAACACATTAATTAAATTAAGAATATGAAACAAAATAAGGAATAAAAAAATATAAACTTATTACCTGTTTGTTATAAATATTGGCTGCAATCCTTTTGCGTAATACCAGTTCCATTGCAGCAGGATGACTGAGCTGCACAGTGGTCTTCACTATTAAGTAAATTCTCTCATTTTGAGGAGTTACCCTATTCAGGTGCACTGAATCATGGACAGAAGAGTCCCAGGCAGCAGTGGCTGAAACCTATGCAGACAAAGTAAGTGGAGGAAGGAAATCGAAGATTCAATTACTCTAACAACAGGTATAGTTTGCAATGATTTAACATGAAGTAAAATGATTCTTTAATGAGAGAAAAATCAGCATCATTGAACAAAGTGGAGTGAAACCTCCTTTTCATAGTAAGGAATTTACCAGAAGAAGGATAAAAGGGGTTTTAAGATGCTGGGGAAAACAATCATGACCACAATCCCTGCACTGTGCAAACTCTGCTCCAAAAGGAAGTCTTCACACAGCTGGAGACAGAAAGGAAAGCAGAACCAAGACTGGAAGAAGCAATTCAAATCCTATTACTATTGTATTAAAAGTTTATTTATTTCAATGTAAAATCTTCCATCTATGTTGGATCAGGTTATAACAGCCCATACAGAATAAACATGGTCCCATTCGGTAGAATGGTTTTTTCCTTCCCCCTGCCTCCTCCCCAGCTTTGGTGTCCCGTTTATTCTGGAAACAGTCTCTTAAGCAATGGCCTGAGTAGGCACAGAACATGCAAGAAATGAGTCAAGAAATTCCAAAATGGATTCTGAACCATTAATTTCCAACAATTCACAAACTGAAAATCAATTCCCAAGTGAAAGAAGTTTTATTTAAGCATTAAACTTTGCCCAGTGTGCACAATAAACACAGTAGTTTTCTCTATTGAATTAAGAGCCTACGAGGGAAATGATGAAGGGATGAGGAAAGCAGAAGAAGGGATTTTGAGTCAGACAGGTGAATTATTCTTTTGCCAAGAAGAGCTAAGACTTATCTTCTCTGAATTAAGGCAGAAGAGCTAACAAGTCATATCCTCTTAAATTCCAAATAAATAGACCAGAAAACAAAGGCAGCACTAGATACAGATGGTACAAAAACGTACTACTACTAATGATTAAATACATAGAAGTAGAAAATAAATAAATAAACATAAGAAGAAAGCGTTAACATAAGCTGCAGTTGTCAAGAAGGAGGCTTGCTAACAATTTACCTCATCATCACTGTGTTTTATGATCGGCAGATAAAAGAATGGACTCCCATGCTCCTTTGGTAGTATTGAGTTAACTCCTGATGCATGGGGACCTATAAGTTGTTCATTGGCACTGAGGTCATCAGCTAATGAAACAAATGTGCAAAGAATGAAATAGTTTTATACCAAGGATATTAATTTATAGAGGCAAAGTTGTAATACAAAGTTGTAATAAAGTCCTACTCATATTTCATAGTACATTTAATCCTAATTAGTCTTATTACTATGCAGAATTTTGAAGGTGATTTCAGCATACAAAAGAAATTGAGAATAGGCTTTTAGCAAAATGAACAAAAGTTGTGCAATGACCCATCAATCTGTTTAAATATCGTATTTGATCTTTTGTCTGCTAATCTCTGCTGATAATGAAAAAAACCAAACAAATAAAAACATTCCTTATGAGCATAGATGAAGGAAGAAGGTATTTCACTTTCCAAAAGCAGCTGCTAAAGCAGGTATTAATGCATTGCTTATATAAATATGTCTAGTAGCCCACTTCAGTGCTGGCGTGACAAGGCCTATGGATCCTCCTCTGCTTTATGTTCAGGTTTGTAATTACAGACTTGCTTCCTAAACAGTCCTTAAATGTGGTGCCACCTCTGGTCTCTTGTTACTTACACTGTGTATCTGTGTTTTAAGAATATGTATCAATAGTCTCCTCACATGTAAAACAAAATGCTCACTATAATCCTAAACATGCTCTTCATTAAACCAGCTGTTTAAGTCTCTACAGATACCTCAGTGAAAGGAGCTCTGAAAGCATTGGGAGATTCTCCATCTGTGCTTTGATGACACGTGAATTTGTACATGAAAATGTTTACAGGATTTTCTTATGTACTGTTTGATTCAAACTAAGCTTGCTTTCTTATGCTAATTTCTGTATATACGGCCTACCTCTGTACTCATGTGCTCCCTGATTTTTATCTTTATTTTAAAACAGTTGTGCTTAATTATGCCGACATACAGGACCAAAAGAAAAAGCATTTTACAAGCCATATGAGACAGTGTTTGATTTCTTACACATTTCAGATTCATTCTTCCATTTAACAATTTATTGACCCAAACTAATCCCCCACTTTTCCCTCCCCAAGTTTCAACGTACCATTCAAATCAAGGAAGAGGACAGGTATGTGTGTTTCCATTCCTGCAGGTGGAATCCTGAAACAAAACAAACTGCTGGCAACAAGGAAGGCAAATTCATACCTAAGCTAATTTGGGTCTCCATGCAATATTCATTAACTGTAACCAACGGCTAAAGCTGTCAACATTTTGATGGCTACTCTGAACGTCTGTGTGGCACAGAAAATATTTTGTCTACACACATGGAGCTAAATCTACACACAGAACTAAATGAAGTGCTTTGCCAAAACTTAATTCACACTGCACAACACATGTCAGTTGCTGTGAGGACAAAAGTTTTAAATGGCCTGTTCTGTTCCTTACAAAGGTAACTGGTTGAAGTCATCTCATACATAAAGGTCAGCAACCTTTCAAGCAACTGGATATGTAACTATTGGCAAGGCATAGTCTTTATATCAATGAACACACTTTTAGCTACATGACCACAGGTGGATGAGAGGTAAAAACGTGAGAAAAAGACTATAACTGCATCATTCACCCAATGAAGAAGAGATATTGGGTGTTATCAGAGACATCAGTGTACCCTTCACTAGAGCTGTATTTCTTGTCCACACTTTCCAAAATCTAACATGTTTCATTCCTCACTTTTTGTGATTTTAGTTAAAACACAGATTTAAGTGAAACTAAAAGAAAAATATATTATAAATTCAAATGAATCAGAGAGAATACATCCTTCGGAATCAGAGTTTCTTCTGTCCCCATCCCTTATCAATGAAATTATTGCGTGGTTTACCATCAATATTTGAACTCCTCTTTTTCTGAAAGGAATCAAACTGCAAAATAATTTTCTCAGAATTGCATAAAGCTGAAAAATACTATGTTATATTCAAAAGTGATTTTCAAACCTTGAAAGCTATTTCAGAGCTACTTTATGCAATATGTTAACTAAACAAACCTTTCTCACATTCAAACCAGCACCTGACTTTCTAAGCCTTCTGCCAGTAAGTGTAGTTTACAGTACTACAGGAGAACATAGAAAACTCTAAAACATCCTTAGATTTTTACCTTGTAGTGTGCAATGTTTATGTACAAAAAGCTAACAGCTCCAGTGGTTTTTCTGAACATACCAATTTGCGGGGGCACCGGGAATTCCACTGCCTGGTGCTGGAACAAACACTGCATTCCTCTCTTCTGTCAGCCCTACCCACTGCTCGACCAGCCGGGCTTCTCGTTCTATATCTTCCTCAGATTTTTCTACAGTGGAAGATATTAGGATTACATATGAGACACAATTTTTGCAGTATAGGGCATAAAATACTTATGACAGAGACTTCAAGGTGCAAACCTTGTTTGTTGCTGATCTTTTGGATCTGCTCATCTAAGTATTCTCTACGTTTTATTAATGCATCAGACCACCTTTCTCGCACACAGTTTAAATCTTCTTCCTAACATGGAAAGAGATAAGAAAATCATTAGACTATGTGGTTAAGAATCAAGGCAGTGGATTTTGTGGTAACTTAATTAGAATTTATATTAAATGGCTTGCACAATGCAGAAAACTTTTTTCCCCAAATGACATGCACGCTGATTAAGTACCTCATCACCCATGAATGGAAGTTTATTTGCTTTCAAAATTCCAACAGGAGGAAAAGAAAATGTGACTGCCTCTGCTGCTGAACAGATTATACACCGTAGGCTAATCACAGAAATGGCAATCAAACTTTTGAACAGCATATGGAATAAGAAAATCAGGTATCATCAGTTGATCATGAATTCTCCTGAAGATTAGACAGGTCAGTGCTCCCTTAAACCTGCACAAAATTCCATTGGCTAGCAGCTGCCATCAGTGCAATTAAAAGATTTCTCATGCAAACAAAACCCATCATGCAATCATGCGTTGTGGTATCACAGAAAATCTAGTTCGTTCTTCTCTGTGATATGCCAGGAAGCGCATAAACAGCCCGCAAGAAGTTAGTACCTTAGATGATATTTTTGAGATTGCTGTGAAACCTAATACATTATCTTAAGGGATGTCAGCATTCTCACCTAACTGGTTCTACTTCTGTAACACTGCCTATTAGAAATAGGTCTTCTATGAAGAAGTCTGAAATGTATTTTACTTTTTTAGGCATTTCCTCTTCTGCTCTTTGTCGCCTTTTAAAATGACTCTTCTGTTATACTGCCTAAATTCTGACTGCCTTATCACACAGAAAAACAGGCTCAAGGTCAGGTTTTGTGCAGATAAAAAAAATTGCTTCACTGAAGCTTCTGTATTTACCCCCCCATTCACATTCTCCCCTCTCTCTCCCAACAAGCATTTCAGAAAACTGCACAACTTAAAAGGTTATGTTTCCTTTATAAAACAAACAAAATAGCCAAAGCTGCATAATTTGGTTGGAAAAGATGCCTGCAGCTGCAGGTGGTTGTTCTTTTCCCTGTGATACTCACTGTAACTGTTTTCATTCTAAATTAAAGTTTTTAAGCTTTTATTCCCATAGCAATTCATGTAGCCAGTTAGGAGAGCTGACTGCAGAGTACTACAGAAGAGAGGACACTGTAAGAGTATAAAGTCACAAGGTAAACTGAAACAGCAGTGTTTTATAGCCCAGGTAGCCTCTTAAATGCGCAGCACATGTGTATTTCAAAGCTGCTTTTGCTTGCTCCATTAGGCTTGTTCATTTGAAAGTTTCTGGCTATTAGCATTAGCTGTGCCCCATGCCGCAGGATTGACAGCAACAGCAGCAATACCTGGTAACTATCCATATCACCACCATCATCCTCCTCCTTCTGGTAGGAGAAAATAAATTTTGTAAAACACAAAAAGAACATGCATTTCTCTCAACAGAAACTCACAGAAATAACCCAGAACACGAATACAAACATTTCTGCCACAAAGTTTTAAAATGTTAAAATTACAACATTCAAATAACCAAAGTCTTATTATCAGGTAGAAAGATTGAAAGATTTTTTTTTTCATTACAGACTACAGAAGCTCAGCTGTGATTTGAATATTAGTGAATATATTCATTAAAAAAAAAAAAAAGACCCTACAGAATACAGTGCCAGAAAAAGGACTGAGCAAGCAGATCACTAATTGCAAGTTTTACAATTTCATCTGTATCTAAGTTTAGAATTACTTGTGGTACTGAATGCAGCCCTTCTGACAACCTTGCTTCCCTGGGTTGGCCATTCCACTTGTTTTTTGCCATCACTGTTAAAATAATGCTTTATTTTCAATATGAATTTGTCCAGTAGCAGCTTAAAATCATTTATGCTGCTTAAGGACTTTTCTACTACGTGAAATAGCCCTTTCCCATTCAGTGACAACTATTTTTGATTCTGATCAAATAACTCAGTGCTTTTTGAACAGGTAAATGGTATTTCACGACAAGACATTTACTCCAGTAATTTTTTTTTTTTCCTGTTTTTCCCTTCTGGAAGGAAGGGAAACTAATAGCACTAGGAATCTAGTATTAATCACCTCTACACAGAAAGGTAAAAACAATTTCCATCTTCCTGCTGTCCTATATATATTAGAACACCACATTCGGTACTTTATCAGTTACATGTTGAATTATAAGCAAAAAAATAAGCAAATTTAGCACCATATGCTCGTGTTATATGTATTAACATCAAACACGTGTAAAACTGCAAATAAGGTACCGGTGTGCTAAGGTCCCTTTTGGAATTTTGTTGGTCTAGAACAACAAGACCAAACCAAACTGAGAAATTAACTGCCTTACCTGGTAGCTGTCCAAGCCCCTTTGCAGTTTGGTTGATCTGGCAGTCACACCACCTACAGAGACTGAAAGAATTGCTTCTACCATGAGAGGCAACGTCCCCGAATGCTGTACAGGTTTCACCGTCACCTGAACTCTGCGAGAATGACCCTGAACAGGAAATTGAGAAAAGAAAGAAACTAAGAATAAAATTAAGAATCAATCTGAGCATAAACAGGACGACAGGGAAAAGATACATACCTGCCTAAGCTGGAAAATTCCTCCTGTGTTTACATCTTTTGCCTGATGGAGTTCAACTGCAGTATATTCTCCCATCTCATTCAATTCTTGTATGGAAATCCACATTTCTATTCTCCGAGTTACTTCACTCCACCTAAAAAGACATCCCCCCAAAAACTAATGGTTGCTTCAAAGTATTTTGTGCACCACAAGCATTAGAAGGCTTTTAGAAAGTTGATGGAAGCATTCATTTGGAATTTATTTGTACCTGTCTCTCAGTGTCCTAGTTTTAGCATGAAGAGAATCAACTTCCCAAACAGAGCTGCCATTGCCAGTACATCTGTGACCCCACACCTCAATAGCAAGAGCTCCTTCTGAAATGAACTCCAAGAACTCCTCTGTGACATTCACCACATAGTCCTGGCAGTAAGGAAAAACAAACCACATTCAATCAAATTATGTATTTGTATCTCCACAACTAGTTTGTAAGGGCATGCCAAACAATGAGCTACCTGCATGGTAAGACAATACAGTTTGCATCATAAAGCTTGACTCTGGACGAGAAAGTTGTAAAACATCATCATGTCAGCAGTTCCTGCTTATGCATTTCATGCTTTGAAAATTTCCATTAAAATGATGTCACAGCTTACTGAGCTTACCAAACAAGTATTTAATCAGATGTCATTATATAAACTACAGCTTCCTCCATGCATTAAAGATGATATCTGAATTTAAAAGATCGCTAATTAAAAGACTTTTTCCCCTTTGTTACGTTTTGAAGAAGTGCTGAAGCAAAATATTAAGGCATTCTTAAATATAGTCAAAAGACATTGGTTAGATGACTTGACTCCCTCCTTCTTCCCCCAGCAAAACACGGCTCAGATTCTAAACAGTTTATATCAAACATACCTTCCTCCTGGTAACACTGTTTCATAATAAAAAAAACTTACCTTACAGTGAGAGAAAGTCACTGTAAAATGAGCATCTTTGCTCTGAGGTGAAGGCACATCTGGATCTACCACTGGTGCTGCTACTGTTGACTCGCATTGATCCCAAAATGTGTATTGACAAAACACAAAGTTGGAGAGATTAGGTGGCAGTCCAGTTGCTTCTTTTATTTTTACCTGAGGAGACAAAACAGATATTGTCATAAATTTGATTGTTTCTTCTTCAATTGCAAATTGACGACCAACAGCCAAGAAAAATTTTTAAGGACAGTAAGGATTTCCTCATTTAGGAAGTCTTATTTTGCATTTACAGAAATGTAGATGCAAGGAAAGCAGTTACATGCATCTAACCCATGTACATGTTTTCTTTGAGGAAGCTGATAAGCTCGAGTGGAGAGAAATGCTTTATCACAGAAGAAATGAAATCCATACACCACCCATAGATACTACATTACATGATCAAACAAACCACAGGAGACAGTTACAGGGAAAAAACTGTTTCTCCCTCTGTGTCTGCCAAGGACAGTCCTTGTAAGTTCAGTATTTAAGATGTAGGCCTGCATATACTAGAAACTAACACAAATTAAATCAGCCACTGTCAACCAAAGACTGTCCTACACTGAAGTGGAACAAGAGACGTCTTTTCAGAGAATTTTCAGGAAGGAATAGTCTCCATAGCTTGATAACTCTCAGACTGACTACGTAGTTACAGAGGCCTGAAACTTAACTTCATCATGTTCTCACTTACCCTGCAGGAGAGCTTTTTTGCTCTGTGAATAATTTCTCCGTTGTTATCCATGACTTCCAGGCTCCCGCTCTCGCTGGAGTTCTCAGACGAGTCATCTCCTTCTACTACACGTTCTGGGACAGACCCAGTGACTCGCATTACTTCAACGTGCAACCGTCCTGCAACCTAAAGGCAAGCCAGACAAATAGCAAGAACCTGTGCACAAGGGACTTAGATATCTACCATTTTAATGTCTAACTCTAGGAAGTGTGCAGAAACAGCACTGAACAGCTTTTGACTACCAAACAAAAAGCAACAATGTTAAGAAAGAGGAGAAAGTAATAATAAAAAAAAAAATAAAAATTTTTCAGTGCACACACAGCAGAAATGGTAACTGTAAGGACTGCCTCAGAAATGGTAACTGTAACAGTGTAAGGACTGCACTTCAGAACTTCAGTATACTGGGTTTTTCTCAGTTACCTGTATTTATACTAGGAATTTTATTCTACTATTTTAGCAATTGTAAAGAGTCACAGGAAAAACATATGTGGTGATTTGAAACACACTTATTCACTGGGAAACAAGACAGCAAGCACCATTTGCTTGTTAAAGCATCAGTGTACATGAAGCCTCCCAGCACAAAGGGCCCTATGATCCCAGACAGGAGTTCCCCGGTGTGCCCAGCCCAGCTCTACCTCGCCCTGCTGGCTGATGATGGGCACAGCATACTGCAGCTTCACATCATAGAAAAGGCACTCCAGGAACACGTTGGCGACGCCAATCAGGTTGTGGTTCTCCTGCGCTTCGTAAAAGGGATCACCTCTCTTGCCAATCAGCTTCCTTATCTGTTTTAGAGATAATAAAAGCGATGTCATAAAGTCATCAGCGTGGGAACAGAAAATCAAATAACCTCATAGCATTACAAGATCATGGTACAAAAATGATGTCACTACCAATCATTTCTGTTCCTTCCTGTTACACAAGTAGAAAGAAACTAGAAGCATATTACAAATCTGAAATTAAATCTCTGAAATAAGACATTGTATGATCCTTTCTTTACTAAGGGATATAGTGATATGATGATCTACAGTTTTTAGCAATGTCAAGACAAAGCAGATTTAACTGTGAGCAAGCACAGTTGCTGTTGATTTCAAAATATCTCATCTTACTTTTCTACTCCATTTATACTTTTTAAATGAGAGGACAAATCATCCTTAGGTTGAAAAGCTCGTCTGGCTGCTGGGGACCACTACAAGGCAAAAGGGAAGGTGCAGGATGATTCCCACTTAAGCCTACAAGTGTTCTTACTACTCCCATAGAGCTGACATCACACCTGCAGCATTTTGTGCACATACCCCAAACAGAGCCACAAAGAATTCATGCAGATTCCTAGCACAA
Source organism: Corapipo altera (assembly GCF_003945725.1). Lineage (NCBI taxonomy): Eukaryota > Metazoa > Chordata > Aves > Passeriformes > Pipridae > Corapipo > Corapipo altera. Next base: position 4,902,614 of record NW_020884912.1, read on the forward strand.
TATGCACTCCTCAGTGGATTTGTTAGCTCCTTCCCTTCTCCTCTTTCATCCTCAACACATGCATTTGACCTACGTGTTTCTATGTAGCACATAGAACACATGCATTATGGATGACTTAGGTCATGGAAAGGATGATCCTGGCTCAGGCAGACATAATGTATTCAAAGGATGTGCTATCAGTTCTTACTAAAGTCAGCAGCAAAATCATCGTTGTCTTCAATGGCACAGATGAAGTGCTTGACCTCCCCTGTGTTATGATTTTAGAGATTCCCACTGTCCCGTCCAAAGCATGTAACAAAGGCACAACAGTTGTTCAAACATATTTGAGATCGATTCTTGATACAAGTAATTTAGGTGCTCCTTATCAGCCACAAGAGAGTAAGATATCCTTCCTATGCACTTCTACCTGGATACTTAGATGATGTCTCCTGGAACACCAAATGTCATGTCTCTTGCCAGTAAACAAGCAAGCTTTTGACAAGTCTCACACTTGTCTGCCAAGGCTAATGTACTACTTAAATTCTCAGGAAACTCCAGTTTTAGTTTCGATGGAAATACTGATGCAGACTAAGTATCTTCAATTGATTTCTTCACTGCTTTAAGGCTGGAAGTTATACAAATGAAACTAAAGAATATTTCATATTTCAAAATCACATTTTACCCCACTCATATGTTCTGCACCTTGAGTGCATATAAGCAGTGTATCCTTACTAGCTTTGATACTGACTACAATTTAATAATTTTATTTCTAATGCAGCTTGTTGCTTCCATTCAGAGCTGGTGGTCATCTGCATGGCACCTATATTATGCCAGGAAAACATATGCTCTTAGTGGTATCATGAGTCTACTTCAGCACAATTATTTCTGACCTCAGCACGCTTACATCTGAGAACACAAGAGAGACAGGACACAGCTGTGTTTTATTATGCATGGACATTTTGAATATTTAGTATTAGTCATGTTGGTTTTGTATTAGAGTTTTGTTTGTTTGTTTGTTTTTAAAAATAAAACACAGTTCCCTACTGTTTCATACACAAAGTCATTGCACTTTCTCTGTACAACATATTAAAAGGGGTTAAAAGAAAACAAACTTAATCTTTGATCCATTTCAGAAAATATATAAAATACCTCAGGAATTTTCTCCTTCCACTCCTGATAGAGTTCTCTCATGTCAATTAATTTGTTCTCTAGTTTCTCAATAGTCCACACTTGAGTACCTTTTCCTTTTCTTCTCACTTGAATAGCAGGCTCGCTTACTATTGCACCTCTCTAAATCAGAAGAAAAAACAATCATTGCAGGAAAGGTGCATGTAAGTAGTTTAACTCTTCACTCAAATTGCATTCCTAAAATGGAATAAAATACAGAACATGCAGCTTCTCTCTTCATGCTAGTCATAATACCTCTGTCCTCAGACACTGCATGCCCTATACATCTCTGAGGATCCAGATCTCTTTATCCTTCTCAAACAATGACCATTCCCACGGGAACATTAACACAATCAAATCCTCTATGACAAGCATATAGTCCTAATTGCTATTACATTTACAGCAGCACTGTAAAAACCCTTATGACACAAAGATTGCAGGTTCTAAGAAAACCCATTAATTTTTGCAAATGTAACTAAAATGCAGGTTCTGCAGCAACAGAATACAAATGTCTGTTCACAAGACGCATGCACATATAGTGATTATACACTTGAAAAAAGCAAGTGCCATACTTAATGCTATGTTCCCATTTTTACTTAATTATTCACTTTCAAGGTATTAGTCAGATAGTAGCCCTATTTTGCCTATGCATAATCTAACAAAAGTAACATGTTATCACCTCAAGTTAGATGAATGTCTACAAGTTAGATGATGTATGTCTACATAGTTTAGCCATAAAGCTACATTTTTCAACATTCTTTGTTATTATTACCTTTTTGTTGGCACTGAGGTTTTCAGCAGGGATCTGAAGTGTTACTTGATAATCTGTTAGTTTACTCATTTCTTCTGCTAAGAAGTTTGCTTCTCTCACCAGAGTATTTGCCTTTACTATCTGCTCTCGAAGTTTAGCCAGGCTCTGTCGAAACAATTCATCCCTGTGGTACAGTAGGTAACATGAAAAATACACAGAAACCTATTTCTATTATTGGAAAGCTGCAAATAAAGGTGCTAACAAAGACTTTTCTGAAACTGGTATAAGAAGAATTGCTTTGTAGCACTGTGTCAGCGAACACAAAACACTGTCAGACAATTTTATTGAGGAAAAGCAGTGATCACGTATTAAACAAACAAATTACTGTCAAGGCAAGTCTAGCACAGTGATGCCCAAATAAAAGGACACAGTAATATGGGAGCTGTTAGAGTGATGATTTGTTTAAAGCCCTAGGGACATTCCTGATTTTCAAGAAATGCAATAATTGCAGCTGTCTTTGTCTTTAATCTGGAGTCCTGTTCCACAGAAACTATCAGTCCCAACATGTAAGACTTCATCTTGATAAAACCTGCTTTTCCTCAGATCATGATGTTGGAACCTGCAATCACTGCAAGCCACAGCTTTACATCACAGCAGCAGCTTTGCAGTGCTACAGACCCCAAGACCTCCTTCCACATACTTAAGCCATCTCAAGGGAACATGTTAAAAAATTACAAATAAAAAAAATCTTACATCCTATGTACCTAAAGTATCTTTTAAGTAACAGATGAATGAACACAGGTTAAAGCTTGTGCACTCTGCACAGTTAATAATCTCTGGACAAATTCCAAAAAGGATTTTTAGGCCTGTCTGAGCAAATCCATTCTAATGTAACACCTGGCAAGCCTGCTCTGACACACACTGTATACATACACCTGTATACTAAGATACACTCTCACCTGGGACTCTCATCTTTAATCTACCTTTTAGAAGTATCACGATTATCCTCTGAACAAATGCCCCCATTCATTCTGCCTTTCTTTGTAATCTCAACAGCACTTACTGTGTCTCATCATCTTCATAAAACTGATAATCAAACTTCAGATATTTCAGTCACCAGCACTCCCCTGTAGAATTTTTTAGCTTTTCTGTGCAAAGTCCTACTGAAATATGGTACATGTTGTGCACATACACTTTATTTCTACAAAATATCCTATATTATGGGTGGATCTAGTAGGAACAAGTAAACTTCTGGGCCTTGCTGTGAATAAAGGTAAAGTTTGCCTACTTGCCTTTATTCAAATATGCTTAGATCTTTTGCATGTCTTTATAGTACAAACCACAAACAACTGGTAATATGCCTCTCAGTCACTAACAGAATTCTACTTGAATGGCTAACTTTCCCCAAAATATCCCCAAAAGCAGCCTGGCTAATTCAAATTGCACTGTCTGGGTCCCCTGGTACCATACCAAAGTGGTAAAAAGCCAGCAGCATTAGCAAGCAGCCCTGAATTTTAGTGCCTTCAACATGCTAAAACATGCAGTTTTGTCCCTCTGCCCTATCTGGCCTAGGTTTGCAACAGTGGTGGGTTTCCTTGGATAGCTGGATTTTTAGTCAACTTCCTCCATATCTGCTCCCGGTGTTGTATGGAAAATTCCTTTCCCACTGCCTCTTGCTTCTGTTATCCAGGCTATCTAGATAAGCAATTCCAGACCATGCTAGTGACACATTCCACAGACAGCTATAATTTTGGATTCACCCAGAAAATGAAGCTAGAGCCAGGAGTTGCTCACTAAAAAGTACTAAATTATGAGAGTGCATTACACCTGCAACCACTGTGAGAGCGCTGCCTAACTTGAGAAAGAGAAGGCAGCTTTGATCTCTAAGTGCTGTAAGAGCCATTGGATCCTGCTACAGCCAGTCCCTTCCTTGATCTGGGACATCATGATCTGGCAAGCTTCTTGGGGAGGCTCCCGTACCAATCTTAGCTGGATTCTTGAGAGAGGAATGGTTTAAGACTGTAAAGAGAATTTATGAGTAACTCAACCAATTATTATGGGCAGTTCTCATTACAGTTGTGTTTTTCTGTATACAGCTGTGCCAGAACCCTTCCAGAAACTTACAAAAAAAAGTTTCAGAGAGGATTTTTTAATTCTTACAGCATGAAACATATGACAAGCTCCATTAGGTATTAACTGGAATAAATATTCATTGAACATGAAATACTGAAAAAATAATTTAAGCCAAACAAGGAAGAAACTTGAGCAAATACTCATTGGACATGAAATCCTGAAACAATCATTTTAGCCAAACAAGGGAAACAACTGACACTCACAAGATATCACTGCAAGTCTCTGGGACTCCTAAAGCCAGATACAGAATAAGCTGAACTAAACCTCTGGTCCAGTACACCACTGCCCCAACAAATTAAATTTGTTCGAAGTTACAAAGGGTTAACTTTTTGCCAACAGGAATTAACACCAGCCCAGGTATCTGTCCTTCCACAGTCAGCAGAAAGCTGGAATAGACTCTGTGCAATGTGTTCCAGCTGATCTGACAGATACAACCACATGCCTACATCTGATACCTCTCAAATTCATTTTCTTGGCTGATCTGGTAGAGTTCAGCTTCATTTGCAACAGCAACTGAGCAGCAGCTAAAACAGCACTAATCAAATTCTGTGCAATGCAGACTCTTGGCTGTTTCGCACATTTTTCACTTCCAGTCTTCCCATTCTTTCCTGGATTTCTTGCCTTCTGGCCGGTTGGCTGGTAAACATCCTCTCAGCAACATGTAACCATGCTTTTACAGCAGATATCACTCAAAGATTTTTTTTCTGGTTTGTTATTTAAGAAGATTCAATTTTTTCCCTTTTTTCAGAAGCCCAAACCTCTTCTAGAACTATAAAAGAATAAAAAGTATAACTAAGAGGATCTTCTGAAGCACAGGAAACTGATAATTCAGAAAACTGCCTACTCAATGGCAGTGCCACCAAAATGTTATAGACTCCTCACTGATTGCTCCAAAGAGCACTCATTCTTCTCATTTTTACAATATAGAAAAGTACAGGCTTCGAGTAGTTCAATAGTTATATAGAGTAAAGCATTCACCCATGAAATCCAGAGGCAAAACTGCTTGTTCAAAGCACAGTTCCTCCTAAGAAACATCTGACAACTACTGAGAAGTGAAGGCTGGCAGAATACCCAGCCTTGATATCACTCCAGATTCTCTTTTTTTTTTTTAATGTGATTACATGGTTACGGTGGTTAACTTTAAACTAACCAATTACCATTTTTTCTTCTCAACTCGCAAGGTCAGGCAAGTTTTTTACTACTTCCTTTTTCCTTCAATTGCATCTTTTTAGAGATGCCTTGCCAGTAAGCCCCATTCTCATTTCTGCTACAGAAGTGGGTTATCAATGATTTCTTGGAGGCCTTACTGTGCTCAAAGCAATTCTGAATAGCAAGGGCTACAGCTAGTGTGTTTCTCACTCTGCACTCCTTGTGCAGCCCTAAAAGAGCCTGAAAATCCCAACCATGACTCTGCAACATTTCACATTCAGTTCCCAGTGGTTCTGTTTTTAGCTCTTACAGGGGCAAACAATTTTAATTAATGTTGAATCACTGAACTACTTCTTCCTATACTTGCCATGAAAAACATTCTAGTCATTGCTGGTCAACAGTTAGCTATTTGTTTAGGTTTTTTTTCCCAGGGCAAACTGGGAAGAAATTATAAAACAAAATCTTGCACAAAAACTAAACCAAGATCTGTTCTGTTCTATTTCTAACACACTCAGTTTGAAAGCTGAAACACAATCTTAGCTATCCTTTTTTAGACTTGTCTTATAAAAGGATTTGGTTTTTTTTAACACTGGAGCATAAAGCAGAAATAATTACATAGGAAAGAGCACTCAAACTCACTACATATAGAAAAAAAATGCTGAGTGAATTAGGAAGTTTCTGTTTTAAAAGAGAAACAGATGAAAAAGAAATGTATAAGAAACCTGTTAGTACATCTAGGCATTCTTCCTGATGAATTAGCCCCATGACACAATACTCATTTGTATGCAGAAAACTTAAATCATCCTGTTTGCTGCCCCTTGAACTTCTCTCCACGGAGCTGGCATCCTTCTCTCCTCAATGATACCAAGAACAAGTTTCTCTCAATGTCAAAGTGCAGACACTCTGCTCACATCTTCCTAAACCGCATTTTAACTCTCCCTGCACATCTCATGATGATCTTTCACCAAGGCTGCAATCAGGTGCCATGCTATCCCTTTGCAAAGAGGTCTGTTCACCTCATGGGTGAACTTCCCTTAACTTCCTCAACAGCTCAAACACAGCAATTCTCCTCTAAAGCTGGGCTTACCTTTAGAAACACATACATCCAACATATATGGATGCCCATTTTCTGTATTTTTTAATATTTTTTTAGATTGCAAAATACCATGCTGTCATTGTATAGCTGTAACACAAAATGCTCCTTACTGGACTCTGTAGTCTTAGTTGACAAATTTATGTTTCTGCATTATCCTTTCCTTTATTTCAAGAACTAGAACAATAATTACTAAACCAAACATTTCATAAGCACTCTTCTAGTTAAAAAAACCCAAATAAACAAAAAACCCACGAACCCCCCAACCTATAATATTGATTATTTACTGATAACAGTAAAAGCTATATTTTTCTGTGTTTTGTGAGTTAAATCTTGCACATGTTACACATTGGAACTTAGTCCTAAACGAAATGCCAACACTTTGGTGGAAGCAGATCTCGTACTGCACACAAACTCCACAAAAAGTATTATCGGTTTCTGACAGAAGGTTCAAGCCTCATCTTTCACCCTTTGTAGTTCTCTCTGATTCCTCTGTTTTAACTCCAGTGTTCTCACCTCTCTTCTGTCCAGAGATTCACTTTGTGCTGTGCAGTCTGAGCAGTGTAGGAGAGCCTGTCGCTGCCATGCTGGTGCTGCCTTTCTGGGGAGAGCTGCTGCCGCAGCAGCTCTAATTCACGCTCATACATCAGCCGCTGCTCCTCAAGGGCACTCCGCTTCTCTTCCAGGTATTGTTTCTCCAAGATCTGGACCACATTTTGTACTGGGTCTAAAAGAGAAGAGAGGAAAAAAAAGAGGAAAAAATTATCCAGAACTGTGAGAAAGTGCCATTTTGGCATTACAGAACACTCATTATTTAGTTGGTAACAGCAATTAACACATCCCGGAGGCTTTGCAAACACAAGATGCTCATTGCCCCCCAAAACAAAAGTAAAAAAAATAAATATTGCATTAAACAGATATATCCAAACAGGAAATAAAATACAAGTCATGCAAAGAGGCTAGAACAATGGTTAAGGACTCTTGCCTATTGCATGTCTCAGTGCTGTGAAGTTGTAATATATTCCAGAATCCCAGTAGGAAAAAAAGGAATAGTGGAAAAGGAAACAAATAAATATGAAAACAAAGCAAAACAAAAGGGAAGATGATGTTAACCAGAGAAGGAAATGACTTAAGGAAGTAAAAAGCAATTTACTTTCTCCATTTTGGCAGAGAATGAAACATGTTGGAGAGCTGCAGATGGAAACCGAGACAAACGAATTGTCTGACTGGTCACGCATCAGATTGCACTAATATGCTGCACAGCACTGAAGCAGACAAAGTATGTCCTGGAGGGAACTTCTGAGTTTAGCTTTACAAACCACATTTCATCTCAGTATCAACTCAGAACAAATACCCATTTGGCTACTCTATCCTGAAAAATCTGCTTGTGTCAATCTGAAGTGCACTGAAATTAAAGAAACATTACTCTGTCTATTCCTGGATTTAGGTCCAGTGCCAGACTGTGCCTCTGTATGAGCCATTTAATGGCATAAGCTCCTACACTCTACCAGTATATATATCTGCTTCATATCTGAAACCTCAAATACAGCAAAAAAGTAGTTGGTAAGATAACTGAGTGACAGCATGCCACCTAACAGTTGCTGATTCTGTACACCACAGAGGAAGGGAGAGGAGTTCCAAAGATGGAGTGGTGGATTATTAGGGGAAGCAATACTGCAGCTCTATGACATAACAGGATTTTCAAATGCAAAAAACTTCAGCTTTAAAATAACTGTTTGTGATTCCTCTTCTATTTCATCAGCATATAAACAAAAAAACCGACCGAACAAAACCCAACCAACCAAACAAAAAGAGCTGCTGTGATTTAGTTATAACCATCTTGCCTTTGCTTCTTGCAAATACTTCTGCAAGTTGCTACTGTGGTTCTATCCTTATCCCTGGAAAAAATTACTGGCTTCACACAAGGGCATAATAAAATAACACCACAAAGGTAGTTATAATGCACAAAGTTAAAAATCAGTCCATATAAATAGCAACCAAATAGCAAACTAGTGATGCATAAAAGAGTCTTAAAATAACGAGAAATATTACTTTTTAGTACATGACATTCTCAGAAAGAAGTTAGCTATTATTAGCTTTTAAACAGACAGTGCAACAAAAAAACCTTGACTGAACCATGTTCTAATATTCTAGGCTACAAATCAAGGTATAAATGTTGATCTGCATCATTGTTGTCCTCATAACTCCTCCAGGTAATACCAGAATTACCTTCACATGCATAATCCCCAAACCAGTTTTAGTTATATGTAAGAATGTTTGAGAAATCAGGTATTATGCAGACGATAGTGAAGAGACATGGAAGAAATTAAAAGCCCTCTATTGTGTTTGCAAACACAGGAAGTGAATCTAAGGCTGACTCATTAAGATGAGACTTTCCTAAACTGGTCAAAGAACAGCTACGAGTTCAAGGAGCAGATTTCCTTAATAAAAGATATCTTTTCAGCCACTTAGATTTACAGGATCACAACCAACACAGGATCAAATATCTGGAACAACACAGGGAAAATATCTGGAACAAGATGCAAGAACTTAGTCTAAAACTTCCCAGTTTCAACATAATCCTCTACTGTTTGGGGTAGAGAGGGGGGTGGGAAAGGTGAGTTACGCTTGTATTGTAATGCAAAAGGTAAATTCACACTTCTGGAAAACTCTTTCATTTAACTTTTGAAAGAGTTTACACAGAAAACCCTAAGCCTGTCACAGGAAAAAAGCAAAATATGGTGTGAACTATAATCTACTTCAGTAGAACATGAAGAAATAGACAAGTTTTTCATAGTTCAGAAGAACTACAATAGTGTTTAAAATAAACACCATGTTCCACAATTTTGGATTCTTCATGCAAAGTCAAATAAATTAAGGAAGATTCTTCCCAGTGCTGGCCAAATACACAGCAAATTCCATAGAGTGTTAAAAGTCCCAAGTCCCAATCCTTCACATATTTATGTGACAAGAGTTCAATCATCCTGAAAAAAATATTCATATGCAGTTAATCTTCTGCAAAATCGTAGAATACTAACACTGAACATAAGGATGCTTTTTTCTTTATAGGATGAACAGCATCTATTACCTTGCTACAATGTCACTTAATTCACATCTGGAATCTGTTAGTCCAGTAACAACAGTGCTGAATAAATTCCTTAAATTTCATGTAAGTGTATTTTTCTAAGCAAACTAGAAGAGGGTTATGACATAGGTTGCTTTGCTAAGTTTCATCAAAATCCCCTCCCTGAGCTGTAACAGTTTTGTTTGCTTAAATGAGAAGCGGCCTAACCTAATCACATTGTTTACTTAACCACTGCACAGTATACAAGAATAAAGTAAACTTCTTTGATGCATTCTGTGTTTGACCAGCATCACAAATTAGCAGTACAAAGTTGATCTGACAGAATCCCACAAAGAAAGTCAACATGTTGAAGGAAGGAAAGAATCTGGGTGTTTTCTTTACAGCAGTTTTCAAAGTTACACATTTTCCTCAGAGGTTCTTTGGAGTTGGATGGAGTCTGTGACACTGTTGTACGAGTTACGTGCCATAAAAACAAATGTGTTTGAACCCTGGAGAAGCCAGGCTATTTATTTAAAGAGGATTACAATTCTCAAACAAACCAAGGGGAGGAAAAAAAAAAACCAGAACAAAGGAAACTAAACCCTCTTGCTTTGGGCTATATCTATACATGCCTATAAAATAATTACCTAATCAAATTTTTAAAATACCTTTTTATTCCCCCCTTAGGGTTTCTCCAGAGAATATGGGTAATAGAATTAACTGTCTTCAGTCATTTAGTTATTTGTTCTTCCTTACCCACATTTATTTTTCATTTTAAGGAAGAATAAATAAATGGAACTGTAACAAAGCTGCTTTACTTCTTACACAACAAACTGGAAGCCTGTCGAAAAAAAGGTGTTTTAGTTATACCACTGAGAGAACCAGAACCTAGCAGCACCATATACCTTCAAATCAAAAGGCTGTGATCCTCAGTCACTTGTTTTGTCAGGGTTTTATTATCACTTACTACTCCAATTTAGTTAAGCAACATCTATGTAGGAGTGAGTAGAAGAAGCAGAATAACTGGGGTATGACACCTCTGAAACTGTGCAACATGTATGACTGCAAACATTTGCTGTGCATTAGGGAGGAAAGAGCTTAAAGGGAACAGCAAAGTCTGTACTTTTATTGGCCAAGATGCAGAAGGCAACCAACCAAGACAAAAACTGGCCTGGACCCCAGTCAGAAAAGCCTACTGAACTAAGATATAAAGACACTTGGAATATTGTGAAGAATTGTTTCAATCAGCTAGATAACAGCACATGAAAACCAAAAAATGTGCCCCCCTGTTCAAAGAACACTGACTCATTGTAGACTGCTACAGTTCAGTCAAATCCCTGGTTAGTGGCAAACAGATCAAGCATAAATTAATGCTTTCAGACTTCTCCAGCAGCCTCATGCACGAGCCAATTGAGTTCAAAACCTTTGTCCCAGTTTTGGCACAGATATGGGATGGTTTGAGGCCTTAACACAGGCAAGAGAATCTTCACGAGGGATGACAACACTGACGACCACCAGGATGGCAGATTCATCTGAAATTCATCTCCTGGTACAAGTGAACCATAAAGAGAATATTTCTGTTATCAAACAGCAATTTCACATCAGTTTAAGTGACCTGACCCTGTAACTCACTCACATGCTCCCATTAAAAGTAAAACTGTAAAAACTCTGCAAAAAATTGCTACAACATTGAGCATACAAAACCAACATGCTGTACTCAATGGTAAAACAGACAAACCTAAAGAATAAGAGGACATCAAGAAAAAAGTAAACCACAGCAAGCAATGGAAATACTGTGAAGATATGAAGAAGAACAGAAAGCAATGAATTACCATATACTGTGTCTTTTTGGTCAGTGACCAAGTGCCTCTCAAATTTTGTATATTATCACTGTACAAAGCATTCAGTAGTTTACCAAATTTTTCAGCACTTCTTTATATGAACTATGACCTGCCTTCTGAAAATCATGAAAAAAACCCATATTGTTTTATATGTACACCATACCATTATTTTATTTATACTATATTTTATTGTCTTGGCCCAAAAAAGCATCACAATTTGTTTTAACAAAGATGAAATGAAATACTGTGACCAAGCATTGAAAACCATGCTAGCTGACATTTGACTATTGGTTTGTTATCATTTCAGTGTTTTTCTGCTAAGGTTAAAAGGGTATCAGCAATATTTGATTCAAAAGGAAGCATGAAACTAACTGAGCCATATCTAGCGCAACCTTGTCTGCAGTAACTTTCAGAACCAAGAGCTTAGAAAGACTTGGATGAAGATTTGACAGTGTGGTGGGTTTCTGTGGTTGGGTTTTGGTAGTAGGGGGTGGGCTACAGGGGTGGCTTCTGTTAGAAGCTGCTGGAAGCTTCCTCTGTCCCGTGGAGGCAATGCCAGCCGGCTCCAGGATGGAATTCCTGCCGCTGGCCAAGGCCAAGCCAATAAGGAGTGATAGTAATGCCTCTGTGATAACATATTTAAGAACAGAAGCTTGTGGCGCAGATAAAAAATTCCAGTCAGGAAGAGCAGAGTGAGAACATGGGAATAACAATGTAGACACCAGGGTCAGTGCAGAAGGAGGGGGAGGAGGTGCTCCAGATGCTGGATCTGAGGCCTCTGCGGCCTGTGGTGCAGACCATGGTGGAGCAGCTGTGCCCCTGCAGCCCATGGAGGATCATTGGGGTGCAGAGACCCACCTGCAGCCCATGGAGGAGCCCACGCTGGAGCAGGTGGATGCATGAAGGAGGCTGTGACCCCATGGGAGGCCCAAGATGGAGCAGGGTCCTGCTGGAGACCTGCAGCCCATGGAGAGGGAAGCCCACGCTGGAGCAGGTTTTTCCCAGGTAGGATTTGTGGCCCCTGCGGGGGACCCACACTGGAACAGCTCATTCATGAAGGACTGCACCCCATGGAGGAGTGACCCACAGGACAGCAGTTTGGGAAGAACTCTTGCTTTTGAGATGGACTCACGCTGGAGAGGTCCATCAAGGACTGTCTCCCATAGGAGGGACCCCATGGGATGAGGGGAAGGACTCCTCTCTTTGAGCAGTGGCAAAAACAACAACTGACCGTTACCCCCATTCCCTGTCCCCCTGCACCACTGGGGATGAGGAGGTAGAGTCTGGAAGGAAGGTGTTTTTAAGATTATCTTACTTCTCACTCGTTTGCTCAGATCCTGTTTGCAATAAATTCAATTAATATCCCCACTTCAAGTCTGTTTTCCCTGTGATGGTGATCAGTAAGTGACCGCCCCCAGCTCTTAACTCATGAATCCTTTACTGTTTTTTTTCTCTTCGCTGTCCAGTTGCAGAGGGGAGTGAGAAAGTGGTTTTAGTGGGTACCTGGCATCCAGCCAGAGTCAACTCATTACAGACAGACATAGGATTACAACACAACTGCACTATAACGGAGAGCAGAGGCACAGATAGAGTTGTGTGTAAGGGTTCAAACCAACTGCTAATTTGTGTATGTATTTATAACTAGGTGCAAACATTCTTTCACATTTATATATTTATATATGTTTAATTTTTATATATATGCACACACCTAACATGGTTTCTGCAAAATATCTCACCCTGAAAATGTTCCAAAGGCCCCTGGAACAAGTGCACTGCTTGTTTTACCCAGATATTGAGTTCTGTGCTGAATTTGTTAGGCGATCCAAAGGAACGTTTTTATCTGGCCTTACCATTACTATTCAGTGTCTTCATAATAACTTCCATTTGTGCAAACTCATAGTTGTAGTCTGGTTCTGAAGAAGCTTCACTAGCTGCATCTAGATCATGCTCTCCCAGTGAAGTTTCTTTCTCAAGGTCTTTCAGCCAATCTCGACGTTTCCTCTTTGGTAAATTGATTCTGTGTAAAAATGGAAATTCAGTTTATAAACAAGATTATGTGGAACAGAAAAGGAAAAAAATTGGCTGAATGCAAAGTGCCTGGAATATAAATATCAACTATTACCTAAAAAAGTGGTTGTTTCCCCATAATATTCTATCTCCATGCCATAACTGAGTGACAGAACATACCAGTGCACCATTTACACAGGATCTGAAAGAAGAAAATACAATTTCAGTGAAATCTTAAAAATAAAAGATTGAAGAGCTACTGTTTCTCCCATCTGCCAACAGTCACTTGTATCATATGATGCACAAATCTGCCAAGTTCTCATTAAAGGGTCACTGGGAAAGTTACTGCTCTGACTTCTACTGTCAGAATTAGCACCTTTCTCCTCTCCTCTGGCTGGTACATCTCTTCAGTAAACATACAGACAAGTTTGCTTTTGTTTGCCAAGTTTTCTTTAAATGCCCATTTCTCAAAGTGGGTCACTGCCTGTTTCTTATAAACAATGTGTAAACTTGAATGCATGCAAATCCTACTGACAAAGCTCTCCAAGATACAACTTAGTTAACACAAAGTTTTAAAACATGCTGTTAACATATTTGGCATTCAAGCATAAGAAAAGATTCTTAGATCCAAGTTTTATTCTTTCAACAAATGGAGTCTCTATTATTAACAATGGTCTATTTTTGTGAACATCTGGTATACTGCTGTATTTCTTTGTAGGTTTCTTTGTATTTAAGTTTCAATCACAAAATGGGAAAAATTGAACTTTTGCATACATGACTCACAAAGCAGAGCATTTTATTTGAAAGGAAAAAAATCTTCTGTGAAATGAAAAAAGCCTTTTCAGATGCAATGTTCTCATTTCAGCTGTCTCTCTGATGTAAATCAACACAAACATGCAAGCATTTAATTTTAAACCATATTTTTATTTAACCTCTTTTCAATGAAATTCTGGTAACTAAATTTCTGTTGACACTAGTATGTTAAGAACCGTTACTTAAATCATGGAAGATCAGATGTGACTAAAAGAAAATATGTATTTTCCACAAACATGTGCCCATGTTCTTGCCAGTCAAAATGACTGATTTCCAGTACAGTAACTCTTATCACCACAGGTCTGAATCCCATCTGTTGAAATTTTGTACTGTAGGCTGCAGAAAAAAAAAAATGCATTTGACTAAAGGCAGAATGATAGAGATTGGATTTTTAAGGTGCCTCTCAAACTTTAGTTTATCATTCTGATACTAATCTGTACATTATTTAGATATTCAAATTTCAGACAAGCAGCATGACTATTAACTAGGACAAAGGTAGTGCTTATCACATGCCATTGGAGCTGAAGTGACAAAGACATTTACAATTCCACTCAAGAAGCCACAGAGCCCCTGGAATGAAAAACAGTTAAAATATAGATGTAGAAACAAAAGATGAAATGTGAATTGACACTGCATATTAACTAGACACAACAGTAATTAAGGAGTTAGAAAAGAATTCAGATCTCTAAAACACCTCTTTCTCAGAAAATACTGAACTTTACAACAGGAACTACTTACGAGGCACAGCTGTCCCCCATCAAGATAGCTTGCTATCCCATCACATAGGCTGGGATAGCCAGCAGTATCCCAGTGATACAGACAACCAGTGGCCCCTCACTCCTACCAAAAACCTTCTTATGATGACTTACTCTGAGCCAAACCACTGAGAGCCTGTTATGCTGCAGAGTGCGTGGGGGGGTGTGTACATGTGTGGGGATATCTTAGTTTTAATCGCTGAATTTCACTTCTAAGTGTCTGTTTAAGTCAACTATATTGAAGCTACTCATTGATCAGAACGTAAGATACTTCTGTCTATGTAAGATAAAAATGCGTGAAAGTTATCTTCTGGCAAAGAACAGCAAACACGTCAATGGAAAGTGCTGCTGATCTTCCTTACCTTGCATTTTCTTTTGGTGTGAGTGTAACTTCTCCATCTAAAGCAATATCAATCTCACAGTGTTCTGGTTGGATTCCTATACCAAAGAGCTGTATATCCTGAGAGGTATCTGCACCAACTCTTGTGTGATCCTAGAAAACAAATTGTTACTAAGAGACAAGCAAAATACCACTGTTGATATAACTAAGAAAATATTAGCTAAAGCACTGAGACTGCACAGTCTGCATGCTCTCCTTTGCTAAGCACTTCTGTAGGTAGGGCAGAAGAGGTGCCACAGCAGATCTGAAGATTGTAACAGGCACACACAAATGGTTGTTCTGCTCTGCACCTCATACAGTTTTAGATAAAGCAAAATAAAGCAGTTGACATACAAACTGAAATACTACCTCAGTCACTAAAGCAGAAAAGAAGCTATGAAAATATGAAAATATGTCTTTCATATATTATTGACAGGAAGCTCACATTCCCCTTACAAATTTATTTGGTTTGTATTTCATACTACTTCACTCTGACACAAGACTATGCTAAACACAATAGTATGAGAGCTAGTAATACCAGGAAAATAGATTTCTGTAAATTTTTAACAGTGCTTTTTTAAACCCCTTTCTCATAAGCTTTCTGTCACTGAAGACCTCATTACTCTTCCTGAGTACTGATTACTACTAAACATCATCTCCTTATGATAAATTCATCAAATATTTAAAGCAATCCTCAACTCCCTAACAAAACGAAGCATCTAACCTGAGGCTCATGCTTCAAGTTCAGCCTAGAAGGCAATTCTATGCACGTTCTGTCTGGAAAAACTAGAATTGATCTCAACACTGGTACACGCTGAGCACTTCTACCACTGTTGGCAATCAGGAAATCAACTAGGAAAACAGCAAAGCTGAACTGCAAAGGGAGAACAAAAGCCTAAACAGTTGGAGGCCTATCCTATTTTGCTACAACTACTCTTAAAAAATCTACATACACTCCAAGTAACAAATTGAGCCAGAATTTCAAAACAAGTGTCCTTTCATTCTGTGTAAACATCTTTACCTTTTCTTTTCACATCCTTACCTTTAAATAGTAAACCAAAAGCTCATTGAGCGCAGGGTCCGCATTCAGGTTTACCAGATAACACTTGTCATCCCCAACCTTGATACCTGAAGACTCAAGGGAAATTCCCATGCTCTCTAGCTGCCTTTGCCTCTCCTGCAAACACAAAAATTGGTTAATGTTGCCTGCTGCAGTATGTAGAGGCAAGTACAGAGCAACTGAAGCTGAAGATGCACATGCTGAGAATGCATTCTGTGTATTGCTACCAGACATTGTTTAAGTACCACAGGGTCAACAGAATTTATTTTTACACACTAACCATAAAAAGTTATATCTACTTCTCAATCACCTGCTTCCCCAAAGTGGAACTTATTTATCTAAGTAGTCCTATTAAATTTATTAGCCTTACCCAAGCAGCTCTGTTATTAGAGCTACTTGTAAATAACGCAGTGTGGCCATGAGTCTCTGAGTTAGTAAAAAATGAGTCTCAGTTCCAATTAGTTCAAAGATAATCATAGTCATAAATAATTTAGAAAATAGTATGCCACAGTTTAGGTTGTTTAGCAGTTTTATTATTAATTGAGCTAAAGCATCTACCTCATCATGCCAAATCTGCCTTTTGTTTTGCTACAGTTTGTTTGACTGGTTGGGTTTAGTTTTTCCCCTTGTCCTTTTTCATTTTTAAAAACTTTTTTAACAGTGTTTGCACCACAACATTCTTCTGGAACATTAGGACTAGAAAAGAAAACCAAAAATGCTTATTCTACAAGCTATAGATGGTGGAAATTATAGAAAAGTACACTGGAATCCAGAAGTCTTATTTTAAGTATAATAATAACAATAAACAAACACTAGTAACTACATGTACACATTTTTGTTCTCCGGTTAAAAAAATCACTACAAGCAAAAGCAACAAATATGACCCACAGTTCTGATCCATTTGTAATCCTTCACTTTCTTAGTCACTTGAAGGGAAACACGTCCAAGATCCCATCGTGGTCTTAATAAATAAATGAGCTGCTCAAACGTATTTTGATGTTTTACTTTAAAATCAAATATTAGCTCTTATCAATGATATCATGACACAGCTAGATTTACTCTAATGAAATTTAGACTTAAAAAAACTCCAGCAAACAAACAAACCAATCTGCCCCCTTGAAACAAGGGGAAAAGACAAAAATTCAGAAGAACTTTATATAGCTGGTGGGGAAAACAGCTAATAAACAGTCAACTCATGAAATTCAGCTGACTTGCACTGTATGATTATCTGGCTTTCCTCTTCAAAATTTCTGAAATACCTGTGCAATTTCTTCTGTTTTCCTTAGCTTTTCTTCCCAGGTGACTGTTAGCTCTTTTATTAGTTTTTCAGATTCTTCCAATTTTTCCTTCAGTTCTGGTGCCTTCATGGCCTAAAAGATAGAAATTAGCTAAAACCCTCAGCTATTCTTCCCAATGCTTGCAAAAAAACCCCCAAAGACATCAACATAACATCAAATGCAATAAGTACAGATTTCTACTATATTCCCAGGTTTTTCAGAGTATAAGATGTAGAAATAAGTCACCTGCAAAGGAAGAGGGCAGAAACAACTGTAATGGGTCCAGATCTGAAATAGCTCCAGAGGCTAATGGAATGAAAAAAAATCTCTGTGCCTGGCCACTCATACTTCAGTGTCTGTATAAAAATATGTGAGTATTTAAAAACTTTTACGTCCTAGCTGTCTGAAGTTCAACTGCAAAGTCTTTCTTCCAACAGTAGTTTAAAATACAAAACCCTCCTGACATTTAGCCTTCCATTCTATCTCGGTTTTGTAAGTGCTCCTAGAGTTGCATTAAAGCTTTCAGACTGACCCTGTTGATTACCTTCGAAGGAAGGCATGCTCTGGAGCTAACACAGGCTTCTCATTTCACAACAGGAAACAGAAGCAAAGGGCTTGAATACGTCCAGTGCCAAGTAACAATTCAGTAGGCTGGCCCATAACTCTATATAACTGTTCTTACCAGAAGGTAGATGAGAGAACACTTAAAAAAATAATTAGTAAGACTTTGGACACCGACCTACTGATTGTGTTCAGCTGCAGCCTGCCAACATAATTAACAACAAGCTACAATAATATTTTCTGATGTAAAATAAGGAAATAGAACAGTTTTTTATTTATGAATAAAGTGAATGGTTCCTTTTTCTTATAGCAGATTTTCCCATTTCAGTCTGTAAGGAACTGTTCATATGAGGAACACTGTTCCTCAAAGAACATGAAGCTTAAACACCACACAAATTTACCCTCAAACACAGTCCTGTTCTTTTTCCACTAGTATTTTGTGTCCTGCCTGAACAGATCAAAAATATTTTCCTACCTGGTAAGTGTCTAATTTGTCCAGATATCACCAAGTAAACTATCCTTCCCAAATACTTTACTCTTCAATTAGAAGTATAAATCTAAGATAAGCATCAATCACACAGTGTTAAATATTAAGGCAGTGAAGTAAACTGTTGATGGTTTTCTGTGTTGCACTTATGACAATTTTTAGTAGATTTTCACAAATGTCAGAGAGACATGTCCCATAAATTTTGTGGCCCAATACCAGATTTATGCCTTTGCACACTTTTCCATTTGGCATCATATATAGTCTACCAATGCAAAAAAAAAAAAATCTCTTAATAAGTCTACACAATGAAGTTGTACACTAGCCCTTCTCTGTGCTGCATCAATTATTGTTTGACCTGAAGTTCTTCAAGAACTGTCTAGTCTGACAAGGGTCACCATGAGTACAATGTTGTCCTCATTTAAAAGTTATTAAAAGTAAGCACACATTATGTTGGATTGAGGAAACAAGGTTAATTATATTAAAAAAAAAAAAGAAAAGAAAAAAGAATGGCTGCAAGACTTTCTCTCATTTCATAAGAAAACTAGTCTTCCAAACAGAATTTGACATTTCCTTGGGAAACTCAGTTTACATTGTACTGTGAATAATGTTACCTCAGCTTGTGAGAGCTGTTCTTTCAGTTTTTCAACTTCTTCACGTAATTCTCTGATGACCCTAGCATTTGGATCTTCATTCACCACAGCGTGATTAACTATCCTTTTGGCTCTGTCTGCATATCTCAGAGTTGAGAGTGTTTCTTCATAGTTGTCTGCTGCTGGACTAATTGTGGCTATCATGGCAGTTTGGCTGTTTCCTCCCAAGTTGTCCTGTAGTGCACCCACAGAAAGTTTGAGGGTTAAAAATGGTTCTGATACTATACAATGTCTTTACAAAGAGACTTAAAATACTTAAAGCTTACTATTTAGGCACCGAAAAGTACTTCTGAGTATAAATTAATTAGTATGTTCCAAAAACATTCCCAACCACCTCTACCACCTTTGATTCCATTACAATCGAAAATAGTCAAATAGGATTTAACACAGAACTAACATAAGATACACCTAGCTGTCCATATTACGTTGAATAACTTATAGCTATGAGAGTTCCTTCACTCAAAGGACGAGAAATCCGTGTACATAGGGGTATACTACGATGATCCTACAAACTAGTAAGCTGACATCTTGTGAACATGGTGAACAGAAAATATAAATTACCTTGAGAAGCCAAGTGAGTACAGAGTCTCTGTAAGGCACAAACTTGTTTTTCCCCTTCCCTGCTGCTTGGTCAGCAAGTGATGATATAACCAAGCCCAGTGTTGAAAGTGATCTATAAATGCAAAACAGCAGAACAGGTTTAACACATATTCCAAATGTAGATTTACTAAAACACAGAAAAAGGGATTGCTCTGCAGAACTTCACATCCAGTTAAAAAATATCATAGAATAATTTAAGTTGGAAATGACTACAGGAGATCAGCCAGCTTGTTGCCCTGCTCCAAACAAGGCAATGTATGTCTTTAAAGTTACGTATTTGGAAGAAAAAAATGGTATCTATGGTGTTTCATCTCATTTGGTACCAAGACCATGTTCCAGAAAGACTGAGACTACGTTGAAATATTTAAATAGTTTGAGAAATGTAAAACAGACTGCTACAGTACATGGAGAACCACTGCCTTTGCTTAGACACCTACCTTTTCTCAGAGCATAAAAATCTTTCTGTTTTGGACACTGTCTCATGACACTCTTACAAGTCAGCGCTGGAAGCACAAAAACTTCTGTCTCTGGGAACAATGTTTTAAGAACACTGACTCAAATGGAGACTAAAACTGAACAATTCTCTAGCCAAAAGGAGGCATCCTCAAAACAAAACCAGCTATGGCCCAGGATAACTAGTCTGCCCTGGTGAACCAGAGACCAGCCAGCCATCACACAACAATAGAAGGCTGCTCATCAGAAAAGACTGATTAGGAGGTCCCTTGACAGATGGGTTGGCTTATAATTGAGGTAGAGGCTCTGGCTTCTTGTGTGGGAAATAGACCAAACAATATCCCAGATACAAAAGTGCTGCACAAGTGTGAAAGAGAAAAGCCCCAAATTGCTTAGCAGAAAGCTACATCCCAAATAACACTTTAGAACTGTGAAAAAAATAGCTAACTTGTTCATTTTGGTACATATACAACTTCTACTAACAGGGGTAACTATATTAGTAATCTGTGCAAAGCAGATGTGCATTATATTATCCAATTCTTATACAATCCTGTGTAAATTTTAAGTGACATCAGGGCTCTTGGGGTGAGTATGTTTAAGATAATGAGCTGGTTGAGAAGCCTGAGAACATTAAACAGACACCCAAAGGGTTTTAAAACAGACATTGCTGAAGCCCAAGAGTATACTGGTCTGTCGTACTCATGCTCAAATATCTGGCTACTCTCTATAACTACCAAAGAAATCTTCATCAGCATCGCAATTAAATAGTCAAATAAATCTTTAATTGTATTGTTCCACTACATCCACTTGCATTTTCTTTTCAAAAAGTTAGTATTATTTTAGTTAATAGGCAGCATTTGCATAATTTTTATAACAGTCATAGTGCTGCTTGAAACTGCCAGTGGTTCAGACATAACACTTATAAAATGACAAAAATGTTGCAGAAGAATATTCCAAGGAACATATCCAAAGCTAAGGTACCAAAAACCATTACATGTGCCACTGAAGATGTCCCTAATTGCATATAAAGATAGCATAGACCTGAGAGGAAAATTAAAAGAAAAAGCAATTTAAGGGGAGGCTAGGTAATCTGATCTCCCAAGAGAGCACTCTATTCGGTAAATTTGTCTATAGGATAACTTTCCAACTCACCTCTGAGAAATTCACAGAAAAGAAAAAGACAGTTTTAGTTTTGTGACCTAAAGAAAAGCCTAATAACCTCTGAAAGTTTGTGGGGGAAAGATAGGAAAAGGAGAATTAGTTCTTGTCTCCAGTCTCTTCTCTCCATAGACAGAGATGACGGCTTGCTAAACATGTGAGAGCAAACAGTAGGATGCTCTATGCAGCTCTATAGCAACCTCCTCCAGCACAACCAGCATAGTCCCAACGGAGTCCACTTCCAAGGGGCATAAATTAAAAAACCACTCAGGACTATTTTCCTCTGATTCCTCTTTCCCTCTTTACATAAGGTAAGTGTGAAAACCAAAGCCAAACCCTGAGAGTGGGGGAAGAAACGGACTGTCAGAAGTCAGAAGAGAAATAGGAAGAAGAGGGATATCAAAAGGACCTATGACTGAAAACTATTTCACAGCAAGGCTGCAATACCAATTTGAGTTACGGGTACTGCTTTTTAATGAACAGGAAATTATAAGATACAGTTTATTAACATGGGATTAAAAAACATTAAAATATTACTCCTCCTTATAAATCGTGATTTTATGTTAAGACTAACTGTTAACATCTGCAATAAAAGCCAAACTGGAATCATTTATGCACTCTGCTCGAGATTTCAAAATACAAAGCTGTTTAAAGACTTTAAGGAAAGCAGCAAAACCAAATGGCTGCCCAACAAAATAATTACAGGACTCATAGGCTGCTTTGCTTCATGCTAAATGATGCATCAGAGTTCTGTCATTACTTCGATGCTATCTCACGCTACTTATATATAATGAATCAACCAGAAGGCTTAAGCCCACAGTGCACAGCAGACTGAGACAGTTCAGAAGCAGCAGAGTGGACTTGTATGGTGCAAGATTACAGGAAAGTGCCATTTCTACACGCTGTTCTCCTTGTCCCTATTCCTCAGGCATGACCAGACTGCCCTTGCTAGCAGGCAATGGGAAGCTTGCACACTCCCACCACAGGCCTGAGTCAGCAGCATTCAAAGGGAAGTGGTGCTTCCTCACTGCAGGGGAATATCTCTGTCCCTAAATGACACCCGTTCAAGCTACTTCGGTACAATTTACAACCAAATTCTTCAATGAGCAGAATTCACTTCTCTATTTGTTAACTCTGAATACAAAAAACCCTCCCTCAAAGCAGCTTGGAGCCAGACCTGTCCCAGCCCGTTCCTTGTCCCCGCCTACAACTTAAAAAGTCTTCCTTTTGCATTCTCAAGTTAAAATGGCAACAGCTATTTTACTAATCAGAGTTAAATCTGCAGACTGCTCAGAGAAAGTATTTTTTCGTAGCCACTAATTGACAGCTTGTTTATTCTGCTTCCTCCTACTACTGTGTTCTAGAAATTCTTTGACTACACCACAAGGAGTTGTTAAACACCTCGTTTTCTACGCTGGGTATGGGAACCAGCACATCCTGCAGAGGAACATGCACATCCAGCTTTTCTATGAGGTATGGCAAGTCTCCCAAAAACCTCCTTTACTAAGACAACTCTGTGTCATCTCTGAGAAAAAAGCATAAGTAATCTCCGTTACAACTTTATGAAGATGTTGACACAAAATGACACATCTCTCATATGCTGAGTTGGAAAGGACCCACAAGGATCATTGAACCCTTGACCCTGCACAGGACCATGCCCAAGAGTCACACCATGTGCCTGAAAGTATCATCCTAACACTTCTTGAATTCTGTTAGACTTGGTGCCGTGACCACTTCCCTGGGGAGCCTGTTCCAGTGCCCAATCACCCCATGGGTGAAGAACCTTTTTTTAATATCCAGCCTAAATCTCCCCTGACATAGCTTCAGGCCATTCCCTCGGGTTCTGTCACTGGTCACCACAGAGAAGAGATCAGTGTCTGCCCCTCCTCTGCCCCTCACAAGGAAGTTTCAGACTGCAATGAGGTCTCCCCTCAGTCTCCTCCAGGCTGAACAGACCAAGTGCCCTCAGCCACTCCTCATACAGCTTCCCCCCAAGGCCCTTCACCCTCTTCGTTGCCAGTAAGTGGGAGAGCAATCCATCACCCCTGCTCTGCAACACGCTGTCCCCAAGATAGGAAAGAGTGTTTTTAATAGGAGAAGCTGTGGGACCAAGGTGGCATCTACCACAGCTTTAGCCAGTTTTCATCAGAAACAAACAGCACAGACACTTGCAGAGATTGGTGAAATGTTGCACTATGCAATTTTGGTACACAGAGCTGAGTGTAAATTCTCCCTGCTTTGTAAATAAACAGGTACATTATTTCCACATTCTTCTTCAAGGCAACAAAACACAGCACAAATAGCAAATTTACTTGCCAGCAGCTCCATTTTTGATCTCATTAAACATAACACATGCTACCAATACATGTTACTGGGTTTTTCATAAAAGAAAAATAATAAGAAAAGAGGTTGACATAGTAAGGTATATGGTTTATGGTTTTAAGTATATAGTATCACTCCAGAAAAGATTATTATCTTTCCCTAATAAGTAAGGTGCATCACACCCCAAAGAAGATCGCACACAATGTTCTCTGAAGAACTAGTCTCATAAAACATGTCCATCAATTCTGAGGCTTAAAAAGTCATTCATTAAAGCCTGAACAGCAAAAATCTAACAAAAGACACCAAGCACAGCATTAGGAATCCTCTTTTGCCTATCAGTTCCAAAAGATATTTCATAGAGAATGTTTAATAAATGGACTAAGTAATAGCATATAAGCTGTTATATTCTTGTAGCATATAAGAATTTTATTGAATAGAAAATGTAGAGCTGTTCAGTTTTTTTTTCTAAAATCTTTTTCTATAAAGGTTTGGCGCTTTTATTTGAAGTCCTGTATTGTCAAAGGGGTTCAGCATGGGCAAAACAAACCTTCCCAGCTGCATTGATACCATACAAGTTTAACACTGAATAAACATCCTAATAGGAAAAAACCCGCTGAAAGTCTTTCTGTATCTGTAGCTACACTTGCGATTTGTTAATAGCTGTTGGGAGGGTTGGCATTTGAACTCTTTCACAAGACCTAGAAAGAAACACTTAATTTCATCTTCATTTATGCAAAATACAAATAGAATTTCTAGTAAAACCAATCTGAATTTAACTAGTAACCTGCGGGGTAAGGTTTCAATATTTGCCATTAGGCAAACAGAGCCACATAATTTTGTTTCATTGAGACTACGCCGGTTGTGGCTACCACTATGATGCATTAAATGCAAAGCAGATTGGAAATTAAGCTAGAAAGAGCAAACATGTTCAAACTCAACAAGAGGTAAATTTAAATCACTGTAAGTATGAATGCTGTTCATACACACTTTGTGCCGTCATTGTGAACTTAAATACCAAAATATTTTGTAACATTTTAAAATTAAATTGAAAAAGCAGTAGCTTTTAATGGAACAGTTAGACTCTTTCTTTCCCAGAAGATTAGTATATTTAAGACAGCGGTAATAGTGTGCTAAATTCTTGCTTTTGGACAATAACACAGTAATTACGGTTAAAAAAATCCTTTGAAACTTGTCATTGCTTGAGCAAAAATGCCCAAGGCAATCCTAAACCAACACAGCTTCATTCTGATCCGATTTTCTTAAACTGTACATTACACCCTTACATATTTTAATTCATGTTGGAACAAAGCCATTCAACACTGCAACTTTGCATTCTTCCTTGAGCAGATGATGAGACAAACACATGAGCCTGGGGATAGGGTGTATAAATGAGTCACAAAAGGTATATGCTTAATTAAAGAGCACTGCTGTCACTTTTTCCAGATAAAATTCATATAGCCCTCATCTGAGTCAAGTATGAATCAGGATCCCTGTGCCAATGTCAGGAAACACATGGTGCTCAGCACAGAGCAGCTGAAAGAGCCATATTGAACTGCTTCTGAAGAAGCTCATTTGAGCTGACTTGTGACTAGCACATCAAGAGAGGAGGCCAAGGAAACAACAGTGATTTCTTCAAGACTAGGATTTGCATCCTGTGTATACCCAGGTCTTACTTGTTTATGTTGCTGCCTTCCTTCAGGCGTTCTCCTGCAGCTCCTGTTTTGGACACTCTCTCACTCCCAGCCAAATCCACCAGGCTGACCTTGCTGACCTTCTCTCCAGAATTCTGCGCAAATGGGACATGGGAGAACAACAGCTAAGAAACACTGGCAAAAAGCACTAACACTGGCACCATGAAACACTGCTCTTTATAATAATGTGGATTAAAGTATCAAGTTCAAGATATGAGAAGGAATTGTCACAAATTTTTACAGCTCTTTAAAAGTTACCCATATATTTTATAGTAAAGGCCTGAGGCACTAAGGAACCAGAATCAGCTGTGTGGTAACATCAATAACTTTACTGGCAGAGTAGGACACTAAAACATATCAACTCCAGCAACAGTTAAGACCTAGAAAGGTTTCATGGTGGCAATATAATCTTAAAAAGTGATCCAAATGTTTGCTTTATCTGATGTGCTTCCTCATTCTTCCAGGGCTCTCTCGATCTTGATTACTGGGCCCCATGGCATCAAGCACAAGGTCAAAGCACAGCTAAACAGATAATGTATGTGTAAGAGAAAGGAAAAAGAAGAATCCACCATAACTTCATAAATTAATCAACAGAAATACATACACCAGACTGCAGGTCATAAAGTGTCTGAGTCACTATAATATTGAATACAGCATGAGAGCGGCTGCTTTCCTCATTCATGTTGGTTGCAGCAACTGTTCGTGATTTGTTTCCCTCCGACATCAGTGACTCAATATCCTAGAGCAAAAAGAGTAAAAAGTGATGTTAGGATAAAAGCAAGTATTGTGCTTGCTGAACAAAATTCCCCTCTAGATGGAAGGGTGTGTACATGTGAGAGAGGAAGAAGGGAAGGTAGAAGCAATGAGAAAATTCTTTAAGATGTATTTGAGGTGGTACAGAGGGTATGTAAGTCCACAGAACAACATTAAATCATATCTCTGTTTTAAATGCTGCACTTAAAAGCCCAGCAACTACAGTCAATTCACCTTCTCCTTATCTGCTGCTGAAATACGTTGGTAACATCCACATCACAAATCATATTGTTTAATGGCAGTAATCAAGCCAACACAG
This sequence comes from Corapipo altera, assembly GCF_003945725.1. NCBI lineage: Eukaryota > Metazoa > Chordata > Aves > Passeriformes > Pipridae > Corapipo > Corapipo altera. Next base: position 4,929,076 of record NW_020884912.1, read on the forward strand.
ATCTACTTACAGTGAACACAGGGCATCTCTTTACTGAATTAATACTATCTTCACTTAATTTGCTCGAGTTAGCTCACTTGAGCCTGTACCTTCTCACATGTGTAAAACAAAAATGACTACCCCAAGACTGCTATATGTGCTTGCTGAGTCTTCCAAAACAGTTTCAGAAGTCATCAGCCAAAAACTAAGTATGAACAATACTTACTAGAATTTGAACAAAGAAAGTGTGTTTTCAAAGTAAGAAATTTGCCATAAAAGCTGCAAAAAGCAGTTTTTATAACTCTATAATATACACAGATGCTTCAGAAAAATAAAAACCCCCATAAAAAAGCAAAGTGGTTCCCACATAATACTACACAAAGAATGAACATTTTTTTAAAAACATTTCCAAACTGCACTGCTCTGCTTATTTCCATTGGAGCTGTAGTAGTTCATTGGCTTCTACAATACTGATTTATTTCAATATGTTTTGGTAAATCAAGTGGACTCAGATGTTGTTGTGATTTAAGTTATGAATTACCTATATACACACCTATATAAAATAGAAGGTAGTATTCAACAACAAAATCAAAGAAATTCATGCTGGAAGACTAATATTCTTATTTTACAAGCCTCATATTTTCCATGTCAAGTAAACATTGTGTTTGTGGCATAAACCATGTGCATTGAAAACTGCAAAAGAATAAGATACCACTATTATATTTTTAACTTACATAAAGGTAAAACCAGTGCTTCTACATGAAATAAATACTCCCGAAGCATTACAGACCTTTGCAATTGTCAGAGACCATAATCACTCAAGAACCAAAATATCTGGATAGACATCTCTTATAAGATTCTTCTTGCTTGTGTACATAGGTGTTATTTATAAACTTGTCACGGGTTTAGATTTACCTCAAAGTTTGTAACAGCCAGCTGAGACAGGCCATCGACATATGGTCCCAACACTTTGTGCTCTCGAACCTTGAGGGACTGCCGACTCCTACGGAATAAAGTAGACTCTATGTACAATCTACTAATTACCATGGATATCCAAAAATTTTCATATGAAATAGGTATCTTTTATATAGCAGAAGCCAATTTATGTCCTTTTTATTGTAACAAGAGGAAGAAAGTATTCCAAAATTTGTAACTCAAAGTAACAATAAAGACTCAAACCAATCTAACCGGTTTTACTCTATATACGTGAATTATTTTTAATGCATTCTCCCACCCTGGTATTTGTGACTGTAACAAAACCTGAAATGCCTTATTTGGCAAAAAGAATGAGGAGAAAAGAAGGGAAACTAAAAATCCTCCCCTCAGCAATTTGCTAAAGCTTCAATTCATCTTGCATTTTCTACACTTTATTGACACATATCAAGTAAGTCTCAAATCTACCTTTTTAACTAACTTGTATACCTCTTCACCTTCTGCAATTATGTTCAAGAATCCAAATATATACCACATATATTAATGCTCAGCTGAAAAAATCCTATCAAACTACCTCTTATATAGAAATCTCCAAGTCAGAGAGCCTAACCAGTATTTCTGTGTAGACAAAACAGAAGAAAGAATGCCTGAGTACATTCTGAAGTGTCACCCTTCTATGTTCAAAGAGTTCAGCATCTAAACCATGAAAACCAAGTAAATAAGCTTCAAATTCCTTATAATTGATGAAAATTATTACCCAAATACTGTTTGGATCATGTGACAGAAATACTCCAGAATTTGCTCATATGCAGTTTTGCTGGTGGTAAACCACCTCATACAGTATTTGTTTGTATTATTAGGATGATAGCCTAATGTTTGAACTGATCCACAACAGTATATACAAGCTTTACATGAATATTCTTTCTGGTGTTTAGTATCTAATCCTCTCTAGAGAAGTCATATAAACATACAGTCTCAAAAAACCTTCTCAGGGACTTGCAAAACTGATTTCTATTTTTATAGTTTTAGACAAAAATAAGGAAGGCTGTGGGGGAGAGTGAAGCTACTCACCCTTTTGGGTCAAGCAGATCTCTGACTTTTTCATTGTAGATTTCCATATAGGACACTTCTACTTTAAAAGTATGAGATTCATTTTCTTCCACAGAGATTCTCTGAAATAAAGCACAACAGAGCCGTGGGATCAGACCCAGCTGCTCTGCATTGCCCATCATTGAAAAGGATTTTCCTGAACCTAAAGGAAAAAAAAAAGAGAAGAAAATGCTTTGAGTGTAATTTCTGAATTACTCATTTGTTCAAGAAGCACATGTTTTAATCCTCTTTTTATTCCTCCAGAAGCACATATCAGAACAACATGACATGCTATTCCAGACAGATAGCTTTCTCTTTGGACTACAAGGCACAGGCAAACAAAAAGAGAAATTATCTTAAAGGTTTCTTTCAGCAGGAACATTACTGGAGACCCCTTGGAACACACTCGAACACAAAAGACTGAATGAGCCTTCAGTAGGAACTACTGCTTTCAGGCTTTGAAAGTGACCCCAACAGGTAGCAACTAGGATCATATTGACAGAGCTGCTTTTAAGAACTTTACATTGTCAACGGCTGTGCCAAATGCTTGATATGTAATACTATGATATTTCAAAATACATTTTTGAAATGTTATCTATCTAAATATTTATGTTTTGTTCTTCTCACTTCCCATATGCACAAAGTGTTCCTCTCTTTAGCACAGGACACTCACCTGTCTGTCCATAGGCAAAAATACAAGCATTATATCCCTGAAAGGCCTTTTCAAGAATTCCTTCTCCAAGGCACTTGAACACCACTTCTTGACCTAGAAAATAATTGGGTTTGTATATTTTAAATTGAATAACATACTAAAATTGACTGAAAACGTGAATAAAAAAAGGTTTGCACATTACTTTTTTCTACTGAGAGCACTGATGAATGAACAAGTGATTTCACGCACAACTGAGTGACAAATTCAAAACTGTTGCCTGAACACAGTGTAACAACTTCCCATGTTTAAATGTATTGTTGATTATCTTGTGAAGGGAGCAGTTCTTCAAAAGGTGTTACATAAGTTGAAAGCTTAGAAAATAACATAGATGTCTAAATTTTTTATTTTTACGTGTAGTTTTTGCAAGTAATATCCATTATTTAATCACAAAATATGCCCAAGAGAGTACTGTAACAGCACTGCAATGAAACCCATTAGTGAGCTGGGACATTAGAGGCACAACAGATATCTTGCTAGGAATATTAGAAGTTGTTCTCTTGGGAACTGGCCTCAAGTTTCACCATAAGCTGCTGTAATTCGCCCGGTGGCAAGGTGATAGTGGAACCAAGATAAAAGCATTCCAATGACATTCAGTGAGGAAATGCACATTAGGAGGCTGTCAGACTTCAACAGAGCTGTTTGAGGATATATTTCGCCAAATCCATAGTTTGAAATGTCAGCTGAAGAACTTCATAGTCTGAAAATCGTCTCCCTGTGCCAGGAGGATTTCAGATAGTGGTTGGTTTGGGTTGTTTTGTTTGTTTGTTTTTTTGGTTTTGTTTGGTTTTTTTTTAATAGGAAAACCCAGAGTTTGTCACAAAGAGGGTCAATGGGTTGTCTGCTTTGAGTTCTGATCAGAGAATTACACCAGTTGTGTGTACACCCAAAACAAGCAGAGCTGAGCTAAGAACAGTATTTGTTCACCTTCTGGTGTTTGCGTTTAAAACTTGCATTCGCTGCTGGTGACTTTCTGAACAGCTAAAATCAGCTGCATCTCTCATTTGGGTATGGGAGTTTCAGCACTTGTCAGTTACAAGAAATTCTGTTTTACAGTGGATGCAACAGTGACTTCTGTAGTTCTCAAAACGGAATATACTGGCATAAAGAATAATCTAGCTATACAGTTATACGTTTCATGAGGATATCTATACTTCCTGATCCTCAAGTAATTGGTAGTCCAGAAAATTCCTCCAGAACAACCTCTGGAATGACTGCAGAATATTTTAGAGGCATGTAAATAGGACAAGAAAGTACATTACTTTTATTTTCCTTTAACTATACCTAATTTCAAAGACCATACACAATGGTCTTCGTGTATATTTTCAGCTGAATTTCTAAAATTCTAGTTTCACTAGGCTTGGATTAACACAGTTAATCCTACTGAATACAGGAATTAAAACCAGAGAAGAATCTACTGTACTCTGGAATAACTCCATTTCCTTCCCCATGCACATTCAGCCACTTTTCATTCAAGTAGGAATCACTTGGTCATTTGATAATACCTATGTTGAGAGAGCACTGTTCAACAACCTGGAAATAGCTATAAAGAATGTTAAACAACTGATGAATGAAGAAAACATATCAACGAAAGATTTTATTAAGAATGTACAATACAGAAAAATCTGCTTTCTAACCTGCTCCTGAGGGCCCATTTTGTAGTTACCAAGCATCAGAGAGGCCACATACTAACTTGCTGAGCAAGAACACAAAATCAAGCAAAGATTGAAGCTGAGTATAATTATTATGAGAAAAAAAAAAGAGTACACAATGATTGCTAGTGGAGAATAAAACCATTTGTCAGAAGACGAAAAAGCAAGCGATAAACCAGTACCCTCCTCCATGATTCATAAGGAAAAAAGTAGATACCAAAATGTTATAAAACTGCATATGCTTATAATAAGCATAAGCTACTGAACTCCTTAGTGGGGAAGGAACACAGTTTGAATCTCATAGGCAAAGCTGGATTTATTTTTCAGAACAAATTTAATTTTCAAACTGTCAACACAAACTGAAAGTCAATTAGACACTGATATATAATTTTAAAATTATATTTTTATTACATACTTTTAGAACTCAGCAATACCAACATAGACAAATGGGTCATTAAAGGCTGTTGTTTATAGTATCTGGTTGAATTATCATGGAATAAAATAAGATTGGTTTTAAGTGCACTCACAGAAAAGAATAGAAAATGCTAAAGTTCAATTATGGATATTTTATTAATTTGTTAATGCAGTGTACTGTTGAGGGCAACAGTTTATCATCCATGAGATTTTGATATTTTTCAGTACAAAACCTCACTGTTTCCCCCCTGAATTTTATTAGTGGGTTTACCAACAGATTACAAATCTGTAATAATACAGAATTACGTCCATGTGCACTTACTGTCAAAAGAAATAATGCAGATCCATCATCTACACTGCTGCAATTTTGTTTTGTTAAACAAACCTATACTGCCTGCAATGCATACTTTTCCTTATTTACAGGACTTTTTTTCCACAGATACCTAGTGTTTAAAAAGGTTAGTAGGGGATTTAACTTGATTCTGACTTAATTTACAGCAAAACGGAGAAATATAGAAAAAAAAAATTAGTTAACAGAAGAATTTCCCCTACACCAACCCTTACTGTCTTTGAGATGGGGATTCCCGATCTTCCAGCTGGCAAAAACCATATAACCTCTTACAGATGGAAATATCCATCCCCTCTCCCATCTTCTGCTCAGAACACTGGCAAGGTTTAGGTGACTGACAGATATGGAGTCAGTCAGGCTGGGGAAAGCACACCCAAGGCTGTCAGGGAGCCCATGCTCAAATTCCACAACTCACAATCTCTCATGAGGGTAGAACCTTACAGTTCTTTAAACCAATTGACAGGTTTGCTTCCTTTTAAATACAGCAGCTGAAAGTGCTGAAAGCATACATATTTCTTATTCAATTAAAGCTTAGCTCAAAGCCGGGTGTTTGGCCTTTCAGGACAAAGTAGCCTGCAGAAACAGAGCTGAGATGTCAGGCCTAACATGATGCAGGTTAGGAAGTTTATGAAAAATCCACGGGCAAGTTGATACAGTGTGGGGTCCTTGGAATGGGCCTGCCTAAGTGCTAAAGTAGTTATTTATGCCATCTCTTGAATCCTTCCCAAATTGAAGGGTTTCTTTTCTTCTTTTTAAAAATCCACTTCATCACAGACTTCAATAGGCTCTTACTGTTGTCCAGGCTTGTAAAATGAATTCTTTGTTCTCATTGCTGAGAATTTCTCAATATCCTCCTCTTAACCAAAATGCTGAGCAGTTATTTGTCTCTGTGAGCTTCTCAAGGCAAGCAGGTGTGTCCTTTATAAATGAACTGACTGCTGACCCATTCAAGTCAAGAACAAATGGTAATAAGCTATTTTGCTTACACTCAAAACACTTCTACTATAGCCTATACACAAAGCTCATCCCTCTTCCAGATCAAGGCAAATTCATTCTGTCCTTTAATCAAATTCCTCTCCCTCCTCAAAACCTATTTCATTGACTTCTTTTTCACCCCTTTCCAGTAAGAGGTCCATATTCTCACCAAACACCCAATTATGTCTTTCAGAATTAAATCATCAGAAAAATGGTGCAGCTAGCACATGATGATCAGCACAAACCCAGAGGTTTGTAACCATTCCTTGCTTGGAATGACAGCCCCAAACTGTTCAGAAACACACAGCATCAGTATTCAGAGTAATCCTCCCTCTACCTGCTACCTGGTTGGATTAAAAAAAACAACAACAACAACAAAGAAACAACAATATCAAACAAAAACACCCTCCCAATAAAACCCCCACTTAACATAGGTTATAAACACTTAGTTTTCAGGCTTAAGAGCAATTCAGACAGAGTTCTGAAATTCAAAGGGGGCTGTGCCAGCTGGTATTGGGGCTGGTGCTGTTTAAGATCTTTGTTGGCAACATGGACAGCGGGACTGAGTGCGCCCTCAGCAAATTTGCTGATGACACTGAGCCATGTGGTGTGTTAGACACCCTGGAGGGAAGAGGTGCCATCCAGAGGAGCCTCTACAGGCTTGAGAGGTGGGTCCCTGTACACCTCATGAATTACAACTGAGCCAAGTGCAAGATCCTGCACCTGGGTCAAGGCAAACCCAAGTACAAATACAGGCTGGAAACTGGGGTAATTCAGCCTGGAAAAGAGAGACCTTATAGCCTTCCAGTATCTGAAGGAGGCCCACGTAAAAGCTGGAGAGGGACTTTTTACAAGTGCATATGGTGAGAGGTCAAGGGGTAGTGGCTTTTCACTGAAAGCTTAGACGGGATATTAGGAAGAAATTTTTTACTGTGAGGGTGGTGAGACACTGGCACAGGTGGCCCAGAGAAGCTGTGGATGCCCCATCCCTCGAAGTGTTCCAGGCCAGGTTAGATGGGGCTTTGAGCAACCTGGTCTAGTGGAAGGTGTCCCTGTTGAAGGCAAAGGGGTTGAAACTAGTCTTTAAGGTCACATCAATCCAAACCATTTCATGATTCTATGATCCTGCAATCTCTAACATAGGATATCAAGTTGTTAAAGAGCCTCCATCCCCTGCAGTATCTGAAATCAGAGTATCACTTCGACAAAGGTCTTGTAAAGAGCTTACTCTTATTCTGTGCTCCAGATTCCTTGCTGTCTTTATCAGATAGTCCTGCAAGGACAGCTGCAAAGGTGCCCTCAGAACGCTTTTCATCATATGAAGGTTGCCTGCACTATTTCTGTCAGAGACATTGTTGGATCATTTTAGTTTAGTTTCCACTTCAGTGGAAAAAAAAAATTGCTAAAAAAGCAATTCTGTTACCAACAGCAACAATTCCCATGTTTTCAATTGCTGGAAAGATAAGGTAAGTACTTTTAAACTTGTACTTCCTGAACATGAGTACAGAAAGAAAATTAGTACAACGAAATAAACCTTATGTTCAGTCAAAGAAGCCAAAGATATCTTACAGAATAAATTTAGGGTAAAAGAAAGAGAAAGAAATCCCATCTCAGGGTTAGCCTAGCTTCCCCGCAGCCTGAGAATTGTTACCAATGACCCATGTAATTAAGTTGATCCATACAAGAATCTCGCTCTTGAGCAAGATATTAATTATTAATATTAACAATATTAATAAGTTCTGGTACTACTGCAGATAAATGAACAAAGTCAAAAATAAAACCAGCCCAATCATGTGTGATAGTTTTATAGATCCTGTAATAAATGTGCATTTCCAGGAGCGGATAAACTTTGGGTTTATTGGTTTTAAAAACAAAATAACAACATGGAAGAATTAGCCACATAAGTCAACACAGGACTCAGGCATATGTTCTCTGTGTGCATTCTGTGTGTTTTCTGATGTCACATGTGTCAATCTTTAATATAGTACGATATACCCAACAATGTATGTTTTCAACGTAATGCAAGATGAACGTGCTTTGGTTTTGCACAGAGAGCAATGACCAATAGGGTAACCTAGTACTTCAGAATCTCTTCTTAAACCTTTCATTGTCACATCTTCCACTGTATTTCTGTGAGACAGGTAAAAGCGTTTTTCAAGCAATTAAATTTGTTGCACATATCTTTTTTTATTTTAAGAATTTTACTTAAGCCTGAAGCTCACACAACTTATATTTTCAAGCACTCTGGACTTAGCTTTCAAGCTTTATACATGTTTCTTTTTAATTGTGCAACTAATCCCTGCTCTTGTCAATGACATTAAACTTCACACATCCACAGAGATGTGGATTCCCTGTCCCTTTGGGCAGGGAATGTTTAATACACTTAGCTACCCTTCTGTAGTACAGCATCCAAGAGGTTACAGTTTAGCTCAAAAACTCAGGTGGTTAGATGGCTTGTTTGGACTCTTTAAGGTTTTTAATTCTGTAATAGTCTTTAGCACAATCTCTGGACATAGACAACATGTATATTTGCAAGGACAATTGGGGTTTGTTCCACAAAGCAAAGAAATCATCAGAAACCCCAACCAAAACCAGTTATCACAGATTTTTTGTTTGTTTATAAAAAATACACAGTAACTTTGGCCAAGCTGTGAAACAGACTTTGGCAGCCTTAATATTACTGATATATAAAAACTGAAATATTGTCATTTCAGCATTTGGTTTGTTGGTTCTAAACCAAGAAATATTACTGAATATAGGATAACATCAGTTCATGCACAAGCAGGTGAACAAGCCAACAACCCAGTAACTTAGGTCTGAAACACTTTGGTGGTGTTTTTTAAATTACTTTTATTTTGATATTGTTTCAAATTCATTATGTTCTAGAACATGAGGGCTGGAAGTCACAAGTTAGCTTCAAGACCATACAACAACAACAAAAAAAATCAGTGAAAGCATTGTTTTTTGTATGCAAGTCTTTTAACTCACATTCTTAGCATATTTCTAAAAGGGAAAAAAAACACCAATACCAAAGCCTCCCCCCCAAAAAGACAAAAACAACCCAACAAAACAATGAAAACCCCAAACCCAACAAAAAACCCCTGTTTTGGTTTTCTTTTTTTCCACACAGGAACATTAACTGGAATAGGCAAAAAACCACTTCATAGCTTTTTGGACAGTAAGAAAAATGGAAGAGATGTGAGCCACAGCTTTCCAGAAACCAGCCCAACAAGAGGTTGTTCTGTATACAGATAACAAAACTTCAGATAAGACATACTCAATTACAGCTTCTGAAACAGGCTGGAGAGAATTTGTTTTGACTCAAATTAAAAATAAACAGATGTAGAACCCCAGTGAATCCACCTGGAGATGGGTTAAACTGAGACAGAAACCAGTTAGGGGTGTTTTTCTGCTCTCTCTCTTCTCTGCAAGTGGGTTAACACCATGGCTTACCCAACAGGTGCAGCTCCCACGTGAACACTAGAGGCACATGGGGCCAAGATCTAGGTGCACACCATCACCTCCTTCCTTTAAAAGGAAACAGAGGTGTGTAGGCACATAAGGAGGTGATGTGATGTGTGCTTCAATGGCTCTAGCAGCCTAAACTACTGTACAGTGCACCTGTTCAGTGCAAACACAGCTCTTGAAAGATGAACCGATGCTGAACGTTTTTCCCTGAAGAAGCTTCTCTTTGCTCAGGCAATTAAGAAATGTAGTGGAATCCATGATAAAGTGCAATCCTTAAGATTTGGGATTTCACATCAGAGGCTACAGCAGTCAGAGATATATTTTAACACACATATATGACAGTTCATTTATGAGTCCTCTGATGTCAAACTTTGAGGTAATTAATCCTATCAACCTTCAAGATCTCATGGGCCACAAAACTTCATAATATGAATACCTAAGCTGAATGCTGGGTTTTTTCCTTTCAAACCACAGCTTTGAGATTGCAGCATTCGGAGCCCTCTCCACCAAAAGAAGTCTTCTTATAAAATACAAATATGCTAACACACAAATCCAGTTATGAGAAAACTACAATCTTGCACGGATTATCCAGCTTTCGGAAGGAAGGAGTCACAAAGCTGATTGCTTAAAACACAGTAGGAATGAACGATCAGACTATGAATGACTTAAAAGACCTGAAATAACTACACTGTCTGAGGAGAACACGCTTTATTCCCCTCTCAGAGCACTGAAAACACATAGGTTCATCACTAGCACCAATCAGAAGAAATTTCTGATGCAGAAATGAAATTTTAAATAGCAGAAACAATCACCACAAAAGGCTCTTTCAGGTGATAAAAAAAGAACACTACAGCTTAGATGTAAAAGCATCCCTCCTGAACAGTGTACCGGGTACTTTAAAACTTGCATTCCTTCTCAGATGAGGGGCTTGCACTCAGATGAATCAATCCTGTAAAAATGAGATTCCTGCTTCTGTGAAGAAGCCAATTGAGCATCACAGTCCAAAATGCAGAAAAAAAGCCCAAACCAACTCCACAATGCAAAAAAAGCCCAAACCAACTCCACAATGCAAAAAAACCCCAAACCAACTCCACAAAACAAAGGTCCAAACTCTCATATGTTCTCAAATTATTTACACTGTCCAATGTATTAAAAAGAGTTTACCTGCATATTTTGTGGTGTTTGATTCATCCATGGACCAGAAGCAGTGATCAAAGGCAAACACCTGCAGAAGCACATAAAGAGAGAAATTAGGATCCTCTGGCTACAAGATATTTCTTTTAAAGCGGGACATATCTGTGACAGTGTAATTAGTCTCTACTGTTTCTGTAGATCCTAAATCAGAACTGTAAAAAAGCTTCATCAGCAGGAATACTTTCGTGACATCTTGAGAGTTGCAAACCACAATACTTCTTTTCTATCTGTAAATACTATACTAAATACTCCTTACTCTATCCCTTAATGCAGATTTCAAAACACAGCCAAAATCCAATAACTAACTCCACTCTTCTCCAGGCACTAACACTAACAAACAGTAAGGAAACAGCACCACAAGGACTCAATATAAAGAATTTGGTGAGATGACTATTTGGCAGACATCAACACAATATGCACAGAAGTTTCACCATGGGATGGACTTCTAATACTCAGTGAAGATCATTACTACTTACAAGCCTTAAGGAGCAAATAAACAGTATTAGATTACCTGCCTAAACTAAGAGTACAGTTCTGCATCTCAGCAGAGGAAGCTCAGAAACTACAAATAGAAAATGTAGCTCTATTAGAGAGAGACAAGCTATCAGAGCCTGCTCTAATAAAAAGATCACTTAAAATCGCTTCAGTAAAGAGTTCCAGCTAGGCAGAAATTGAATGAGGTTCAATATTGTGCTCAGTGGGCTTGCAGACCTGGAACAGTGTCCTGTAAAACCACTTAACACATTGGGATTTCATCCAAGTTCCTTTTTCTGCACATTTGGGAACATCATGGTGTAGACATTTAACATTGTTTTTTTACAGCTTTATATGGCCACAAACACACCTAAGCTGCAGTGTATTTTCCACATTTTGCCATGGTAAACTGACTGTGGATGAGTTAACGATACAGATTCTGGTTTAGCTTTCTGCTTTGGGAACACAAAAGGTGGAGAAAATCTCAAACCACCTTTTCAATAAAACTGCCTGGGTCAAAATTTTCTTTGCCTGATCTTCCAATAGCTGATCTCCTTAGTGAGACAATCCATGCATGTCAATGTAGAGCAATAGCCACAGGCTCTGTTAGCAGAAACACCCAAATTCACTAGAGAGAAGTCCTGAGGTGAGGAAGAAGAAGGATCATTTTCTTTTGCCTTTTGGGAATCAAGAACATCTTGAACTCCCTGCAATTCAAAATTACAATGCAATCTAATCTACAGATATGCTGTAATCTAATCTAAGACATCTTCCCAAAATGTCTATTGCTGCAAACATTCCAGAAGGATAAAACCAGGTTAGCACAGTAACCTCACCTCTTTCCCTTTCCTCCAGCTTAATGCAAAACACATCAAAAGGCCCGAGAGAGGACTCGATACTGAGACAACACCTAGTCCACAAGAGTGAAATGAGTTCTGGAATTCCCTTCTGAAAACAAACAAACCCATAATAATAATCTAAAGGGAGGCCTGAGTCACTACTGTAGCACAAATAGAAAGAGACAACTTCATGAGTCAGGATGTTCCCTGATGTGACTGAGTCAAAGATGAAATTTGGTCACTGAACTGCAAGTAAAATGCAGCAGTTACTTCACCTTGTCTTCAGGCATCCGCATAAGTAGGAGGCACTTTAAATTACTTTTGTGCATTTGATCATCATACTTCAAATCTAAGCATAAAAACCTGCCATCAATAAGAACCCCCTAACCCTTTTCCTAACTTCTGTAGTCCAGGAACCACTGTTTCTCATCTCATATTCTATGGAAGTTTTCCTCACAGGACTTAGTAACAACACCTGATCTCTCCGATGATCAAACGGCAAGCAGTTCAATCACAAAAAAGGAACCCTATTGTAAGGATCCAAATCTACCAGATGCCGATTCTTCCCCCTTAAAACTAAGCATTATCTGCAGTGGATCACAGAGACCAGTTAAAAAGGTTACCCAGCTACACATGCTTGTGTGTATAATGACTTAAATGTCAATACAGCAGTACTGTAGGCCAATTTAATCTATTGTCCTATGCATTTTCCCCTTGGTTAACACGGAAAATCATGTCAGGATCATTCAGTGACTTCTAATTTAAACACTCATCTTGCAAAGAGACTCTTAAAACTAAAATATTGCTTATAACCAAGAGTTTCTTGTAGAAAAGCAGTTTTTACTGGGATTTTTTAAAAGAGATAAAAATTGGTCAGACTGATTTTTAAAAGGTCAAAAATGATTATGCAATAGGAAGATTAAAATTCTGCCTCAAGATAAAACACATATAAATATAGCATTTTAGTATGTTTTCATAACAAACATAAAAAGCCAGGGCATGGACTTAGTCTATTTATAAAATCTGTTCTGGAAAATTGCCAAATCCCTCTAACAGAAGTAACAAGAGGACTTTTTTTTTTTAAAGAGTCAGGCAAAAAGGCAGAAACTGCTGGGTATGCACTATCTGCGAAACATGTAGAGCAGCTGCAGCAAAACTCCTCTCTCCATTAAAACTGGCAGAAGAATACTTAAAAATTACTTTGATTAGTGATGACAAAACAGCTACCTTGAACATTTCCGGCATACTTTAAGGAAGCACCCAACCAAAACAATTTTCTGGGCAACTCAGACCTTTGGGAAAACAGATTGCAAATGCAAGAATTAACAGGGTAAGAGATAAGGCATACAAGAGCAAGATACTTGGTCCCAGTCAGCAAGGCTCTTCCATGTGTACGTGAGGAAGGCATTTTACAGGAAATACCTGTAGAACAGTGCCCTACCTGAAGAGTGACCCTTTTACAGAAAAGATGATCAAAAAGATAACTATTTTATATTTTTCTAACCCCCAGTGCAGGAATGGCAGAACATGCAGTCCTAAGATGAGCATGCAAGCATACTCGGGGTCAAGACACAGAACCTATGCTATGAAAAAGAAACCTTTTAAGTCTTTTCTAATGTGCTCCCTTCCTTCTCCCATCTTCACTGATTATTCTTCCTTGAAAACAGAAATGGTGGGTATTACTTTTTCTTCTGACAGAAGTATGCAGATTAATTATTATTTTTTCTTTTTTTTTTTTTTCCCTGAAGAAGGTATTAAACCCCCTGTCAACATGACTATCAAAGCTATCAAAAGTTCTGTTAACATCCAAGTCTCAGACTCAATGGTCAATACTCAAACTGGGCATTACTGGGCATTGAAAATGCCTTTTTAGCAAAGATTTTTACCAGCTTATATCAAAACCGTATCAACCAACTACATCAAAACTACTATTGAAAAATATTTGAACAGAGATATCTGTGACACAAACAGAACCTTTAAACTTCAAGCACCTCATATGAACTAGTTTTTAACTACATTTTGGAAAATCTATTCCATTGAGGTGCTTAATATAAAAGAAAAATAAAAGGCAAGTATTTTTTGTATGAAATGGAAAGTTTAAAATCGCTACCTTTATTTCCACTAAGATTTCATGAACTTTCAGTTATTCCTCTACATCTCTGTGACTACACAGATGAGTATTTCTGCTTTCCTACTGCTCTGATGTCCATTCCATAGCCATTGTACCAGGAAGCTTAAGAATTTTCAGAAGACAAGCAAAATGGGAAAACCAAGAAAGACAGGTATACATCTACCTCATAAGTCTGTATCAGCATTCAACTACAAGCAGATTTAAGTTCGCACGGGTGTTGGCCAGTTCTCACAACTGGACCCAAAATTACTCTGGGCTTTTAAATTACACAGGGAACTAACAAACAAGCCTCAAAATTTTCTTATTTTTGCAAGGTTCTACGTGTCATAATTCAGCCTAGCATCTAAAAGAGAAAGTTAGATATAAGGAAGCTGCCAGGAACCTGCCACACTAGAGTAGGAGCTTATAAACAAAAAATTTTGAATGGAGGGATGAATAGTGTAGGTTTTTTCCCAGCTCTATTATTCCAATGTTTGACATTGCACAGTATTTTTAGTCTGTGTTGTATGACAGTTGTAAAAAAAAAAAGCTTAAGACTATTATTTTAGACATCTCAGAAACAGTCAAGTAACAGACAGAGCTACAAGTAATGCAACATGACTCACCAGGGCACAGCCTTGCACAATTGGAAGCCCACAGCAAAAATAAGTATATGAGCTAGAGTAGGTACTCATTGTATATTTATTATAAGAATTTTACCTCACAAACATTACAGCACAAACATATAAAAATGGAAAAGTTATGAGAAGGAATTAGCTGGGAAGTGCTAGATCCTGGTACGACTGTATCCAGAATCATTGTAAGTGCTCACATTACCCCAAGTAAAAAGAGTTATGTAGGCCATTTCTAGGTTAGAGAGAATTGCACTTGGAGTGCTAGCAAATATTAGAAATTAAACAAAAGACTTTTTCTGGTAACCACAAAGTTTAAGAAAAGTGGAAGATATGTGGCTTTGATTCCTTCAGCAAACACTTACAGCAGTTTAAGACAGATGTTGGTTATTTTGCTAAGGAGACAGCTAGAGGTTATGGCTTCCTGCAAAATGGGATGCAGGTCCATGCACCCTTTGTGTACATCAGTGAAAAATCTGGAGTTTTGTCTCAAAATCGCCTGTACCTGTGGCTTAAAAATGAAATTGTGGATCTTAAACTAGAAGAGTCACTGTGTCTGACTGCTACACAGCAGTAACTTCTCACAGAATCTGAACAGACAGCAAAGGGGTATTTACATTTTGAACAGCCAAAACAATGTTCTGCAGAACTCATTTTCATTAAGGCCCCTAATCAATGCTTGAGGAATTAATAATTTTAAGAGTTTATGTATGCAAGTATACTCAGGCGAACTACTTATAGGTAATGAGTACCATATCCAATACTAACTGCTTGCCAGACTAAGCCAAATTACATAATTAGTTTTAAAAAGGAGTTTAATTTCACATTCATTATTGTTTTGAAGCCTAATTCTCAGTATAGGCTAGACAGAGTCTGGGGTTTGAATTTAGCAATGCATTACCCAGATTGAACATTACCCCTAACGTATTGTCTATGCAGCTATAAAATATTGCAAATGTATGGCTAATGTTTAATAGCCATTGCCATCTGACCAATAGACAGCCAATTAATCACATTCTACTTTCACTGAAAAGCAGTCAGTCTGACTTGTTAGGTGACTTATGGGACTACCTGGTTCCTAAAAAGAAAGGAAGGGATAACTGAGGAAGGGAAATTTTCATTCATGAGGCAGCTGTTCCTACATGCCTATTACAACTGCTGATGGAAATAAGTAATAAAGGAGATCCACAAGGAAACAGCAAACAAAGTCTACACCAGTAAGCTTAATGTAAATGGATGCCATTTAAGAACTGAGAAAAAAAAAAAAAAGTTGGTCACTGTATGACAAACACAAGACCCACAACAGGGCTGAAGAAGTATGGAAAGA
Source organism: Corapipo altera (assembly GCF_003945725.1). Classification (NCBI taxonomy): domain Eukaryota; kingdom Metazoa; phylum Chordata; class Aves; order Passeriformes; family Pipridae; genus Corapipo; species Corapipo altera. Next base: position 4,945,220 of record NW_020884912.1, read on the forward strand.
AAATCTGAAGGTGGCCTAGGGCACAGTTCACAGATCTCAGGTCAGAACAATCATTTTACCTTTGTCACAAAATTACACTTAAATGCGATGTTTGTAGAAATAGCAAAACACCCTAATATCCTTATAATAAATTTTCTTATCACAGCTTCTGAGGTACCAAATTGAAGTGGCAAAATAATTCATCCATGGCTGACGATAAGCAAGTTCATTAAAGACAAAGAGAATTCCAATATTTCTAAAATTTTATTTTAAATAATCCTTATTTGAAGATCAACTACATGCAGTACCCTAAAAACTGTATAAATCAAGTAACATTCACAACTCATATCACACCCTCACAAACTCAACAAAGCCTGTTTTCCACTGATGGCATGAACCTTATTCTGTCTCAAACTGAAAACATTTCACATAACGTCAGAAGTTTCAGCATTATAGCTTGAGGATATTAATGACCATCCAACTATACCTAACAATAATGTGACATTTACGCACAAGCATGCAGCTGTTCTGGTTTTGTCAAAGAAATATAAGGCCATAATTGAGCTTTTATGTAATGTTGAGAATAACTTTATTTGCCTATAATAGAACACGAATGATGTACTGCAGAAAAGGAAGGCTCTTGTAAAAAACACCTTTTTTCAGGTGAAATTACAACAGAAAGGAGGCATTTTTTTTCCTTTTAAAAGAAAGGTTTAACAGTGATCAAACTCCCTTGTGTTAAATATATCAATTGGCATTGATAGAAGAACTTTATTAATTTCCTAATATAGGTACACAACACTTTTCTCCTGCCCTTCCTCTGCACTACAGACAACACAGACAATCCTTTCTAGGTGAATTCTGGTGTACCTTGGCAACTTTTACACTAATTATTAATTTCTGACTATCATCCAGTACAAATAAAAATTATTTGCTTCTCATTGGATGCATTTTGTCACCTTTTAAGAACAGTATTTTAACTTTTAAGCAGAATTGCGTGCAATGAAATGTTTTACACACAATACTCGTTTACTTTTTCAAATATTTTTATGAATGCCTTAAAATTATGGCTTGCCCTTGTCGCAGCTTTAACAAGTCGTGTGCCTTGCCTGCATGTCAGTTGGATTAAAATATATTCTTCTGAAATTATGAAGTCTTTAACTTGGAATTATGGGGAACAGATAACATGCCCAACTCTTCTGCATTGTGCAACATTTTCAAGTAGATATAAATGTATAAAGAGACAAAATACTTACCTTAGGTGGTTTTCTAGATGATTGGCAAGAAAATCAGCAATGATGACAAGAAGCATGAATATACCATTCACATAAAGAGAAGGCAGCAAAAAAAAAAGAAAAAAAACAAAGTCAGTGAATGTCATCACTATCTGAACTTTTTTTTAATCCACAATGAATTTAGGAATAATCACATCAGAAGATATTTAAATGACACATCACAGATTTTTAACCAGTAAGTATTTAATTACTAATACAGTCCCACATTAAAAGAAAAGGTCAGATTCTTTATAGATATAAAAATCAAACAGAACTGAAATCCAGAAAGTAGATGAGAATCTGTTTTGTCATGGAAGTCGACACACAGCCCATCTTTGGTGGCAAGTAAACTGAGTCTGCAAATTGGCAGACCAAGGTGCCAGGGTGAAGCCTCACTGACTTCAGCAGTGCTACACATGCATGACCAAGGTAAGAGACAAACAAATGTTTTTTGTAGAGATTATAGAGGTGTGAAAAAAAATAAACCTGTGTTCTCCCTGGCCACAGAAAGCCTACACAGAGCATAAGAAACCAATGCAAAAGCACCATTACCTTTCATTGCACATAACTATAATGAGTGCTGTCAGAAATAAAACAGGGACTACAAACCCCTAGTCTAAAGACACCAGCTCAGAGTACTTCAACTTGTCCTTAAATGCATTTATGCTTATGCTGGCAGCCATATGGCCACACTGTAAATTAAATCAGTTTGAGGATTTTTTTGGTGGGATTGGTTTCAAGTGAGATCACTGCACTGTTTCATTATGCTGCCCTGTGCTCATTAATGGCAGTGTAAGAGGGGAGGTGAACATACAGTGCAGAATTAGACTGACAAGCCATTCATCAAAACCACAACCTGAGGCATATGTTTAAATTATATATTGAAATAAGCCTGAAATGATACACAGAAGAAATTTCCAGTTGCTCTTCACATAAAGGGGGAAAAAAACATGGAAGAAAGAAAGAAAAATAATATGGATGAAGACAAAAAACACAACCAGAAAGGTCTACAGACAAACAAGACAAGCAGAGAACACTGTAAGGTTTATGAGATAAGGGTATGGATCAAAGGTATTAGCAACAGACATACTACACAAAATTCAAAGATATCAAGAGGTTACACTTTCAGGGCAGAAACACGTGGGACCAAGCCATGCTTTCATCCACCAGACTATGCATACCAACTGCACCAAGTCGGGAGGCGGAGGTGGGGGGAAGACAGAAAACACTTTGAGTAGTTTTCTCAGCAACCCACAACACAAGAGCTCAGCAAAAGATGCCAAAGCGACGCAAATCCACAAACACATCTTATGCAATCTTTTCTGCCTACTCTCAGCTTGTACCTTGGATGACACGTCTGCCTGAACCAGAAGTTACATATCTGGTACACAGTACTGGTGTAATGCAAACATCGTTTGCCTCTGAGCTAAACCACTTGCTGCAGCTTTACCCTTTCATTATTGGTCGCTACTCAGGCTCAGTCCATGGTTAGCTCATGTACAGGTGGTTCAGAACTTGTGCAGAATGCACTCTTTTCTAACTGAAAAATACATTTAGTTGTACTCTGCATATTTTCATTTTAATCATCGTTTTCAGATATGATGCAAGTCCAACGTTATCAGCCTGTCCAGACAGAGTCCCAGCACCAGCTCAAAACTTTGAAAAGAAATTCCTACTGAAAGAAGTCTTTTGGAAAGCTTCTAAATACACTCATATCTTGAAAAATAATTCCAGAATACATCAGTTTTCTTAGAGAATTCCTGATAAGATTGCTGTACAGCTTCAGTGGAAGCCCTAAACAGTTTAGTTGAAGTAAAAACCAACACAAAGTTTATCAACTTCTTTTTTCTTTTCTGAGATCATTCTTATAAGCCTAATTGGAAAAGGTACGGAACACAACTGAAGTAAACAAATGGTTTGACACATTTCTTAAAATGTTAACTGAAGCAACATAAGTCACTACCTTTTTGGAAGTCTCATCTTACTCTACTTTGATGTCCATTTCAAAAAAAGCGTAATAGCCACTTTTTAAAGTCCTGGTGTACAGCAGAGCTTCCTGGTAGCATCACTGACCTCAGGGGTTTCAAAGCAAAAGGAGTCGCAGTTTCCTACCATAATGTCACATCCTGCTTAAGCAACTCCCAACAACTCCCTGCATCACCAAGAGCAATATGATCAAAGGTCTCTGGAATAAGTCAGCTATATTGTCTCACAGGATAGATTTTTAAGTTATTTGGAAATTCCAGCTAACCAACTCAGTGTAACCATTACCCTGGCAGTGATTCAGGTGGAGACACTCCAAAATACTTACTTCAATCAAAGGACTCAGACTAATAAATAAAGAACCGTGTACAGTTTACCAGAATTCACATCTGTAGCAGCTTAAAGATGTGCTATAAATCCCTGCATTACCCTCAATCAATTTTTCACATACTTTTTTTGGTCTGTTTTTTTATTTTATTTTAATATGTACTTCATGGTTTCTTTCCTTCCTAGAAACCAGCAGCTTTCAGCTTCAAAGATAATTGAATTTGTCTCAATTTTTACCAGTGACCACAGAAACATGGTGATTCAGTGACACAGCTGGGGCTGGGGAGGCAGGGACACACACACAATACATGTATGGACAAGAGACCAAAGATACAACAATTAGAATGTTTATTTCCAAGAATTTTTAATTACATGTCTAATCATCCTTGGTGTCAATGATAAGATGTAAGTAATACCTTTTGAGTGACAACAAAATCTCCTCTAAAGTGGACAGTTAGTATACACTTCAGGACATTATCAGAGTTACCTAACCTTTTAATGCATCTGCACAACAACAGATTTTGGTTTAACCTGATAGGCATCTTCAACCTGCACTCTCAGACAGAAGACTGACTTTTCTCACATGCCTGGAACTCAAAACCCAAGTAAATACCATCAAGAGCCTGGAAAATATTCTCATAGGCCAGGAGAAAAGCATAAATTTCAATGACCACAAAGCTTCTGAACTTGCTTCTGCCTTTGTCCTTAAGCCATCATGACTTTGGTAAAATATCACTAGAATGATTTTCCAACTTTACCGAGTAGTGTGTCTGGTGTTGGTATCTGCTCAGGCTTTATCTTTCACAACAGTACTAAGCCTCTCCTGTCTTGGCTAACACACATGAAGACTCCAGACTGTGTAGCTACCTAAAATTTTAAGCCAGATAAACAATTTATAGAACATGAATGAGAAGCCTTCTTGACTGCATTCACAGTTTCTCCTTAACAACTACCCCACTGCCTATAACAGTATACTGTGAGAAGAGTGCACTTTGCTAGTAGTTTAACAACAGCAAAGGTTGTTTCCTCTTTTTTATCTTTTTAACTACCTACATTCTCCCCTAGGAGTCTTCTTTTGTCATAGAGAAAACTAGTCCCACGCAATAAGAAGCAATAGAAGACACTCTTGCACTGTGAGCATCCAGAAATGTGTGATACTGTCATCTTAAAGACTTCATAACTTTCAGAACAAGAACTTTCTTGTCCCTTAGCTAGTGTTGTCAGCATTTCCAAGCAAATGTCACTTCTACCAGAAAGAAAAACATTTTATAAATCAAAAAAAAAACTTGACAGAATTGTTTTTTCTCTCTATTGCATATAATGGGGTTTCATCACCCCACCCGCTTCTCACCCCCAGTTAAGAAAGTCACCTTCAGTAGGGACAAGGTACGATCAAAACCAAACCGTAGGTGTAAACCCTGGTACTCCACATTAAAGGAGACAGAGACCAGGGCATCTTTGAAAAACAGGTCTCAGATTATTTGGAACATTCACACAGCCAAATTCATCTCCAATTCAGCTGTTCTAAGAAGCCAAGTAGGTCACAATCATACTATAATGGTTTCAGACTTTGGAAAGTATTTAGTGGGATTTTTCCTTTCTCACATTAGTTAATCAAGATGAAGCAATCATAACCAGTTATGTTAAATAACCACACATAGTATCTACGAATGAATGAATCAGATGACTTTGCAGCTCTTGTAAGCTGACTATACCAAAAGTCATCATCTAAGACTGAGTCTGAAATCCCCTTTTGCTCTCACCACATGGGCAACCACAGCAAATTCATGGTACTCACTGATTTCCCAAATATATAATTGTTTACAGTTAAGTGGCTACATAGTCATTGATGCACTCTTCAGGGTAACTGGTCAAAAGAATTATTACAAGCAACTATCAGTATATGAGACAAGGGAGAAAAGACTTCAGGTTTTTATATGATGAGCTGAAAAAAGTCTTCCTCTCTCCTCTGGAAGTATAACGATGAGCAAATCGAAAAGATCATTGTGATAGAAAATATTATTTCTTACATTTCACTGCTTCAGCACCTCTGGAATCTAAAGACCAGTCCATCAAAACAAATACTGTAGTAATTTTAAGTGGGTTTAAATTTTGTTTTGTTTTCTAAAATCAGGTTGCTTTACAACTCAGGTTGAGTATATCACCAGCAGTGTGCATTTGCCTCACTCCAAGGCAGAGTGCAAGGAAACAAACCAGTGGCAGGACCATCAGAACAAGTGTACCTCGCTGTCCGGGATAGAAGAAACAGCACTGTTTATCCATGTGTAGGAAGTTTTCAGAGTGACTGCAGCACAGACAGCAGACACTCAGCACTCCTAACTGTAAACAATGTAAATTATGTAGAAGCAGAGGGATAGTGTTTCTCCTATCTTTCACAGTAAGATCATATAGCTCTAGGACCCTTCCTTGTCTCATGGTTTATCACTACAGGCTGTTACTTGCAGGCTTGATACCAAGCATGTTAAAAAGTGTGGCTATATATTATTGATGGACACTGTACTAAACTACCTAGGAAAAGATCACAGGCTGCCACAGTAACAGTTTCAGACGATTATATACTGCAAACTACTGGCAGTACACCACTTTCTCTACAAAGAACACAGAAAAAGGACATTTATTTGTCCATTTCCTCCATGAATTTTCTAAATGCAGAAGGAGACTGAAGTAGATGGCAGGGGCTATGCTCTTAAAGGAAACAGCATCCCACCTTTGTGCTTGTCTGGGGCACCTCCTGTACAGCTGACTAACGAAGCTGGCACCACAATTCAATACCAGGATTCCTGGAAGAGTGACTTTACATACTGTGTGAGCACACATATGTACAAAAATATAGATAATTAGTTATTTTATATTCTTGCACAAGGTATCTATTTAATCCTCCTACCCAGCAAAAGTCTGCTCTATGGACAAAAGAATCCTTTGAAGAACAGCAAAAGAAAAGCATTTTAACAAGCAAAGCAATTTGAGCAAGTGCCTGCATAATAAGGTAGTAACTGATCATCAGAAACACCACGAGAAACAGATGTATACTCTAATAAGTTGTTCTCACATGCTTAATAGAAACCTACTATGCTAAGAGAAAAGTCAGACACCAAAATCAGAATGACAAATACTGCAGTGCAAGTTAAACAAAACAGACATTACAGTAGCAGAGTGACTTCCATGAGAAAAAAGAAGAAAATGCCTGGATATTTCACCATAACAGCGTTCCACTCCAAGCACTGAAGTTCATTTACTACAGCAGTGAAACCACAGGTTATGAAACCAACACAAGCTCATTAAAGTAAGTGAAAGGCATTATATTCTGACATTTACAACAAGGAAAACAGCAAGTGACAACTGTCCAGGAACATTATTAGTCACTACTTACCTTTGCTCCCAAGTTCTGACTATTTTTACTGCCCAAGGCATTATTATTCCAATGCCAGCAATTTGTTGACATGAAGTTCAAGTGTTTCTAATCTTTACACACAAGCCTTAGTGTCATGTAAAAACAACTACTGACAGCCCAAAAAAGGGCTGACACCTATCCTATATGCAACAGAACACCACTGTGCAAACAGCAGTTGGCTTAGGAGAGCAGTCACCACCCAATAGCAGAAAGATTCATCTATCCCTCTGCTAAAAAACTCACCAAAAAATAATCTGAATACTCTCCTACACAAAATAAGTTGGGGGGGGGGGGGGGGGGGAGTATGTTTGGGGTTTTTTTTAAATCCCATTTCGGTTAATTTACTTAGTTTTATTGAAAAGGCAAAAACTAACTAAAATTGTCATTCTGCTCTGAGACCAAAGAGCTCTACTGCAATCCTGACTTCTTAGACTCCATGTAGAACCTACCGTGTTAAATACTCTATTTTCCCCAAGTCTTTAATCATACTCATTCAAAACTTATCCAAGACTCTAGTTATTGCAATGAAAACCTGCTACCCCAATTACAATTACAGCGTAGCCACAATCACAAGTATACCAAGCTTGTTCTTATTAACATCCAGCTAGACTCATAACAAAAAGGCAAAAGAATGCAAGTCACCTAATGTTCCTAGCAAGGGTAGATACACTACCAAGTTCTCCTGATCCTTTTTAAAACAAGTCTTTCCCCCTCCTTTCCAATAAAACTGAATGCACAAGAAACTAAACAAGGAGATTTTCACTACCTAATCAGGTTTAGCTAATCAAGATGAGGAAATGAGGCAGGGGAAAAAGAATTTGATCTCAGCACCCAAGATCTGTTAGCTCTTAAGGTTAGTCTCCAATGAATGGTTCTTAGCCTGAATGCAATGAAACTGCTGTCAAGAGTTCTGGAAAGTATGTGGAAACACATTCTATGAATGTTAATAAAACTGCAGTGGTATTTCTTAGGCACCCATTATTCTTATTCTGTTGCATTTGTTACTAGTGCTCTTGAGGAGAAAACACCCCAAGCATTAACTGGCATTTCAACTCTGTGCACAAACTCTATTGAGACTCTCACACCCAACCAGTCACTGGAGTCAGTTACTCGCAGCTATTAACCACCTCCTAAGTCTCCAGTCTCAATGGAAAATGTTCCCTTTCAACACTACCACTTCTTTAAAATACCTTCAGAAATGCTTGTAAGAACCATCAAAACATCAGTGAGGATATATTCCCTGTGGAGGTAGTGCTCAAAGCTATTTGAAAAATACATTGCTATTTTATCACCATATACAGTACTTAATCCACGACAGATTGCCTTCAAGGGCATGTGAAGGAAATTTGATAAGCAACACAGTATTTCATAAATTAAATTTGGTTTTTGTTAGTTTGCTGGTTCAAAACTGAGGCATTACAATTTGCTAGAAAGACATATACAGAGCAATCAACAGCTTCATTGGCAAGGGTCAAGACAGAAGATCTCTAGTCAGTGGCAAGACTGTAGACTAGAAAGAACTAAATTGTAAGTGTTAACCAAGTAACTGGATCTGAACCTTGTTTTTAACACATTACTTTCCTCAGTAAACAGAAAAAAAGAGGAAAAAAAATCACTCTTTTTATGGAAGGTAAGCATATTTTTTTCCTACTGAATCAGGACAAGGATATATTTGAGAAGTTACTGAAGTTGGAGGTACACCAGTCTTGACCATGTGTTCAAGCTGGACAACAGACAAGAACCCCCAGGTCTCACTGCCACATTCCTTTACCACAACACGGAAAATTATCATTCAGTTGTCATCTACTTTATTTTACTAACGAGATTTCAAGAGAGATGCTAATTGGGTTTGACACTTCATCCTTTCACACAGCTCTGCAAACGTATGTTAGCATTCTTTAAACGTAACTGCAGTACGAAAAAGTGTCTCAGATTCAGCAAAATTCACAAATTACTACTTTTGTTTCATACTAGCATGTGTTTTTAGTGGCATGAATATTAAATGAACTTGTCAGAAAGAAAAATACTGTTCATTAATTTGTATTTAAAATTAAAACTTAGATTTGATGACAATACACATTAGCAGAGCAAATTCCATCCCTTCACTCAAAAACATTTTCTATCTCAGCTGGTTGCAATACCAGCTGCTTTGGTGACTTTGAGATGACATATTTGCTTAACAGACTTAACAACTAGTACCATTTGCCAGAAAGTGGACACTCTGTAGAAAAGATGATGATGATTCATGGGATAAATAACGTTTATTGTGTGGAACAATGTATCAGGAACACAAACTCAAACCAATTCTACATAAATAGACAAAGGGAATTGAGCTGTTACTGCACCAACACTTAAAAGTACTGAGACTATTCTTGTACAGAAGTCATACAGGCAGGACCTCTAGAGAACTTTTCACTGTTCCCTAAGCTTAGGCAGTAGCCTAGTCAGCTCCAGTAACCATAAAATGAACCACAAAAGTTACCCAAACGCTAGAAAAATTCTTCAAAGTGTGTCCTCCATGTTTATCAGTTAACAAAAAGAGAACAACTGCCAAGGCAGGTAGCAATCTTTACAGAAAGAAGACATCAAGCATTAAGTTACTGAACCTGGAGGGAAAGGTACAACCTGAACTCATTTCTAGAATTTGAGAATGTATCATTCCGAGCAGAGAAGAGTGGTAACTGCAATGACACTCAGAGATTTTTCATCTGAGAACCCCAGACAAGAGATTAGATGCCATTCTAGTAGACAGCAGAAAGGTAAAAGAGAACATATCCTACACAACAAAAGAGGTGAGAAAAAAGAGAATTTAACAGAGAATTTAACAGAGAATTTAACAGAGAATTAAGCTCCTTCTCCAACGAGCTGTGAATTCGTGACAACTTATATAATCATTATGTTACTTTGAGCCACAAGCATTTCCTTTTTTTACAGCAAAGGTTGAAGGTAAGACCTCTCTAGCAGGAATTATGTTATGTATGTAACGTACTTGGTAGAAATGACAACCACCTCCTTGCCAGGTGCCATACGGTAAAATCATAAATTACAGGAGTGACAAACACACCAGACTTTATTCCAACCAGTACAATGAGCACTGTGGAAAAATAAACAAGATTCCTAAATCTTCCTGACCGAAAAATGAAGTACACACTGCTTATGTACAACAAAATAGGAAACATTTAGACCTGCAGTAACAATAGAAGTCTAATCTCTTTACAGGGCTGAAAAAGCAAGGATCATCTCAAGACTGGATGATTTTATGTTAACAGATAACAGACTAAAAGACCCAAATTATATGTGGATCCAGTGTTAAGGAAATTCTTTTGTCAGATCTAATTTAATTCTAAAGGGTTGAATTCATATTCTTATTCTGGTTTTATATGATGGAGAATGATAAAATCCCATTTAAAAAATTAAAAATTAGGAACCAGAGTATTTTTGCTATGAGGAGAGGCTGAGAGAGCGGGCACTGTTCAGCCTGGAGAAGAGAAGGCTCAAGGGGAATCTCAGGTATATAAATATCTGAAGGGAGGACCTAAAGAGGAGGGAGACACAAACTGAAACACAAGAGGTTCCACTTTATCACTGGGAGGGTGACCAAGCACTGGCACAGGTTGCCAGGGAGGTTCTGGACTCTCCCTTCTTAGAAATGCTCAGAAGCCCTCTGGTCACAGTCCCACACTACCTGCCCTAGTGGCCCTGCTTGAGCAGTGGGGCCTCCAACCTCAACCTTTCTGTGAAAAAAGCTAAAATAAATTTTTCAAAGATATTGTGGCATACAGCAGTAGCATGAACATTAATATAAGAGATGATCTGAAAGGTTTGTGACTCAGCAATTTGTAACCATTACTTTCATACCAAACTTGTTCCAATTTAAAAAAGTCAATTAAAAGCCACCTCTAGAAATCCTTAGATGATATGGTCCCCACACCAACCAATATACAGCAGTTTTATAAAAAGAAATTTTCAATGTAGTATAAAATTTGTGGCAGCCCAGCAACCTTCAGTGGAGTTTCACACCTGGCTTTTATGACCAAAATTTTTTCACATCTCCAAAGAGATACAGGCAGTCTCCTGTGAAGAATATTATTCACTGTGCCCATCAAGTGATGTTATGAGGCAAGGACTGGCATCCAGCTTTCACCTATTGATTTTTAGCGAACGAGCTGGGACAAGATTACTTGTAACATCACAGTAGCAAATTCTAGTTTCCTCTGGCAGATGAAGGGAGATTAATTAAAATTCCTGATAAAGTATTACAAGCAGTTTTCAATATAAGAAATGTCGATTTCAAAAAGAAAACATGGGCATGACTCACAGGATCACAACCACAGCAAGAAGGCAGTTTTAGGGAGAACTACAAGAGAAACAGAAGTCATCTCAGACTTCATAGACATTGATGGCTTTTAGAAAATCTAAAAGGAGGTCACAATATAATTGTACACAAGTCATTAATGTGATCAGAGAGTTATTAAGAACTGAAATGCATTTTCAGTATTTCCTGAAAAGATAAAACCAAAAAATTAGTTATGTTTGTTCTTAGAGCTAAAGAGCGAGATTACATCTGCCAATATATATAAGCTGGCTGAACAAAGCAATAAAACATAGAGCAAGAATCTCCAGGTCATATAGTCCACAATTGTCACAGGCAATGACGTCATGAAGTCTTTTGAGATGGAGTCTGAATAATTCAATGTTGTTCTGCCTCATGAAATGCTATTTATGGTCCTACTGTCCAGAAAGCTTTCCCAAATTTTGACAGTGAAGAAATTTAATCTCAGGTTTTTTTGTTTCTGTACCAACACTGTCCTGTAATTTAACCCTTCAATCAAACTCGAGAGAGCATTCTACATATGCTCTCATGTGTTATGTTTCCCTCCTAGCTCTAAGCATACACACTTCTATGTACAAGGTTCTGCAGTCCTCTAGCCATCTTGACTTCAAATCAGTTTGAATTCATATTTCTTAAGCACAGTGAATCTCAAATGTAAAGAACACTCCAAAAGTCCAAGACACTACCAAGCCCGATGCTACTCCAAAATCCAGGACTACCAAGAGTCTTTTAGAATGGCATAGTTCCTATGTCGCATTCATATTGAACTGTTTATGAGGAAACATTCACATTTAAAAACTTTGGAAAACGTGGAAACAAAAATCTCTTTGCATAGAAAGTATAACTCTTTCCAGTCTTTGCTGTATTCCTTCAGTACTCTTGAACCGCTGTTGCCTAGGTCTTCCGTGCATTGCAAAAGGAGGAATCATGACACATTTCAGTTTGCAATAGAGATCAGAAAGGAGGCAAGAACGATAGAAATTGCTTTATTTTTGAAACGTGAAGAAATGCTTTAACTAGCAAATTCTTTCTGATCAGAAACAGAGAAAGAAAAACTTTGAAAGCAGAGATTGTATCTTTAATTAGGCTGCAGGTTTTATCTCTGCAGGGGATGGGGGAGGAGGAAAAACAGGTAAGGTTTCAGTTGTGTATGCTCTGTTTCAGGTCTGAGGCAGAATGAGTAATCTTCAGACTAAAAGACATTGGCAACAGTTGCTCTAAGAACACCTCACTGTAATTGTTCAAGAGGCAGAGCCAGTTTAAGAAGTTTCTGCTTTTCTCCAGCTTCTTGTTCCCAGCTCCGTGCCACAGTCTGTCACATTCGGCTGGGCTTCTGCCAGACAGCTGCAAGGCGAGAGGAGTGTCAGGAGGGAGCATTAGTTTGATTTGCCGTTCTTTATTTGAAAAATTATCTTCACTGGTTTAGTTCACAAAACCAGAAACCAGCTGTATCAATGCAGGGAATGTACACAGTAAACGTCAATGTGCAACTGGGAAACATGAAACCAGGGAGAAAGGGGTGAAGCTGTACTGACTGCCAGGCCACTGCCACATCACAGGAGGGGCAGACCCTGCTTCTAACAGCCATCAGACCCTTTAATCAGGCCACCTGATGAATGTACAGCAGAAAACTCAGCAGCAGCCTAGTCAGCTGCAGAACATGCATGCTCTAACCAGCCATGGGCAGTGAGAAACTACAGACAGAATTGACTGGTATGTTCAGGCTTAATGACCTTCAATTATTTATTTTTTTATATTAATTTATCTAACAATTTTTAAATCAGATGGACTTTTAAAAGTGACACCATCCTGTGACAAAAGTTCACAGTTTAATTATGGGCATATCTTTGTCCTTGTTCTGAATCTAACTCGAGATAACTTAAGTCCCACCATTCCTGTAAGATAACAGGCAGTAAATCCTTTCTCCTGTTGCTCATGGGTGTACAGATCTCTAACCATATCCCTTTTCCCTACTCAGCTGTCTTCCTCTAGACCAAACACTTCTAAATTTGTTATTGGATCCTCATGTAAAAGTGTTCTATAAGTTCACCACCCTTACTGCCATTCTCTACCTCTCCCTAGTCCCAGCACACGTTTATGAAACAGGAGGGCCAGAATAAAGCACAGCAGTTGAGAGCACTTTGCAGCTGCACAGAGACATGAAGTTTCCTCCCTCATTCCCTGCTCTTTCCCGACATGGTTTTCCAGTAGGTCATGACAGTCTCTCACCATTTTTTACCCATTTGCTGAGCGCTAAGCTGATGTTTCCCTTGAACGAGGAAAACTCCAAAATGATTCATCTGAGAACAGGCAGTCCAGAAACCACGGCTGGGTATGTAAGGTCAGAAGAGCTTCGTGTTTCACAGTAAGTTTCATGTACCCTTTTATCATCCAGCCACAACCCACCTGAAGGTCCTCCCACGACTTTCTGTGGCTGCCGCGCTCTAACAACGGCCGCAGCAGCATCGTGCTGCCAGTATATTCCACCCTACCCATATTCAGCCCTTCATTTATAAAAGAAGAAAAACCAGACCAAGCAGACATCTCTTCAGGACTCCATACAAGATGTGTAGTGGTGAAAGAGAAGATTTTAGCTAGACATATGCCTCATCCCTATTCAGTCTGCCATTTTTAATTAACTGGGAGAAATTAAAAGTCACAGCCCATGGGCTGTGACCGGCTTCTTCTCCTCCAAAAAACCTGAAGCACAAGTATCAGTGCCTTGATAGCTTAAAATAACTCATTGAAACATGTAAAATTAGTCTGAATATTGAATCTCTCAGAAGTCTTTGTAAAATGAAGCTAAGGAAACTTGCAGAAAGAGCATGTCCCTTCCAAAAGGAATAAAATTGCGTATGAAACCACAGCTAAGCTACGCAACCAATACTATTCACACAGGAAGTGTTGAAAAGCATTGTAGAAAATAATTAAGTCTGATTCTTAAAAATGCTATCAATACTTTTGCTAGACACTAGTTTTTTAAACTAAATTAACAATGTAGTTAATAGATAAGTTAACTACAAAACTCCTTGGTCAGCTTTTTGCAATTATCTGAAATTATGATGCCATTCCTAGGACACCTTTTATGGTTGTTTGAGCAGAAAAAGATGCAGATTAAAAGAACGCAGCATTTTTTAAAAAGAGATGATACAAAAGCCTAAGACCAAAGTGACAGTACTGAGTTTTGAAATATCCTTTGAAAGTACAATATCCTTCTACCTCAAGACCTGTCTGCACAATCAAATCTAAAGCTTGGGACATGAAGCAATACTCAGTACTTTTGTTTATTTGTTTAAATATGTTGCAAACAGATTTTGTGGCATCATCCAATTCAAAAGCTGCATCTAAGAAATTGTACTCCAGGGAAAAAAAGCAAGGCTAGAGACAGTATTTTTGCTGCATAATCTAAAGGACTAAAAATATTTGCTTTATTTGCAGTTTTCTTCTCAACTGGTTGCAGTGGAAAATTTGACAAACATCTTAGCTTTTCTATCCCTCATTTTCCAAATATTGAGGATCAAGATAAATATAACATACAAAAGCTTCCGTCGAATACAGCTTTCCACATCTATTGTTATAGCATAAACTGAGGGGCTACATTCTAGGATTGCAATTCTGTTTTTATTTAATGTCCATTGTACTATCTCACACAAAAATGGATGTTCTTTGCATGCCCTATTGAACACACCTGTACCTTCTCCTTTGTGCAACACCCGTAGCTAACTAGTCAATAAAAAAGCAGAAAAGCAATTATTTCATGTTTAATGTGTCTTCCATAATCTAAACAGCCTCACTTTGGTAATGGAATCTACCCCAACAGATAAAACCAAAAGGTCAATATAACATCTACTCTAGTTATGGATCACTTGTATAAAAATTACTGTCAAGCTCAGCCAAAAATAAGGTAACTGCACAACATAAAGATACATAGAATTTATAATTTTTTAACATAAATATAGTTTTTCCAAATGGTACTTAATCTGTATAAGATATTTAGGGTAATTACTTCAGTTACTATGAGAACAGTAACTCGACTCTTGGGCAGTTACAAATAGACACAATTTCTGTACAGCACTGCAAAAAGCATCAAGAGTTTTTTAAATCCTCTCTCACTAAAAAAAAAAAAAAAAAAAAAAATCCTCTGGAATTTTGTATACATATATATATTGTATACATAAAATCAAATGCAACCCCAGCTTGTCAAACACAAAAATCATTAGTATCACATTCTACCCCAGAGGTAGGAAAGGAAAGAAGAGAGAGGGAGGGTAAGTAGAAGAGAAAGATTCTTTTTTCCTTACAGAAGAAAATAACCAATGGCTATTTCTCCATGTATCACAGTGGTAGACAGCAGAAGTGGATAGTACTCTATCTCCAACTTTTATCCCACAGGATCTTGGTGCAGCAGCACAAGCAGTAGCGAGAAAAGGTCCCCACGTACACAGCTGAAGGTATAAAGGGCCACAGAGGCATCAACAGCCCCTCAGATGAAACCTCAACACAAGCCACCACTGTAGACACATGCCCTGCACAAGCATAGCTACTGCCTCTCCTGTCTCCAGGGCGTGCTCCTTCAGAGGACCACCTTTCTCTTTGTTAACAGCAGAGACATGCAAAGAGCAACCATAAAACAGCCTCTTCAAAATCTGCATTGACAAGCAATGCTGTCACAGCAGTGCGATGCTGAGCAAACAAGAATGGAGCAGCAAGATGTTGCTCTGCACATCTGTAGCCAGGAAATAGCTTCACAAAGGCTACAGTAAAAGCCTGGGCCTAATTACAAAACCCCCCTTTTTTTTTTCAAGTGTCACATTTGCTGTTTCCCTAAGACAATTTGCTCAGGGTTATAAAAATACGTCAGTCTGAGAATATGATTCTACTCATCAGTGGTAGGAAAAAATATCTTTTGACTAACTGAGAATTTAGAAAGTATATTAAATGAGTTTTTTTAATTTATTTTGTTTTAATTCAGATGAACATTTAAAGATGCTTTTGGAGCTTTATAAAAACAATTAGAAGAAATGATAGGAGATGCCAAAAAAATGTTCAACTCCTCCCTCCCGTTCTCATTAAGATTACCTTGGCAATACAGACAAATTCTTTATAGCAGAAAGTAAGTGCTCAAGATCCAAAAGCTGGCAGTGAGGTTTCTCAAAAGTTGAATTACAGAAGGACCAGGTTCACTTGCTCGTAAAGCCCAAGTTTCAATGTACAAAAATACTCTTTGCTTTATGAAGTTGCTGCTTCACTCCTTGCTGGACTGCAAGATAAGCTGCTGAAATGGAGTTAGAGAATAAAGCTGAAGGTTAGTAAATATAGAAAATACAAAACTCAGCTCCTAATACTTTACAGGACAATAACTACCAGGCCTTATCTCACTTAACCAACCAAAGATCAATATCATGTAGTGAAAAATAAGCAATTCAAACAAGAAGACAGAAAAATTCCATTAAATACCTGACCACCTCCCCCCAAAAATGGTATTCTTCTCTTGCCAGCTTGATTATTTTCTGCTCCTCCTTTTCTACTCTCCTCAAATGTTGGGGTTTTTTTAAATAACTGTGCTAAAGAGCTGGACTGAAGCTCTAATAAAACTAAAGAACACTGAAACAAATTGCTGATATATTGCCAACATAAATTTTGGCCTGTATTGTTAACAGGGTTTCACTAACCCAGCTCGAAATAGTTTGTGCCTTGGACATTTTGGATTAAACTCTACTGTATTAGAGTGAACTCACAAACTGCAACATCTAAGTTTCAGTTTTCTGTCTATTCTCTGACCATTTTTCCATGGATACTTTTCAGATCCTTTTTTAAATTTCATGTGTTTTAATATTTGTTGTAGCAACATGATAATGAAATATACAAGTCACTGCAATCACAAAGCTCTTCCAAAAACACGAAGACAGAATTTATTCCACTTGCAGAGAAGGCACATCCTCAATCTCTGAGCCAAGCTTTATGTTAGGCACTAGGTATACAGCCTGTAAACAGAATTGTATAATGGAAATACTGAGAAGCTCTTTGCCATAGCATCGCTGGCAATATAAATACCCAAGATTACAAACAATATCATCATGTGAGCATTCCAGGCCAGTCTATAAATAGAATTCAGAAAGAACTGGCCTCTCACAAATACGGTGCTTCAGTACAACGTGTATCTGCTAAAAATACCAAATATGTTCAGTAACATAAGTCTGTCTGAATTTTGTGAATTAAATACCTATTTACACATCCTGTCTCATATGTTAAACTGATGATAATTGATTGGACTACTGTGATGGACTTCTGATTGAACAAGTGTATACTTTGCATGTGAGTGTTATCAGTATTTGATTTATACAGGACAAATTCGCAATACTTTCCCTGATAATAAAGTTCTACTTCAGAGCTTCTTCAGAAACACATGACTAAGTGGTTGTCTTGATCAACATCAAGATTAGAATTTATAATTCAGTAATTAACTTAGGATTCCAGCAACAAAAGCAAAAAGACATGATATTATGCCAAGATTCTTAGGGATAAGATGCTCATCTACATCTACCTACACAAATTATTAGAACATATATTCAGAGAAAATTATTTTATGTACAAAAACACATACTATTTCGATACCATTAATTATTTTTCCAGAAAGAGCAACAGAACAACAGATTCATACTAATGGTTACACCACGTATTTATACAATAGAGGGAGTGGACACATTCCTCAGGTAGCAGATCAGTAGTATGCAGGGTTTCAGAAACAATCAGAACTTCCTGAGAGATAATGGAAAAGATAATTCATTTATTACTCAGGATAGGCTTATTCATTTTGCTTTGCCAAAAAAGGAAGGCGCTGGACACTGTTCAGGAAGAAAATGACAATCATCTTCAAAGTATTAATGACTTTAAAGTTTATCAATGGGTGTAAATGTCAATTTTAGCAATTCAGATGGACATAAAGCCAAAGAAAAAAACCTACTTTTGTGTTTCTGCAGCATGCCTCACCCCACTTGCATTCTGTACTTCAGTATACTTCTGTTACACTATCTCACACATCAACTACTTCATTCACTATAACAAACCAGTGACAATAAAGTTGAGTGAAT
>NW_020884912.1:4963628-5046823 GCF_003945725.1 Corapipo altera
AGCCCCTTTTACTGTAAGGCCCAGAACAAGGCCCGGCTGCTGCACCTCAGAAACTAGTTCTGGAGAGATTCCCAGCAAAGCACGTGACCAGCAACACACTGTGCTCCTACAGAAACCAGTGAGTAACCCAGACCCACAGCTGAGGGCCAGCGGGACATCCAACCAGCACCACACATGCACCACAGTGCCAAGGAGTGGTGGAACCCCTGCAGAGACTCCTCCTGTTCTCATCCCTCTCCCCTCAAGCAAGAATCACTCATCTGACTCTCTACCATTATATATTTTTGAATGCAAGCTGCACAGATAGAAGAGTTTACTATTTAGAAAACTAGAGACTGAGTAACCTTTAGCCAAGCAGCTTAAAGAGCGCTGAGGAGAAAAAAAGACTGGAGGCAGGAAACTGTAACTCTGTTTTCCACTTCTTCAGTCACCAGTGAGTTTTATTTATTTACCATACAGCATTGAAGATTTAAACTTACCAGACAAGCTATTAAGTGTGAACTGAGAAAAAATCTAGCATAACCACAAAAGACATAAAAATCTCTTTAGATCAGTAACAACGCTGAGACAAGGCCAAATAATTTTGCAGCATCCTGGCACATTTTTATAATCTTCTGTATAGTTCTAGCTACAGAAACACAAATATTTATAGAGATACTAGAAATAAATAGAAAATAATAACCAGATAGAATAGAAAACTAAAGCATTCTCAGTGTTAAAGACAACTAATTAAGACTCTGTGATGGACAAAGACAGAAGTGTAAATACTAATTGGTTCTTTTTTTGACAGAACCATGCACAGTTTTTAATAGAGTCTAAACCAGCTATCATTCTATTTAAAGAAAATTAAGAATAGGAATTTCAAATTACAGATTTTATTCCTGACTAGGAAGACAGATCTGTGCCCTGTCACCAAAAAGTGCTCTGAAATACAGAGCATGTATGTAAGACAGTTTCAGTTTCCAAGTTGCATGTTGAAACAGGAATGTGCTCTTTTGTTCTATTTTTTTTCCCCTCATTTAATCATAATGAAGTCACTTGTGACATTACAACGGTTTCCAGAGCAACAGTCCAGTCAGATGTGATGAACAGAAGATAAGGGTGTGCACGGGAGAGCTCTGTAACCCACCGGCGATCTTGATGGGAAGCTCAACATTCTGCAAAATTCATATTCTGCCAGAATAGCTTCATATAATAGGATCAGACTTTATATCAACATTAAAGATATAGAAGCTGAGAGAATGCTTTTTTCCCCCAAAATATCTGAAAAGAATATTTAAATCATCTGCTCTGTTCCACAGGGAAAATACACAGTGTATAAAAACCAAGCAGAAAAGGCTACTGTAACAAAGCATTTACAGTTGCAATAATGTCAATGATAATTCAATGGCTGGCTAGACTCATCATCCTTCAGTATTTGGCTACAAGACTTTCCAAGAACTTAAAGACATAATGCTTCACGAATATAGAGCAGAAAGGCAAGGTCTAAGTAATAACCCTAGATCATGTCAGGTGTAAGTGCCAACCAGACACAGTCTGAAATATAAGAAACAGAGGATTGTGCCTTGAAAGGCAGGAATTTAAGCATGAGAAATGCAGTCTGAATTCATCCAGAGATATACTTAGTCACATATCTACAGACAAATAACATTTAGGGGTTTCATGAGGTGTCTGCAATCTTTCAAAACAGAGTGCTTGAAATGCCATGGATTAACCTACTCCTGTGTCTGTGTCCTGGGGCACGTTAGGTGTAAACACTGCATATTAATGCTCAACCCACAGCACAGACAACACAAAAACTGCACAGTCAGCATCTTTTAGATATGCAAGACACAGAAGAGGAGTTCTTCTTTCTTATACTGTACTAATACTTTGCAGATGATTAATATTTTTCCAAAAGATTCTTCTCAGAAAAAAAACATGACAAAAATATGCTGTTACATTCTCCATCAAGGCATGTGCCTTCCTCCTGAAGGAACTGCCTCAAATCAGCATTTGAAGGAACAATTATCAACAAAAGCAATTGTTTCCTTATTGGCATTTTTTAACTATTGTCATGAAAACTAACCAGGAATTCTGTTTCAAAAGCAACCCAGTCCTTGAACAATCTTCCAGACCTTTTGTTCCCATGAGTTTCATACTTCAGGTCAAACATAACACTGAATTATAGTAAAAGGGAAGCCCTGTGGAAATGCAGCAAACCTGTGAAAAAAGTCTGTGTAAACAAGTGATACAACTCAAGAATATTTACTATCGAAGGCCCAGGATAAAAAACAGAGATTGTTAATTTCTCTGTTTACAAGCCAGAGAAACAAAGAATAGAGAACCTCATGATAGGGTCTAAGTTCTGAATAGTACAAGAAGTACAGGCACACAGCATTACTTCTGCTTCTACCATTACTATTGTGCAGTCTTCCAACAGAGACAAACACGTTTCTACAAAACTACAGGACTGCAAAAGAGGATGAAACTCTATGTGTTGTATCAGATCCCATAACAGCATCAACTTTAATTTAAAGTCACATTTTATCAATTTCATGCTTTGGGATAAATAACTACAACGGACAAATTACAGCACTCTTGGTAAACTTGGTATCTTGGTCAATAATTTTCCAAAGAAGGAATAAAATCCATCCATG
Source organism: Corapipo altera (assembly GCF_003945725.1). Lineage (NCBI taxonomy): Eukaryota > Metazoa > Chordata > Aves > Passeriformes > Pipridae > Corapipo > Corapipo altera. The sequence goes on from NW_020884912.1 coordinate 4,966,268, forward strand.
CTAGTCCTGGAGAGTAGCTTAGTATATCTAAATCTATTGTTACTGCAATACGAGTAACTGGCTCCTAGTTAAGCTTTCAAAGGGACACATAAGCAAACAACTGCAAGAGAGATTTTGGAAATATATGTTTTAATTGGGGGAGCCACTAGCAGGGGAAAAAAAAAAAAATACAGGAAGATCTGGGTGAAGTGGTTGTTTCCAACAAACTGAGTAGCTTAAAATTAGATTTTGCAAACCTAAAATCTCGCTAAGCTTGTTTTCAAAAAAAAAATTAATTATATGGCCAACTTGAAGAGCTGTCTCAAAATACTTTTTTCTTAGAGGTCTCCTCATCACCCAATAGCAATTTTCCTCCAAAAACACATCTCGTACATGAAGAAAAAGAGAAAAAAGAAAAAAAAAATCACAAAAAAGAAAGTGTACTCTATACATTGACTATAGTTTAGCAATCTGCAAGTGCCAATTGTACTTTCATGATCAAACCTGAGTTGTCCTCCAGAAAGCCACAGTAAAATATATACCAGATTTCCCTGAATGAAAGATTATTGTTCTCACACATCTCACAAACCTGGTACAGTCTGGAACATAAACATAAAACCAACGCTAGAATTTTATTCCTTGACACTAACTCTCCTCTAGAAGGAAGGTACAACATGGCAATGTTTGATTTGTCTGTCACCCAACAACAGCAGACATACCTATACCCAGCTTACCTTCACTCCTCTTTCACTCCCAACAGCAACACAAGGAGACATGCTAAAAATTCTTAAACATCTCAGCCTTAGAAATAGCCTCCCAAATGTGTCATCCAAACCATTACTGCAATTCAAAGCAATCCCAAAGACATATGCTCACTTCATTTTACCTGTAAGGCTGCGTGAGGCGCTGGAGATTCTGTACGCTGCTTTACAGCAGGGGAAGGCTTGGGAACAATGAAAAAGCCCATCCCCGCTCTCCAGCCTTGCTCAATTGTTTCCTTTACCCACATCCTGCAAAGAGCTCCATAGTCAAAGCAGTTATTTAATGGTTTCTTCTTCGTGATGCCATAACTGAAAAAATAGTTAAGATTGGAGGGTTTTGTTATTACTGTTCCTGCACTAGTCATTTTTTAATGTTTTTATCATTTATTTCATTCCTCACTTTTCAAAGATAAAAAAAAAAGCATCTTTCCTGCACAGCTGTCTCACCACCAAGTGCAAAAAGTTATTTGAATTGTTGGTATTATCTGTGGATCTAAAAAAATGCAGAACAAAAATATGAAGGGGCTAAACAGGATAAGGATGCAAAATACGGAATACAACCCCCAAAATGTATGAAGACCGTAAAGCATAATTAAAAGGACTTACTTTCTCATGTCTTGGGGAGGGGAAGAAATGGAATGAACTTTAAAACAAAACCAAACCAAAACAAAACCAAAAAACACCCACCACAACACACAAGCAGATGCATTTCTTCAGAAAACACACTGCAAATGATTTTTGCATTTCCAGAAAGCCAAAACTGACAAGTTACTTTCATGAACTCTTTTTTTCCAAACTAATTCCTGAAGAGCTTTTAAAAGCCATCTATTCTTCATTACTGTAAATTACTTCCATAATCTCAGAAAATTGTGATAAGGGATTTACAGCAATTTTCCCTTCCCAACAGCACGTAGTGCCTTCTGACCCAATTCCAACTAAATCACCTCATTTAAGCTTCAATTTGTATGACGGGATTTTTTTTCTTCCAATGCTAAACACTGACCATTCTATTTGCAGCCTCCTGCAGCCCTTATGTGAAACATTGCCTCTATTCTGCACCTCTGCCACAAGCTGAGGAAAAACATTTCCCAACAATTCAGTCTCCATTTTTTCTTCCAAGCCAAGACACTGATGATTCTAATTTACTGTAACTGCACATACTCATTACCTGATCCATAAACTTTGTCTCTTCAAAAACACTTCACTTCTCTGCCTTCCTGAAAATAGTTTGTTATTTGTTAAAAAGGTGCTTTTCTTCACATCAAGGCTGTCCATAATAATGAAATTCACAGAAATTTAACATAGCTTCAGGACTTATCTATTTCCTACAGATACTCAATGTCTTAATAAATACTAGCAAATACATTACTTGGGATTTCTATTTCACTCCTCCATGTTTGCAGCAGAGCAGTCATTTATCTTTGCCCAGTGATGGAAACTATTAATGCCGTCTGTGCTGACTCCAGCTGGTATAAGACTAATATAAAGTTCTGTTAGCTGCTTTGAGCTGCTTATTCAGCTGGCAATAATAAAAGTCAAGCTCATTAACAGCAACCTTGCATAGCAAAGTTTCTGTTTACCTCAGAGAAGTGACTAAGCATCTCCATGAACCTCTTCACCATTAAAAAAAAGCCTATTTATTTGACACCTGTTTTTAATAACAATCTTAAAAAGCATTTTTTTTTTCAAATATATCCATCCACTAGGCTAAAACTACTTCAAAAAAATGAAATGTTGCTCTATCAAAGCAGTATGCAGTTTCCTCTACACAAACTAAAATAAATATCTAAAATCAGAGACAATTCTAATGTTGCAAGAGGCATTTGGAGAATGAGCATCAATGAAACAGTTTTTCTATCACTCAACCAGCATGTAATTGAATACTGATTCAGATTTCAAATGTCATTTTATATTTTAAACAGATGAGACAAACTACTGGAGAATATTCAAGCCATTCATCATCCTAAATACACACCAGAGAATTTTATATTCCTCTGCTTGCAAATTACAGATTTTTGGGACTACGATCTGGGAGATACCAAAAATGAAATTTAACAACAATTTTAGTGGTTTTCCATTCTCCTTTCTTTCTGAAGTCATAGCAATGTTACTGTAGGCATCAGTAAGGATGAAACCCAAAGAAACACAACTTAAACAGTTTAATTTATCTTACTAAATGCACAAGTGCAGTAGAAATTCCCTTATGAACTGCTACCAGCTTTTGACTCCATCATGCTCCCCCAAAACTAAACAACTCTTCTTCCTCATCTATACACTTTGTAAGAAACCCTCTTGGCACAGCTCATAATCCACAATGCTCTTTTATCCTTCTACACCTTCTGTTCAAAGCAGTACTTGTCTCAGAGAGGTCAATCTTCTTCTGCCTGCATGGAACTTCAATTTTTCATATTTAGAAGTCATCTCTGATTCTTATCTTTCAATAAACTGCTAAGCCCAAATACACAGGGCAGACAAATACCAAAGAAAAAGCTACTGTTAAAAGAAGGTGATACAAGCTGATAGACGTGGACAATGAAAAAAGGTTAATTAACCATCTTATATTTGATGATTCCCAAAATGTGTTATCACATACTTCCCATCAAACCTATGAAATCCCATACTGTAACTCAGATGAAACTGCTCACTTTTTTAATTTTCTTACTGTACTTCTCCTGATTGGCCAATACCCCCCCACCACCAGCACCTGAGACACAGCATTAAAAGAAGAAAATGTTGCAGGTGTAGTTCCTACTGCAGGCTTTGAAGACAAAAGACATTTTCTGTGATACCAGAAACTCAGAAGATGGTAACCACCATCCCAGCTTTGTCCAAGCAGCAGAAGGTCAAAGTCTTCCACCTTTCAGAAAGGAGGCTGACTTGTCTCACCCACCATACAATCTGGAAACTGGAGAAGCACAAGGCAATTGAAGGCAAAAGGGAAGACCTATCTTGTTTCCCCAAGTTAGCAGATATATTCTTTCTTTCCTTTAGCAGTTTCTTCCAATAATTAAGTAATTGTGCACTTGTGCCCTCACCCATCACTGGACTTGAGCTTTTAGCTATCAGTCTTTAGTACATTAAGAAACCTTCTGTTTCTGGTATAATATATCTGTGAAGTTATTAATCCACGTTTAGCAATACTAAAATATCTAATTTTTAATATCATTATTTAAAACTTAAGTATCACAATTGAAAAAAAGTAACTGAAATTCTACAAAGAATGTCTTTGTCAAGAGAACTGTGTAACACTGGCACTAATTCTCAGGGTACAGTATTAAACAGCTGAAGGGCAGTAACTTCTGATGTCACCACACCTGATGTGCCTGATCACACTCTTGAGTTCAAGTCAGTTGTTCATCCAGTCTAAGTCAGTTGTCTGCAGTTTCACTCACTTTTCTGCAGGAAACCCATGAAACTTTCATTCCTAATTTATGCAGCATTTCATTTCAGAAAGCTATAAGTAAGAATGTGTATGGGAGAGATTTAGCTACTACGCCAAAGTAATCTGACCTCTCATCAGCTTTTTGAATTCAAGCACTCGTTCATATCTTGACCTTTTAAACTGTAATGTTCAATATGAAATAGCATCCACAATACATTTTTCTTCTTCAGAAACAGAACTTCAGGTTGGATCTGCCATATGCGGAATTATAAGATTACAATAGACATTTTAATCATCTTACCTCTCAAAAAGAAAACCCACAGATCATAATCTGATTTGACCCATTAATTACTTGTAATTGATGGTATCTTTACTGAATGAAGACAGCTGGAACACTTTGTTCAAGGAAATAGGGAACATGATGAAAAATAACCTTCTGACAGCAAGAACATGCTCAGAACTCATTATTCTTCACCTGCCTATGAGGTTTTAGGGAATTAAGTTCTCAGAAACAGCAATTATAACAAAGGGACAGAAAACAGGAGGTCTTTGATGTCTACTTTAAAAATACTACATCAAGTATCATGTAAAAAACCTTGGAACTAAAACTAGAAATGCACTGTTTTTACAATCTTTTTAAATCAAAACTTTTATATGACCTACCGAGATCTGTAACTTACTACTACATTTGCTTATTAAAATCTCTAGACTCTTCTTTTTGGTTATTGACCCGTAAAATTATCAACTCTGAAAATAAGTGTTTAAACTTTTGCAGTCTTTGTTACAAAAAATAAACATGCTGACTTGGGTGGCAAAATTACTGTTCTCATATTCTAACCCACTACAAGAAAGATTGATACATCTACTCCTTTCCAACAAAGCAACTGGTGTTAAGCTCCAAGAGACACAGTGATGGACAACACTGACACAGTTAGCTGACAAGAGGAAACAAGGAGATGAAGAATCTAGCCTCTAAAATTCCATTAACAAAAATTTGACTTTGCATCTTTTCAGGACTTAGCACAGTTTAAAGGCCATACTGACAAACTAAACAACTTTGCTACCTAATTCTTGAGACAGTTTAGTCAAAGATTGCCAGTCATCATAATCACCCTCCCAAACTGACTACCTACAACATGTAACTTTCACATTTATTGACAGCAGACATCCTCACGTAAGAATCTCTACAAAATACACAAGTGGAGACATCCTGAACTCTGACTAGCAGCCTGCACAGCGTACTGCTGTCATAATAAAGTTTTTTTCTTAAACAATTAGTTTCTCTCTATATGCACTGACTTTTAAAAAATGTGTTCAAAGAGCATGCAGCATTCTCAATGGAATTTTACTCAAATAGCCCAAAGTCTACATACAGCTCAAATATTTTAAAGATACGATAATCATTCTTTCTTAAAAAATTGTTTATTCTTCTTTAACTCCTACTGGAATCTTTTTCAACTCACTGGCTTGCAGCTAACAGTGTGATCCCCTCAAAATGTTTTTTGAGCTGTGATTTCAGACTGCAGACACAGGTTCTTTTTTTTTATGAATGTTTGTTTACAAAGAATGGAATAGTATTACTACACTGAAGGGTAGAATTAGTTTGGAATATCTTCCCACTGCCATTACCTGAGAGAATGTTGCAGGTTTACCGTGCAGAGAAAAAACCCAGACACTGAGTCCAGCCAGATTTCTATTAGCCCAGGCATAAAACAAAGTAAAAAAGTGGCAAAGAGACAAGCCAATGTCTAAAAACAGAGAAGGTGCATGGACACTTTGAAGTGGTGGAAAGCACCTGATTAGGTACCAAGCAAGTGCGCAGCCCCAGCAGAGATCCAGTGAGCAAAGGAGCACTTCAGGTTAAGAGGGGGAGAGTTGGAGAACATGGGAGTCTGTACCACCCTGCAGAAATTCACTGAGGCCTTTTTATTCAGCAGCAGCATACTAAGCAGAGCTGCACTATGAAAAAAAGTTATTCCCTTATAAGATTTGTCTTATTGCAATAGTGGAAAACAGAAAAAAAAAACAAAACAACAATAACCAAAACAAACAAACAACAACAAGAAAGGAAAAACACATGAAAACAACAACAAAACAACCAAACAGAAACCCCCCAAACTCTGAACTAGAAAACATCTTACAGTAAAATCAAGCTGCCAGCCCTGACAAGTTTCAGAACAGGAGAATGATATTTAGAAACTATCACACAAAGATAAACACAAAGCAGTTAATAATAGGATAAAAATGCCAACCACTGTAAGTGACTACTTACTACAGTGAAGTTACTCAGAGGAGTGAGACTCAGAAAGCAGACAAAAGAGTAGAAACACAAACAACACACACGCTACCATACCAACTGCACATGATTAAATGTAATCAAAGCTTCCAATTTAGAACAAGTAGCAGAGTGCTGCTGGGAGTTGCTAACAGCATTCCATCTCTTTATTCTGAAACACCATCATTACCAGAGATAACACTTTATAGGGTATCTTTAAAGAGCACAGGAGAAGGCAGGAAGAAGGTCGGGAGAATGAAAGGCAGATGAAGAAAAAGTTAAACTTGAGAATAGAGAAAGGCATCAACTTTATCTACGGATATGTTTGCACAGAAATTACAAGGTTTAGTACTCAGATTAGCCATGTCTGTTTAAAGAGCCTGCATGCTGATAAATCAGCCCTGGCTACTGGGCCCAGTTCCTTGCATGCTAAGACAGAGTGAAGTAGAGTCGGTGGCCCATGCTGGGATCTATTCAGAGGCTGTTGAGAAGAGTGTTCTGGGTTTCTCCACTGGGATATGAAGTGTGCAAAAGTGATGCTGTACTGCAGTTACACAATGGAAAGTCTCTTCCACAGAGAGAACAGTGAAAAATATATTCTTTCCTGATGATTGCTTTCTCCCTGGTACTGCAAATAACCATGCCTTAAATTTAACATTCCGCTCAATCAGTAAGACCAATAAGTGTGTTTAAATCAAACTGGGAGTTTTACCCCACTCTTCAAAAAAGTATTTCAACTACTTTGTTTGTAATATGTAATGGAATAATTCAAATGCTATTTAGAACACAGCTTTATAGTTCCATTTAGTACCCCCCGCATTGTGATCTGCAGTCAGCTCTACAACTCATGATGGGAGCAGGCTGAAACACTCCGGACAACAGAAAATCCCAGATAACAGAAAGCACACTCAGAAGCATGTTGCAGATATTCCCAAACATCAAATCAACAACTAACTGATGTCACAGTATCTCTGTACAGCTGGTCCTCAGACTCTTGAGGTTTAGGAGAACCTGATCAGCTTTGCCTCATTACCTGAACATGTGCTCATCCTGCACTGGATTTGAACTATTAGAACAATAGTGGAGGCCCACACCCAATCACTTTTTGTCCTTTCTTATCCCTGGCAATGCTCTTGACTCCATCACCGCCACCTCCTCAAATTTCCAAGGACTGCCACGAACCAGGTACAGCATTGGAAGCACAGGCTAATGACGCCTTGCCAGACACTCAGTGTTTGCACCGTGCAACCAGGCTGTGGGAGTCCAGCATTGAGTCTCCTGATCTGACTCTGCACGGGAGGAGGTGAGGCCCCACAAAGCTTATCAGCTAAACTTTCATGACACCGAGCTGCAATTCTTCTGTTTCAGGAGCTGCAACTCAGCTAATTATCTGTCATAAATAACCCACAGCCTAAATGATCTACCCAGAGGTCTGCCTGAATAGTGAATTGAGTTACACAAAACAAGCAAGAAGAAATAAAGCAGAATTACATGTGGCCTCTCAAAAAGTTGACAAAAATCCTTAGAAGAGAATGAGAAGCCATATATTAAGGAAGAAGAAAGTAGTTCAGTTTGAAACACCCTGAAAAAGTCATATAAAAGGACAGAGAGGTTCCGAGCTCTGATAAGCATTACATTAGCTAGGGATCCAAGCAGGCAAATACTATGAAGATCAGCAGTTTTGAGTTAGTAACATCAGGAAAAGAATGTGAAGGAGCAAAGTAGGTGAAGAGCAATACTGCTTTCAATTCAAGTTTGACAAATACAGAATTAAGTTCAAAATTGTTTAAAAAGTTAATCACATTGATTCTTCAGTGTAGCTTTCCCACTTTGACCATTATCACTAATATTTTATATAAGTCAGAGGAGCACTCAATTCTCAATTTTCAATGTAATAAGGAAATGACTGTTTCCTTTTTTGCTTAGTAGACATTTTACTCAAAAAATGACTAGAAGTCATGTTGTTTGATTATTAATCCCACACTAGTTTAATTTACTTACATCTACTGTATCTGCAAACTGAGACATGAAAGTAAAAGAGCATGACTAAAATATCTGCTACAAGAGAAGCTGCAGCTGCAGCATCCCATTTCAAATACTGTTAGATTAACAGTACTTTGAGAGAAAAACTACAAAAACATCCAAACAAACAGACAAAAAACAAAGGACACCAACACACAGTACTCTTTGCTCTTTCTGTTTAGAGAAAATGTTCTGCAGGGAATGTATAACTTGTCTTCTATTTTGGATGCAGAGCAGAATGATAATTATAAAAGTATTTCAACTACAAAACTTCTCCACCATTATTTGGAAAAAACATGCAAGTTTCCCAGTCAAACCAAACACTCGCCTTGAGCTCAGTGAACTCTGATATTGCTCCTTACAGCTGCCAGTCAACAGATTGTCAGACTCCTATCACTCCTAAATGTTTCTGGAAACTGAGGAAATGAGCTAATTTAAGTTTTTTCTTTTCTTACATGACAACTGCTTGTCATCATTCATGTTTTCTATTTTCCTCCCTTTGTACATGCTACTGATGAAAAACTCCTCAAAATTTGAAATTCAGCTCTGCAATCCCACTTCAAAGTCCACAAAGATACAGTATTTACCTTCCCTTTTTCATCTCAGCAAAGGCAGGTAGGCAAGAGGTCACTGTGTGACTCCCTTGCCTCTGTCTTTTCTGAACCATCATGAAGACACAGGTATCTTGAGAAAAACAAACATTTGAACCGTGAGATCCTCCAGAAGTCATCCTACAACACCCTCCTTAACAAAGGATGGCAGATTAAGATCACTTTGGCTTGGAGAGATTTTAATAAAACTCACTTTACACCTTGGTCACGTGAGTACAAGAGTACTTTCAAAGTCTATTTGATTGATCTTGCACACGAGCCATGAATTTCTACCTTATTCAGGTAAGAAATTCTGAAATAGCAACCAATAATACAGGTCATACCACGCACCAGACGAACCATAACTCAGAAAACACACAGGCATTGCAAAACACTAAAGGCATTCAGACTACCCAACAATGTGAATCTGCATTTCTGTGTTTAAACTAGCTCAAAGTTGCAAGAGGTCATGCTGAAATTCCAAATGGAGGTACAGTGTGTTCCTTGGAGCATACACAAAGCTTCTACCTGTGATTGTAAATGGCATTAAGGACACAAAGCTTGCATATCCTTAGCATTTCTGACAAAACGTTTTCCATTGCCCTATTCACATCTGCAAAACTGAAACTTCAAAAACTATTTGAGAGGATGCAGCCTGCTCCAAAGAGTAAACAAGGGAGGAGGGATAAGACTGATGTCTATCCAAGCTCACTACTGAGGCTCTACACCCACTATGCACTGCAGAGCACTTGAAAATAGAACTGGCAAGAGCTAACTTCTAACTTTCACCATGGCGAAGTCAGACAACCTCCTCCTTCAGTACCCAGTAATTCTGACAGTAAGGAGGAATCCAACCATGGAACCAGGATGCTGAGAGAGACAGAACATCTACTAAATTTATTTTTAAAAATTAAGACACTGTTCCACTGGAAGGGACCTTAGGAGAACACTTAAATGCTTCATCTTGAAAGAGACTTTCATCATCCTTTTGATGGACATACAAGTTGTTTCCAATTAGATTATTTCACAGCCTTACAAAGATTCTCATTCATGATACTGAATGTAATGCACAGTAAAAATTCAGGGTTAAAATATGGGTTATAACTATACATGAACTCAGCTACAATGTTATAAACATCCCAAACAATAAATCTTCTAAGGACTTGGAAGCTCTTGACAAGGAAGCTACATAGCAAGTTATCCAGTGTTCACTGATCTGTTTACAATAACTGATTTTCCTTTTTGTTTTCAACTTGGATCTCAATCAGAACACCCATTAAGATTAGTACCATCCCAGAGAATGCCAGTTGTGGGGGGTTTTTTGGTTTGGTTTTTTTTTTTTTTTTTTTTTTTGGAAGGGGGGAGAGGTTGTTGATTTGTTGGTTTGATTTTCTCCAACGTGTACTTGGAGGAGTTTCATCACGCTGTTAGACAACCATTTCTGCACCTTTCTTTTGCCTTTCATTGTCCTGGTCCCCAAGTATCCTTTCCCGATATTCTTCCCTGTCAGCAGCAAATCCATTACCAAGACATCTTTTGTGTTTCCTTCTGTGTCACTTTCTTCTCAGATACTGAAGCAGCATTTCTCAAGGGCACTCCAATCAAAAAGGCAGGTACAAGGATTAGATTTACACCAGAAGAATAAGAACTACTCAAAAGTTCCTTCTTTTTAAATGTAATAGGCACTATGGAAAGTACCAGATTGCCTTCCAGACAGTTTGTTTCAGGATAGCATATCTGCTATGTAAGAAGCTCCGAAACAGCAAAACCTGAGTGGTGGGATGATATTTCATGATACACTTCTAGCAAAACTTTCAGAACTATATATTTATCTCAATACAGTACAAAAGCAAAGTGTAGGAGCTCTGCAAATGCATTATGCTTTCACCCCCTTATGTAACTTTGAAGTTCTCTTAAAAAAACATACTCAAACTCAACTACTTGTTGCTAAGCATCCAGAGGATACATAAATCATGTATCATGTAAGATCTTCAGCTACATAGAGTGAATATATGAACATTTCTTTAATTTACCAAATGGCCAATTTCTATCTCAGTCTGATTTCATTAGATGAAATTCTCTGAAAACATATTTGAAATATAAAAGAAATTTAGAAATATCTCAAAATAGGGAATGACAACAGGGTATGACAGGAAGGAAAAAAATATCAAAACCCATCAAAATACTAAGACTTGCAACATTCAGGGAGGTGGCACTACTGAGCCAAAACAAGTCTGGAGCCCTGCAGACTCACATCACTTCGCAAATCTAAAAAACTCACACTGATAGATGCTGACAGAGAAACTTTCCAGAGCAGACCAGGATGCTGCTCATTCACAGCCATAAAGCAGCTTTGCCAGTAGAAAACTTCCACCAGCTCTGTGCCTCCACTGGAATGCTCTGTTGACTTATCTTTAGCAAAAGCTCATCAACTGTAAAACAAGCCTTGGCTTTTGAATCACAAAGTAAAACTGAATTTAAAGTAAATATTCAACAAAAATAAAAACTTTGAAGTTTTAAAAATTACATTGTAGCCAGTGCTAGTAATGGTACAAATCAATTTGTTTTGCAGATAAATTTCCCCTTCCACCTCACACGATCCCTCTTCCTCCAACTCTGAAGAATCAAGTTTGTGAAAGGCCATCTAGCTACACTAGACATGATTTTAATCATGAAGACAGATGGAAAGTAGAAACCACATGCGAAGAAGTATCAAATACTACAGTTTCTTATCTAAGGTCTGCTGTTCCTTGTCATCATACAAGAAATATTAAGCAAAACAGACAGCTCCATATACTTGCATTTAACACTAGTAAAATTATTGCAGTATCTCAAGTGACAGATTCAGAATTTTGAAGCCTTAAACTAAAAGAAAATTTAATCTTGCCTAGAGGCTGTTGTACACTATTTACTTGGGATTGACATTTATGCTTAAAAAGAGACTGGAAAAAACTAAGAATGTAAGCTCAACAAACAAGATATCATGTGTATTTTTTCATTGTGTTTGTAGGTCTAAAATATTCTCTAATACAAAAAAAATTCAGAAAAAATATTCAAGTGTTGACATTTTCAGAAATGTGTTTTTAAAACAAAGCATCAAGTTACTTTATACAAAGTTTACAGTTCACAATGCACCCTGGCACTTTTTTAAACATATGGAACAGTATCTTCATAAACACATGCAGAGATAAGCATGCCATTCCAGCCACAGCAGCTGCTTTGATTCATGTTTATGAAATGCTTAAAATTCTTGGAGTATACATACACTGCAAAAAGAAGATGCAGTGACACCACGAATCCCAGTCAGTCACTACTAGCCTGCTATCTGTGCTGTTACTAAATGAAAAGGCAGCAGCACAGGCTTGGTCAGGACTAGCATCTAACAAGTAGGTCATAAGCACTTAACCTGTTGCTAGTGCCCAGTGAGCCTCTTTGCACCCATATCCAGCACCATCATAACCATGCATTAACACAAGCACCCAGCAATGCTTCAGGCACACCTTTCTGCTGCTGTGCTGAATGATGTACCCCAAAATAAGTCCTGTATCGTTACTAAACACCAAAATATATTCCTGGCTATCTGTCAAAACAGTAGTTGTGGTGTAAATTTCTGCCTTGAGTTATAACACTTCTTAAATAGCAAATAAGCCACTATAGGACAATAAGCCATTAAGGACTTCATGAGGGTCTGTTAAAGTACAGATTTCCCTATAGTGATCTATGTAAAATGAGACAGAACATTCAGATTAACTCCTAGTGAAAAAGTTACACCTTACAAGCCACTAATTTCACATTATCTGAAGATGATGTAGGAGTATTTGGTAAGATGTACACGCTTGAGTATGTCTCTATTTAGGATATAACAAAATGTCAAATGAAGGGTGCGGCTGATGACTAAAGAATATATTAGTTCAGGATATGGTTGGGAATTTGTAGATGTGTTGATGGCTGAGGGTTAGGGTTTTTTAATTATTACTTTTAGATTAAAAAGCAACTATCAAAAATAAAAGCCAGAACTGCAGAGGATAACACTAACCAAGCACAAGAAGGCATTGATTCACTTTTCACTCCAAACGAGAAATTACACAAAAGGACACCCTCCCCTGGCACAGAAAACAGCTTATTTAACTCCTGCTTTTCATCAACATGGATATCTTAGGCTCAAGTCATTGATTTTCAGTTCCTGTCAGCAATGCATTTTTCTGATCGACCTTCATACTCTAAATTGTTAACTTACCTCCATCACCCTGCCGTGAACACTCATCTCATGCTTCACACAGAAGGACCATAAAAACACACACAATCAACCCATGTTCCATCAAACCTCAAACTCTGATGACCAATTTCATATGAACATGCAAAGTCAGATACCAACTAGAAAAACTTATATCCCTTTTATGGTCTCTTGTAAAAAGACACAGCAACATCATTTCCAGGTGACGGGGCAACTGTTTTAGTTAACTAGCTGCTTTGGGTCACAAGTTAACTCGATAGTTGAGTCCTGTGGTGCACATCATTGCAACGCAGGGACCGTGTCTTTGTAGGCTGCACTCACTGTCTCCAGCCAACATTTTCACACTTCCTTAAAGACCCTTCTCCATGCTGCCATCAGTACCAGACATCCTCACAAAATACAAGGAATCAAGCAATCAGAGAAGTTACTCAGTTAAACGAAGCCCTGCTGCAGCAGTAGGCATTTTGCTACAGCAGGCAGTAATTGTTTCCATTAATAGATTCAAACCATGCCCAGGAAAGGCCAAATAAGAAAAGGCACTGCACAACTTTCCCACCAAGGACAGTCTGCCCATGCAAGAGACACTGGCACCACAGCCAGAGGCAGCTACCACTAGTGCTGCTCAGTCTGCACCCAGCTATAGAGGAATGCTCAAATCTGATAAAGTCTCAAACACAACAGCAACAAGCACGTTCGCCAATTTAAAGATTTAGCTCTAATCTTATTACTAGAAGTACCACCATGTTGAATCCCTGAGCAGCAGATGCCTGCTTGCACATGCTGCACTGCAGGCCTGATCAGACCAAAAAGGGATTGGCTTTGCCCCCGAAACTTTGTGCCAAGATTTGCACCCCAGCTCTGCGCTGTACTCAGACCTGCATGGAAGGGCACCTGGTGTGTGCTGCTCCTCTCCGAGCTCAAGTTCTGCAGCACAGGGACTTCCTAAGCACTTCCTGAAGTATTTTGAATCTAATCCTCACCTCAATCACATGTTTATAAGCATCATTTAACTCTAAATTTGTTAACCATTAAATCACAGCGAATCTAAGTCCGGAATCTTACCATACACACATTTAACAAACATACTAGATGCACAACAGAGCAAGGAATCTTGTTTTCAAAACAAGAAATCTGTCTCTATTTACACTATAGAGGAAAGGATGTGAAAATAAAATTTTTCCTTTAGTGCTACCATCCCCCCGAAAAAGGATAAAAATCCCTCCACATTTTAAGAGAGCTGTAATTTTTTTAAATTCATAATTCATTTCAACAGACAACATATTCAATTGACTAGTATTGACTAGTAATCCAGACCTCAAAAATAACTCTGGCTGCAGAAAGACACAAGTGCATGCATACCTGCCCCTTCTAAACACAGAAGCTAAACATGTCTAAAGGCCTAATCTTTTTACTCATATTTTCATATCCCACAATGAAGGCACTTCTAACATCGTAAAACAGAGAAACTGGACAAGTTTGAAGCTGAACCTCGTTCCACTGTGTTCTACACAGAAATATTTGAACATAACACTCAGTAGTCCAAAAGCAGAGAATGGCTACAAAGCAACGATTGCCTAAACATGGTCATACCAAGCACAGTTTTCCTTCTCCCCAATCACTTTATCTATTTTTGTTCTGAAATTTTGCCAGCTAAAAACGGCTGCTTACCCACAATCCCAACAGCCTCAAAGGGTAGTTTCCTCCAGCCATGACATTTACGGACCAAAGCACAAGGTCCTAACAGCTGTCTGGACTTCATAAACACGGTAAAATAATGGATGTTGCATTTACTCACAGTTCAGGCCACCTTAGGAAGAACCAAGAGCCATGCCACACAACATTTTGGATTACAAGTTTCTGTCTCATTTTGTTTCAAATTACATGGAATTTCAGAACAGCCATTTCAAGGAACTGCATCTACTGTCCCATCTGAGGCATGAATGGACTAAAGCAATGCAAAAATAGCTCCCAAAATGACATTTTCCAACCATGCGTTTCGCAATTCAAATACATTTCTTCCGCAAAGGTTCAAAGCTAACAGTTCACATCGTGAACATTGATGTCTAACAGGAAAGTTAGAGAGGTCAAAGTCAGATTACTTTTACAATTTCCTGCAAAGATAAAAGCCACTGCCTTCTATTATTTTATGATCCACCTCAAACAGGTGATAATTTGAGGTATACACTTCAAATACATGATTTTGTCGATCATTCCTTCAGATATGGAGAAAATTATCAGCTGTCCTGTTTCAGCTTCTAGAAGTTTCAGTTTGAAAAAGTTACCATTAACAGAAACACGTAACCTCGCCCTCCAACAGCGTTCTTCTCTCATCCTTGATGCCACTCAAAGCAACGTATCAAAAATGACAAAATACCACATGAAGGACTACGTCCTAAAGACCATCCAAAGTCATGTTTTCTCCAAAGCAGGGGAAGTAACAGCTGTTTTCTGGAAACAAGAGTTTTAGGACAAGCTGCCTAGGCATGAAATCTGTGCTTCAGATATTAATCTTTGAAAGTGTTATGACCTACAAAAACTAGAAAGACAGACACAGACACATGTGTTCCTAGCTATTTATTTTATTAAAGAGCTTCAACCCACACACATACACACAAAAAAAAGCCCCATATACTCTGTAATCTTTAGTAATTTAGAACTATAGGAAGAGTTTTACTTAATGAGAATTAGGCCTTGGTGCTACCTGTCTTATCAAAACGAGGATGGAAGAGGACAGAACAAACAAGTCACAACATGTTGGGTTTTTTTAAAGAGTTAAGACAGCCAAGAAAGATACTTTCAGAGAAAAGTGGAGATTTGAAGTTCAGCTCTACAATCTGAGGACTTCTTTCTTGTTTTCTGCAGTGAATTTTTCAATAAGGCAAAATATGCACCAGGCTACTGAGCTCTAATGGAATAAATTGCCCAGCAGACGAACTTGTGTTTCAGTTAAAACTACAGATGAAATAGCACTTCAGTTCTACTGTCTCCATAGTTCCTTGTTTATTTCTGTCAAGACAAATATTTTGCTTACTAAAGGAAAAATCATGTCACGAAGAACTGTTGTCAGGGAACTGAAATAAAACTTTTCAGATCCTATGCGTTAAAAAGTATAGCTGAAAGGAAAGAAAGAAGGAAAGCAAAGGAGGAAAGCATATTTTAACAATCAAAAACAGAGGAGGAACCCAGCAAGGCCTCATTTGTCCTACTAAAAAAATACCATCCTTAATGTAAAGTGAGATCTTGCGTAGACACAGAGATGTGAAATTTCCATCGTAAAAAGTTACTGAAATATTTTGCAAGATTGACTGTGACTCCATACTCTAATTATCTCATAGTTACATTTTAACACTGCACCTTATTGCCAAGTATACAGTTGGCTTAGAAACATAATACCCATTTCTAAAAGACTATAAGTAAGAACAGGTTTTTTTTCTGGGAAGAGTGTACTTTGAGAAAGGAAACTCAGATTCCCAGGTGAAGACAGGAAAAAAAAACAGAGGGTTCCCAGGAATTTTTTGGGGGGAAGAAATGGAAGTCTTATATTAGTTTTGGGGAGGAAATGGCTTAGAGATGGGAGAGGGAACTAAAGCAACACACAAGCACACTTCAGCAGGTATAAAGGAAACTACTGCTACCAATAACAGTAAAACAAGGGTTAAAGGTATGAAGTTCAACAACGAACTTCCAAAAACTTTGCCAGCACCGGAGATTGTACCTGATAGCAGCTAATGAAAACCGTTCCTTTCTGAACTCTGCCTCCTATTACTTCAGTTGATAAAGATTTTCCTGTGTCTTTCAGACACAGACTGCTCAGTTTTACTATGTTCTGGTTTTCCTCCTTCGTTAGTTTAGAACGCTGGAAGTCATGTGCCTGTGGGCAACAGCAGGCCTGCTGCTTGTAAAAAGACAGAACACTTGTATCTAATAACAATTGCTATTTTGTAGCAGTGGTTGTTACGGTGTGGATGCTGTGTGGTCTAGCAGTTAGAAGATGCAGTCAGAACCCTGTTCTAATTTATGGTTATAGCTTTACCCCTAATACAATAATGGAAGTTGGACAAATGACAGCACTGTCTGCGATTTTAGGCTTTTTACACCACTTGTAAAACTAGCATTACTTGCCAATCTAAAATCCTTTAGAACTATTCTTCATAATGCCTAGAGACTAATTATTATCATGCAACTGAACTTAAATTTAATTCAAGAATTCCTTACAGCATCGGCAAAGCTAGTAAAATCTGATTTTCCTAACTTTGGATGTGCTTCCAAGAGCAAATTTTATAATCTTATCATTATTAAAGAGTTACCTAATCTTACTTTAGAAAATTCTGTCATTACCTTTTAAATTTTAACTGAGAGAACAAAGCAAATAAAGAGCATGGTCCTGAATTCTACTCTCCACACCCTACAGTCTCTTGGCTTCAACTGAATTAAAAAAAGCAGCCCTGGAAACCAAATTTGCTTTAGAAGGCTACTTATTCTTATTCCAAAGTGCAATACAAACTTGTACTTCCATTCATGTAGAAAAGGGAAATTTCCATATAAAAAGATAAAACCTAAAAAGGGAAAGGTAAGATTAAACAGAATATTAAAACAATACATAGAGTAGGGAAAGACCAATTAATCACCCTAACAAATTAAATCATATTTGCAATGACATGGTTGCTCTGAAAGAAAAGTCCAGTTAAGCTATATAAAAACAAGCTACACAAAGAAAACCAAAAATCCATTTGACATCCCTAACCCTGCCAAGGCATCAATCCAAGTGCAAGCAGCAGCTACTCAGCAATTCAGAGCCAGTTTATACAGACATTTTATGGTGGGTACACATAGAAGGACAGAATTCATCTCTCTTCATGAGAAATTAAACTATTTATCTCGAGTAAAAAAATAGAAAACAGCAGTTTCAGACTGAAGAAAGCGTAAGGATTTTCACAAGGCACTAAAAAGTCTATTAGGCATCTCAACAGGTTACATACAACATCTGCCATTCAATCAGGCACCCAAACTATATGTTTGCACTAGTGAGAGTTACTTCCAATCAGTGTTTCTGACTGTTACTTCCAATAAATCTGGCAGTTGTCTCAAACACAAGTTAACAGCCAGCCAAATTCTAGCCTCACACTGTGCTGCAAGCAGGACACCTATTACTTGCCAACACAGCTGCCGTCAGTGGGGTTGCACACAAGCATCACTGCTCATCCATAAGGATATTGACGTAGAAACAGAAGCCAGTTCCAGCCAAGAGAATCTACGTACATTATAGATAGTAAAGCCTGACAAACACAAGACACAGAAGCTCTCAAAAGACAGAGTCACTGAATAGTCAATGTGCACAACAAGCAAAATTGACAAATTCAAGGCTCTTCATTAAACCACCTGGCTCTTAGTCTCTCAAGTCTATTGAAATAGTGATTTTTAAATCTTAATTCCGTTCTTGCTTTGTACACTCTGTGTGTATTTCGTGTTTCATACCTGTCAAATCCACTCACTTTGAAGAGTTAATGTCATTCTTATTATAGTAGTGTTTATTCAACTCCTGTTGATTGAAAAAAACCTCCATACTTTCTAAAACAGAACTGTTTTTAATAAAAAACCAAGATTTCCATTTCACAGATGGGATGCTAAGACCCACAGAGGCAGCATGACTTACAGAAGATTACACAAAGATCTTTGAGAGGGGTAGGAAAGAAGCACAGAACTTTCAAGAAACAGGCCAGCACTTTAACCACAACGATGGTCCTGAAGACAATGCAAGCTGGATTTAAGACAAACTGGTGTGATTACAGCTATATTCTAGGACATGGTTTAATGTGAAAAGCACCTTCCCACCTTGAACATGTAAGAATAGAGAAGGTCTCAACCTCTTCTGCTGGAAAGCTATAAAAGCTTCCTGCTTTTATTAAACACTGCCTTTGGAAAAAAGAATATTCTCACACTACAGTTCCTTCATAACTACCATGAACTGAATCAAAAATATTCTTTAAAAAACTTAAGTGGTAGGAACGTGCTACGTTTAAAATCTCTATATGATTTCACACTCCTTGGCATTAAATACATTCAACCGACCACTTAAGTTGAGCAGTCAACAGGTAACCGAACAGATAAGAATACAATGTAACTGAACACACACGCATACAACGTAACTATTCCCCTCGCACCTCCCTGTCTTTCCCCACACTCCCTCAAAGGAAAGAAATCTTTTCCTGTTCTGATCTATTTTTACAGTCTAGTGCATTGGTATTTTGGATTATTTCCAAGGGTATTCTTCACTGGGGCATCACAGCTAAATGCCAGATTTCAAAATTATTTTAGCATATTCTCATAGGCTACTTCACAGAACAACACTGAATTAATAAAGGATCTAGCAATTACAGCCTTTTCAAATGCAAATACATTAAAACCTAGTAAACAAACCTATTAAAAAAAATCCATCACTAGCATAAAAATCAGATTCTGCTTCTTGCTCCCCCAAAGGTTACATCAAGTTGGTGGCAGTCTGCACTCAAGGAAAATTTCTGAAAACAGCACACACAGTTTAAGTCCTTACCTACTCAACAGCTTATTTTTTGAGCAGTCAATCAAGAATCAACTTTTAAATCTGCTAGGCCAACAGGGATCTTCTGTCTCCACACTGGGTACGTCCGACCCCGCCAGGAAGCCAGGTAAAGATGCAAGCCCAAGGCAGCGACCCCCGGCCAGCGCTCGCCCCTCGCCCGCTCCTCCCCACCCACCGCAAACCCCGAAAGGCACCGAGCGAGACCCCCGGGGACTCCGCCGCTGCCCTGACAAAGCCGGGCGAGGCGCCTGCGAGGGCGAGGCGGAGGAGCTGGGGCTTGGTTTTCACTCGGGGCACGGCGACTCGGGCTTTTACCTTTCTCCCTGCTTGGTGTTGGAAGGCGGAGGGTGAAGCACAGTCTGGTTCCCTTCCATCTCCACGATGCACTTGGTATTCAGGTCCAGCTCTGCAAGGCGACACGGAGGGGGGGCTGTACCCAGGGCGAGCGTACCCCCGCTTCTCCCGGCACGCCGGGGCAGCTCGGCCCCCGCCGGGTCCCCCTCGGAGCGAGCGACGGCGGGGGCTCGTCCCTCCGCCAGCCTGGGGGACGCCGCGGGGGGAAGCCCCCTCCCCGCACCCCGCTGTGCCCCCAGACTCCGTTTACCTCTCTTGTTCATGGGCCGGACCCTGACGGCAACTTTCACCTTGGTGTCCGACATCTTCCCCGCTCCCGGGAGCGGCGGGCGGGCGGCCCCGCTCAGCGCCGGCGGCGGCAGCGACACGGCGGAGCGCCACCGTCCATGCCGGGCCGGGGCGAGGGCGGAGGGCCGGGGCAGGCGGGGAAGGCGAGAGAGGGAGGGAGGCAGGGAGAAGAGGAGGAGGAGGAGGAGGAGGAGGAGGGAGCGGCGCCGGGGAGGGCGGTGGCGGCGCAGCCCCAGCCGCCTCCTTCCTCAGCCGCGGCCCGCACCGGTTCTGGCGCTGGCTGCCCACGGGCTCGTTCGCAGAGCTGCTGCTGCTGCCGCCGCCTCCTTGCCAATCCCCACCGCCATCTTCCGCCGCCTCCTCCTCCCGCCGCGCCGCCGGGAGTGCGGGCGCCCAGGCAGGCGGCGAGAGGGCGGGGAAAGGCGGCGGAAAGCGACGGGAACAGCCGAGCGCCTTCGGCGCGGGGGGCGTGGGGAGACTTCCCCCCCCCTCCATCCTCGGACAGGCGCTGCTTCCCAGTGAGCACGCGCGGCGGGATACGCTTTGCGCGGGAAGGTGGCGCTGGCGGGAGTGGGGATGCTGCTGCCAGGACTGTGCCCTCACCCCCTGCCCGAGAGCCACGGTCGCTCCTAGTGCAGGCGTGTGCTGTCACCACAAAGCCACCGGCTTGTCCGACTGGACACCGAATTTCCTTGTGGCAAGGAAAGACCCTAAAGGAAAAGCCACAGAGTGCCCCAAAACAAAATGTTGTGATGCCAGGGGATGTTTTTTGACAAAAAGAGCACAACGTTAGTAAACAATGACCTGCCTGGCGTGGTCCTGGCACCAGCACGGGTGACCTGGGCAAAATGTGTGCATTGCATGTTATGGAGTCCTGGAAGCAGCGCAAGCACCTCGAGGTGATGGAGCAAGGAGCCCTGCCCGGGCCTCAACCTACCTGATACTTCCTTGGCTGTGAAGGGCTGCCTGTGAAGTGCTGGGACTACTTGTGCCATCCTGCTGTTCCACACGGTGATGGGCAACCATTGCCTAGTGCCTGCCCAAACGCCATAGGATGGAATTGTGTCCATCTACTTGTGGTGAGTTCAGCGTTGGGAGGAAGCATTACAAACAGCAGTGCTTTACTCAGCAACTGCAAGCTCCAAGGATGGCTGACCTTCCAGTGGGCAAGCCAAGAAAGATTTTTAGTTAAAACTGCAATAGTCTTAGGATCTTGGGATAGCCTTCTTTTCGAAGTGTCCTGTTAAAACTTTGTTTTCTTCCCAGAAGTGTTTCCTTAGCTTCAGTAAAATATCTTCCAAAGAATCAAGCCTTATCATTGATGCAGCTAAATGGCAGGAATTCCAGTGAGCAAGAGCGATGTCTGTAATGTTTTCTTTAAGGAAAAGACAGGCTCAATCCCAAAAGGGATTATTCTGTCTGCTCTGGGGCTAAACCAGTGTAGAGAGAATGGATTAAACAATAAATGATGAATAGATAGCTGCACTGAGAAAGAGCAGACATTTAAAACAGAGGTGAAAGCAACAGATGGAGCTTAGAAGATCGTCCCCCTCCTGGCTGCCAGCACACCAACAAGAACACCCCTGCAAAGGGACCAAGAGGACTGTTTCTGGAGAAGGCCTGGCTGCCCCAAATGGCTACAACTTGCAGGAATGCTGAAAGGAAATGATACACAGTTAGCATGGGTGAGAAGGGTTACCAAATAGAGCTGGGCATCTGGAGAACATCAGCAGAAAAAGCTAGTGTGTTTGGGCTTCTTGCCTGTGGAAGAAGGCATAAGAGATGAAGTTCCTTATGAAAGGCATCATAAGCATGTGGCTCAACGAGTAAAGAAAAGGAGCGATGTTGAAATGAGACATCCTACTTATGGCTGTAGACTGTAAGAACCCAGATCAAAGTAAGCGCTGGCTCAAGACAAGGCATGAGGTCTGAAATGGCTGTGGAGAAAGGGAGTTGTTCAGTGAAACTTGGACACTGCTGGGAAGAGAAGGCGGCCAGCAGATGGAAGGGAAAATACTCCCTTCCGTTTCAATTTTCCACCTCTTAAAGGAAAAACTGCATCATTGCAAGATTAAATAAAAACAATTACATTAGCTAAAGAGAAACTGAAGGAAGTCTTTATGAGATTGACTATGATTTTGGCTGTGGGAAGAGTCTTGGGAAGAAGTTTCTACAAATGTCTGGTTTAGGCTTGTGAATTATATTCCACCATTTGCAGGTACAGAAAGCTGGCCATGCAAAAGGGTCTGAAAAGGCCTAGTTTGTTGTAATGCAGACTGTAGCTGTTCGCTTCCTGTGAAATTCTGATTTTTTTTCTAATGTTAGGTAATCGAGAAAAGGACTTTTGCTCTTTCATTCACATCAGCATGCCCTGAAAAACAGCTGCTAAAAATGAGGCCTTGGTTCCACCAAGGTTTTCTGCCCTCTCGAGAAAGGGCTTTTGGCAACATTTGTACCACAACCTGACAATATCTATTAGGCAGCCTGCATGTAGCAGAATGTATTTCTGGTCTCCCCTAAACCTTTGGCACTAGGGCACAATAGGAAGAGGGTCATATTTTAGAGGCCCCATGAGATCATTAGGTAGATCAAAGAGCAACCTGTGAATTCAGGACAATGAGATGTTTCTCTTCTGGCATTGTATCTCCCCATTGAACACCATATGGAACCCTTTATGTCTCTGTCTTTGCTACCGGTAGCAACTACGGATAGATGTCTCTCACCTGTCAGAATTTGTTAGCTTGATCAGCTTACATGTGCCGTGGGAACTGGCAAGGGATACTGATGGGTCGCTCACCCATCGGAATTAGCTGCCAGCTATCCCAGACATGCTGATGGATGGATGGGAGATACCAGATGAGAAATGACAGCTTACTGCTTCAGCAATGATAAAAGATGAGAGCTGGAGAAAGTGGAGACTGACGGTGGGTGAGGGGAACTGAGAGGGAAACACGAGGATGAAATCATCTGAAGCCATCCTTCCCTGATTTCTTTTTCCTGTCCCTGCTTTCATCCACCTACTCTTTTGTTCTGGTTCTCTATCACTGAGGTCAACAGCAATTCTGGATCTTTACTAGGGCCGGGACTGAATCTTTGTCTCTTTCTTGTTTTTCATCTGCTTCATTCTTCTTTCTTGCCTTCGAGCATTTCTGTACATTTGTCCATCAATCCATCATTCAGCAAATAACATAAAGAAAACATTGCTCCTTACTTTATTCTGGTGGGGAGTTCCAACTGCTCCTCATCTTCCTAAGGCATAACACAGATAATGTGATTTGATATGAAGGCATGCCCATGTCTTCCTATATATTCTGAGCAGGAGGATCGATAGCTCTACTTCATGACATGGAAATGGGAGAGCAATGCCGTGCACCCAGGTTGATGCCTGAAGCCCTGATGGTGTTCCACTGACCCCCTTTCCTTAGCAAAGGACAGAGAGAAATGTCACAGAGCCAGCCAAGAATATCCATCTTATCAGCAGCATCCCCAGCACATATCTTACCATGCATGCTGTCACTGGCACGTCTAACTTCATCTTGTGTCACAGGAGCCAGAGAGGAGAAGGAGCTGGCAGCAGTGAGAACATGGGAACCAAAGCAGTGTTTTTCTCTTGGTGTTGAAAGTGATAAAAGAAAAAGTGTTTAATTTTATAGCACCTGAAGTCCAAGAGATGCTTACCAAATTTAACCCAAGGTTTGTATTTTATAAGATTGACCAAAATAAAAGTTTTCTCTGTGTTTCCAAACTTTTATTGAGTTTTTTTAAATTCAAATTAACAGAGAAAACAAACGTTTTTGTCAACCCAAACACATTACAGCATCATCCAGCTTGAAAGAGGTAAAATGAAAAATACTGTATAATGAAACCAACAGATATTCTTAAGGTTAATAATCTAATATATTACGTTAGGGAAAAACCATAGGAAGAAATCGTAGCCCTAACAAAATAATTGATAAATCTTTAACTGATGTTGGTGAAAAAGAAGAATGGGTAATAATTTCTGTTTGGGTTTTATTAAATAGCACTTATCATACTGGAAAAGAGACATGGACATTCGATAAGGGAGAAATATTTCTTACTGAAGGGGTCGATGAAATATGACTGTATTTGCATCAGGACACAAATGAGTGTCCTGTTATACAGACAAACTTGAATTTTTCATTGAATAAAATGCATTTAGAGAGCACCTGAGGAAACAAGTGCCTGCTCATAATTGTACACGGGAAACCAAATATCTGTCTCACACACATCACTAGGCTTTGCAAATAACCCTGCTGGAGAGGTACATTGAATTTAGAAAAGGATACGAGGGCAGGATTTTAGCCAGTGACCTAGCTGAGGGCACTTTTCAGACTGCTTTTCTATTTCCTTCTTGCTTCAAATTCAAGCTGGACATTAGTCAGGCTGGATTGTTGCCACCTCTGTCTTATCAGAGATCTGTTTTGACTGTCTCTAAAGCTGTGCAGGAGGCATGAAAATTGTCCTCTATGTCCAGCATATTTATGGGCCCAGAAAGGGGCTGCGGTGACAAATGCTCTTCTGACACTCAGAAAAAAAAAAAACAGTAGCTTGAATTGCCAGTGTTAAGAACAAATGCAGAATATATGCACCTAAACATTATCCTGCCTGACAGATGCTGCTCAAAGCTACACGAGGTGGCTGACAGCTCTGTATTAATGTGTAGTATATTGCTTTTAACAGGCATTGCAGTTTAAGCCCACCTCAGCTCTGAACAGAGTTGGCTTACAGGCACTTGCAGTGATGAACGAACTAAATCTGCTCTTACAGGTTAATTTACATATGTTTTGAATTACCTGATTTGCTTTACGTGGCTGGGGTCCTGACTGCTGCTAGGACCCTACCTCTGCCTCCACACCCACCCTGGACGCTTGAGGGTGTCCAATTACAGCGAATGTCCCCAAGGCAGGTGCAGTTGCATCTTCATCAAGCTGAAAAGTTCCTTGCTGTGGGCAGAAAAAAATATCAAATGAAATTTCGCTGATCAGATATGATATTTTCTCCCTGCCTCTGGTGCAATATTGCAATAGTCTTTCAGAAACTTCATCCAAAGATTCAACATAGTAGATGAAACTAACTCGTCTGTGAGAGGAGCTGCTCAATTTTAGCTACATTTAACTCCATGACCATTCTGCAGATGATAATCTCTTTGCTCCACTCATTGAAGGGCAGGGAGCTCTGTTCCCCATCTCCTATCACTTAGAAAGGAGAAATAGTTTAAATTACTGTGGGAGCTTTAATGGTCATTACTACCTACAGATGAAAAGTCCTATTAATAGAAATAAATGAGCTTAGAAGCAGAATAATGCAGCTATAGCAAAGAAACCGAGGGGAAGTAAAAAAGGGGAAAAAGGTGCAAGAAAATTTGTTTATATCATTCAGATACATTTCCCTACACTCTGGAAGTGTGACTACTGTTTTTACTGAATCCAAACTGAGTCTTTCAGTCATCTTGGGAGGGAATTGGTTTATGGCAGGGATTTTAACATCCCTGCAATTGTAACCTCAGATACGAGCCATAGTTCTGTCCTCCTCTGACAGCCAGTCATGTGCTATGTAGCTCACGTTCCTTTGCTGTCCAGGAAAGAAATGGTCGATTTATTTAGATTTTTGTTACTATTCATGTTAATTATCTGTATGCCATCCCTTTTTCACTTCAGGAAACACTCCACCCCCAACTCAAATACCTTCGGAAATTTGTTTGTACTATGGAGAGCAGGGCTGTGGTTATTCATCCTGGATTCACAATGAGCTGATATCATAATCAAAATCTCTGTCGTTGGGGCTCTTATCACTTCAGTTATTTCCTACAGGGAAAGAAGAGGTATGGATGACATGGTCACCTGGAAAACTCAGTACAGTATTTAGGAAAAGGAGTTGAAAATTAAACAGACCCATAAAAGGGTTACTGGGAGAACTGGGAAATGGCGAATATTATCAAAGAGCAGACTAGCAAAGTTCAGTTTGTTTAGTCTAGCAAAATGAAGACTGAGAAGGGATATGGCTGTTTACACTTCCTTTCAGGCCAGTCAAAAGCATGGTGCTACTGAAGTTTCAGGAAAAACACTAGCACAAGAACAAATGGGTGTAAACTGTCTTTCATGCAGCCCTTTTATTCTGGGCTGCATTAGGAGGAGCACTGCCAGCAGATCAAGGGAGGTGATCCTTCCCCTCTGCTCAGCACTGGTAAGGTCATATCTGGAGTGCTGTGTCCAATTCTGGGCTCCCCAGTAGAAGAGAGATAGGAACACATGGAAGAGGCCACAAAGGTGATTAAGGGGCTGGAGCATCTCCTAAGAACAAGGGCTGACAGAACTGCAACTATTTGGCCTGGAAGAGAGAAGGCTCAAGGGAAGGAATATTATCACTGTAGAGATATATGTGAGGGGAGGGTGCAAAAAGGAGGGAGCCAGACTCTCTTCAGTGGTGCCCAGTGGTAGACCAGGAGGTGATGAGCACAAACTGAAACACAGGAGGTTTCCTCTGAACATTGGGGAACACTTTTTCACTGTGAAGGTGACTTAGTGCTAGCACAGGTTGCCCAGGGAGGCTGTGGAAGCTCCATCCTTAGAGATACGCAAAATCAGGACCATCCGGATATGGTCCTGCACAACTGGCACCAGGCAGCCCTGCTTGGGCAGAGACATTACACTAGATGGACTCCAAAGGTCCCTGCCACCCTCAGCCCTTCTGTGTTTCTGTCTTGGAACACACTCAGGCTGGAAATGAATTGACTTCTTCCCCCAGACAAATGAATGGCTTCCTGCCCATGAGACCAGAGGTCTAAATCCAGTGAATTTTAAAGAGTAAACTTGATTGGGTTAGATGACATGACAGCAGGGAACCTTTCCTGCTGACCCCACCAGACAGTCTTTAAACATCATGGTGGTGATAATAGTTTATGGTAGTGGAAAGAGAAGGGAAAGGAAAGAGTTTTGTTCTGTTAAAAAAGTAAGATCAAAGGGTCCCAAAGGAACTGACATTCCCTACATGTGATTAATATAACTACTTAAGTTATGAAAAGGGATTGATGTTAAATTAGTAGAGATATATAATTTTTCCTTTTATTCTTTCCCTTTTCTACTCTATATTAGTAGAAATCAGATAATTCTCCTAAGAAACAATGAATTGCCAGAGCTAGTTTGTAACACTATTTACAATTTAAATCAGTAGGCAGGCCCCAGTGAACTGAAGGAAAGGACAACCCTCCCATTATTCCCCCTACCCAGAAAGCTCTCACCCCTCTTCATCTTTATGATAAAGAATGTCTGGTATGCAAGCATCACTCCAGCACATCCATGCAGTCCCCTCGTGACTGCAAGTCCCAAATTGAGATTAAGGGCACTTGTGGGCAGGAAGGTGGCTCACGAACATTCTCCAGAGCATCACTAATTATAAGGCATTTGCTAAGTGCAGGTGTGTGCCTTACCACAGGCAGAAAAAAGTGAGTCTGCAGCCTCCAAGTCTCTTCAGTTAGCAATCAGATACTACACACAGTCTGACTAACTTACAGCAGTGCTCAGGCTCTGTTTTCAGAGGCGTGCTTTATGCACAATAGGGAGGAGCGGGAAAGCTGTAAATATAAACAGCGTGATTAGTGGCAGCAGCCTCTTGGAACAGAAGAGCAGCATTCCTGTTAACCCTTCCGCACCCAGTCACAGTCCCCTTGCTGGTTTACTTCCTGCTTTCAAAGAGAAGCTGAACTTTGCTGGCTACCCTGGGCGAGACTTAGAACTGGGGCCCTGCCCCTGGGAGGAGAAGGAGGGTGGGGAGGGAGTAGTGCATCCACCAAGCTTGCTTACTAAGTAAGCTGAGATAGTAACCATGCTGGCCAAGCCAAAATTTCTCCTTACGCAACTACTTTTTTTTCTGATGCAATTACTTTTTTTTCTGATGCCTGCAAATACATTCTCTAGCCAAACGTGATATCTTCCTAAAGTGTGGAGAACAAAAGACGCCCTTGCTTGAAAGACAGTAGAAAGCAGAACAGTACACACTGGTAGGTCAGGGAGTAAGGAAGCTGAGTGAGACAAAGCCTTGAGAGAGAAGGTGGAATTGTGCTTGTTAAAACATCCGGAAGACAGCTCAGCACAGATCTGCTATCTATTAAATTTAACAGGAAGATTCACATTAAGTTCAACAGGTTTCATCAGCTCCTGTAGAAGGTGGAAAGAAGTGCTGAAGGTGCTAATTAAGGTGCAAAATGAGATTTGTGATCTGTTATTTGGGAAATAAAACACCTCATCACTTCTCTTCCCAGTCTCCCCAGTGTGAAGAAAACATACCAAATACAATAATCTCATAATCACCACCAACAAAATTATCAGCAACAGATCCTACTCTCATTTTTAGAATGAAGACTCTTAAACAGTGCAACCATTGGGTATCCTTTTTTTCATCCTCTTTGACTCATGGCAAAAGGCTTGCTCTCTTCAGGTTAAAAACATGGAGAAACAGACAGTCTATGGAAGCTTCCAAGCTTCTTGCAGTTTGTCTACACCAGTATTTGACAGGAAAACACAGAATAGGTATAGGAGTCATCCACAAAATCCAGTACAGGAGGACCTCTGTATCACTGGGACCAGGCTGCTGCTATTACAGAGAACTACAAGAAAAGCCCCCAACAAACTGGTGACTTGGAAGTTAATGACTGATTTAATTTTTCCCACAGTCACTATTACAAATGGAGCTGTACAAGGAGAGCCAGGGTAGAAGGATTCCTAAAACTGTTAGTCCACACACAAAGGTCCTTTATCCTTTTCTCTCCTGTAATAAACTTTGCATTGCCTGTCTCCCAGATGCATTCCTTGAATGACTTAAGTCTTTTCCCACCATTCATATTGTGATCTGAGGTTTCCTCTCTTTAATCTGACAGCAAAGATGAAAGGCAGTTTTAGAAAAGAAACACAGCAAAACTAAAACATGGACAGAACTTCCAGGACAATTAACCTTACTTCTGAAATCAAAGTGGTGTGAACACACATATACACCACACAGTTTGAGTCTGAACAACAGCTAATGAGAAAAACAGTTCTGGAAGGGACTAAACAAACTGGGAAGAATGGGTAAGGTTTGTGCAAAAGGCACAAATAGAAACAATGTGATTGAATTTCAGAAATCAAAAATTTAGCCTTATCATCAAGAAAATAGACTTGAGATTCAAGTCAAGTCAAGCAAAAGGGTAAAAGTCCATTGCTTGATACAAATGAAAATAATTCACTTGTATTGGCTGTTATTTCTCCAGTGAAAGAGATACAAGAAAGACAAGATTTACTTCTGTCTTCAGGGTACACTTTTTTTAAGTGGCTGGGTTTGGTTTTTATCTCAGTAACTCTGACACAGTAGAAATACACGAAACTTAATATCAGCTGCATTTTAATGGTAACACCATCCAAATATGGAACAGCTATATGAACATCACAAAATAAATGTTAAAAAGACTCGTAGCTCTAATGCTGGGCTTGGGATAACTTCAATTTCACTTTGCCACACTAGGGAAGGAACAGTGTACTTTTCACTTGGTCTTTAAAAGACAGCAATCTTCCATGTGATATTAAACCAAAAGTGGGTAACTACTCTGCAACCTCAGAAATCCTTTCACACAGTCTTCTTGGGACCTAGAATCTATAGCGTCATCTCTACCACAGTAAAAACACCGTAACTTTCCCAACCTGTTGACTAAGACAAATAACCTCCTCTTGAGGATCTGTAAGACCAGTTCAGGTATAAGGTCTCAACTGAAGCCAGTCCAGAGTGGGTCTTGCCCCAGACTGCTAGTTACTGAACAACTGCACATCCCAAAAGGGAGGTGTGGTACTGATCCAATTAGTCTGATGGACTGTTGGGAACCAAGCAAGGATTCAATATGTTATGAAAGAATAAATAACAAAAGCTAAACTTTTACATTAGATTTCTTTCACAAAAGAGTTCTGATGTTGAAAGTCATAATTATTTATAATATATTCTAAACATGCACAGGATTTTCAGCACATAAAAACCCAAAGTGGCATTCCCAGAAATTGTCATCCTAAAGTCCACTGCAAGGACTTCTCCCAGGCAAACCTTTACACCAGCCTGAATCTCCCTGACTTCAAGCCCAGTCCTGCAGCGTTTATTTATGTGGACAATTCCATTTGCAGTACTCGTGACTGCACAGATAAACTATTCATGACAGAGCAGGCCTCAACTCAAACAAGTCACTTCAAGTAATAATAGGAACAGAAAAAGACTAATACACGTATTTGAAATCCTTCTGGCTCCATAACATCAGGCTGTAAGCTGAGTGGAAGTTGGCGGAGAACTCATTGAAGAGTCCTATTTCCTACCTAATTAAGGACGACAGATAAAGGAGCCAGGCACATCCTTTTCATATGAAGATGATTATGCATTTTTAATACTTAATCTCACTGACTCTTTTTGATAGATTTCTTCTGAAGCATATCTTTGATGACATTATATTTCTTCATGGTAGCACCCTAGTCTGTGATAGTAAAAAAAAAAATTGTTCTTTGTTTCTTACTTTCAATACAGATCAGTAGTTACTAAATACTGGTTAATAGTGGTTAAATTCCACAGTCCATATTATTCATGAAATCATGCTGGGCGAGCATCAAATGGGTTTGACCTCTCATCTATTTATATTTGGAAAAATTCCCAGTAAGAGTCACCTCCTGTGATTATATAGGTGTGTAGCTCTTTCAAGATCATCTTCTTTGTATTACAAGTTTTAAAAGCAAGTTTTGATAAAGGACATCTTATCTTTTTTTACCTTGTTTTGGGTTTTAACATCTTCACATTTTTCTCAAAAAAAATTCTTTATTTTTACCAGCTATAATTTATATCTCTTATCCTATGTCTTCCTTAAAATTGCCTACCTTTTATTAATTACAAAGCCTATAACTATATTTAGAGTATTTAGAGAATTTTAAATATATTTCCATATATTTATGGAATCTTGTGAGTAGCAATATTTTCCTGATTTAAAAAACAATATATTCCATGAAAGTAGGATTTGTTCTCTCACCTCAACTCAGTATCCATACAGTGCTCACCTGTGAACAAAGAATAAAAACTATCTACATTAAGAGGGATCTTTAGAAAAATGCTATATATGTTTATTCAATTACAGGGAGCGTACTTCCCAAAAATGCCTAGATTTCTCCAAATCTTAATTTCCCACAGATTTTTGCTCCAAACTAACAGATATGTAAAAGCTAAGTCACAGATAACTCTCCTGAGGATTGCAATCTGAAAAGTGTGGTTGGGAAATCTGTCCAAATGTAGGTTACTCCTCTGCTAGAGGTAAATACTAATCAAAAGGCAACAGCCCTTATCATCTTGTCCATTTTCCAGGCTGAAATGCTTCACCTCTTAAGAATGCATTCCCTTTACTGGAATGATGGGTGTGCTCTGTGCTCTGACTTGGTGGAGTTTGCCCACTGCTTAAACCACAGACACCTTTCATTAATTTTTTTTCTCCTTTTCAGAGTCCATCTCTTCTCCTCCTTTCTATCCTTGATGTGAAATATATAACTTGATCCCTGCAATGGGACTTCACAGTAGTACACCTCCTTACAGAGCATTTCAAAACTCTGAAACCACACACCTTCGTGGAGCACACTGGAAGCAATTATCGAGGAACACATTGTGGTTTAGAAAAGTATTAATTTCCATGATTTGTAGGAAACACCAGAGGAATTAGTAACTAGAAGATCATCAGCAAAATGTCAAAACTTCTTCCAAAATCAGAAAGCCAACTCCCAGACAAGAGGATTATTAAACACAGACTTTCCCTGTTTTGTTAAAGTACCAGCCTTGTAATGGGAACTCTGAGATCTAGCCAAAGGCTTCCCTTGATTCTCAGTTCTGTCTGCAGCTGCAGGGCCAAGACATTTGTACTGTGTTTGCCTCAAAGAGAGGCTGGAGTGCCAAGTTCAGAAATATCTGTAAATCTCTTGGAAAGCAGTAGTGAGAAAAAGGTGTAAAATGCATCATCTGCCCCCTGAGAACCTCTCCAGTATCAGAGAGCTTTGAAGCTGTCCAGGAGAATCAGACATATTACATGAAGGAAGCACTTTAGGGAAAGCCTGGATGTTTATGTAACTGTATCAAATAGGCATTTGCTGTTTTCCGAACAATCTGTCAGTTCTCCTGAGCTGCCTGAATGAAGGGTGAGGTTTAAAACTCATTTGCAAAATATGTGTATTTTTTTGCTCTTGAGCTGTGACTCACAGGTGACTTGTAAACTATAAGGATAGGTCTCTAAGAGTAATAAAAAAAACCCAAACACTGAAGAGAAAGAAAAGAAAGCAAATTCCTCTTGTGCAAGGTGCAACAGCACCATGACTCACAGGGGGCCAGGGGAGAAAGCTGCTTTTTGACCTCCATCAACCCTTTCAGAATTGAAAGGTCTTCTCTATTCAAGGCCATCATTTTGATGTACCTGCTCTATAAAATTCCTAAGAGTTTGGGAGCTGGATATTACAGGAGGTCCTCTCTTCCCCTGAAATCAGCCCATGTTAAAAAAGTGCTATGGTGGTGTTACATCCACGCTTTGGGAAAATATAAACATCAAACTGATGTGCACAGCAGTGGGGCTGGATGGAATAGAAAGATGCTCAAATGGACAATGGCCAAAATAAAGTAAATTTTTCCTCTTTTTTTTTTTCACTTTCTCTCTTCTATTCATTAATCAATCTGAAAAATAGATTATATTCTTTATCTAAAATTACTTTCTTCACAAGCAAGCCAAAAAATATATGCATTACCGAACACTGTTTCAATACACATTTCTGAAACTACTCTGACTCCTTTAATTCCTTAACACTGTAAACATACCCTGATATATTTATATGTGGTGATAGCAACCTGAGATCAGTGCTTCAAAATAACCCAAAGAGGAATTGCAATGTGTGTGTGCACAACAGACACAGCAATCTCTGCTAGAGGCTGAAGAGATGACATTAGAAGGATACTGTCCATTATGCTTATTTGGTTTTAATCCAGATGGCTAAAGCATGAGGTATAGAGAGTCATGCAAATGTGGTGCTTTTTTAAAAATAAACTCAACAGTAATTATCATTGAAGCAACTAGACACAGTCCCACATTACTTTCTAGATGAAATGGCCACCAAAGGTAAGCACACATCTAGCTATCCCCACTTCAAGCACAACCAGTCAGACCCCAAAAAGGTCTAAGGATACCTACCTAAGGATATCTGTTCAAGTATGGTCCCCTCATCATTTGCCCTCCCTCTCTCAGAACACAAGTTTCTGTTCTGCTGAAATCTATGACTAAATTCCAACAGATTTGCAGGACTATGTGACCCCTGGGCTTTGAAAAGCAGATGGCATTAAGGTGTCCTCCTGAAGGCAATGGATATCTGCAGTAGCTATAGGGGAAATGTACATATACACATAAAGGAAAGGGCAAGAGTAAGTAAAAATGTCAGAGGCTTTTTAGTTTGTTATCAGCATATTGGTGGATCTCTCCCTCTCTCATTATCTCTTAAAATCTCCTTTGTGTCAAAAGAAAGTTTTCAGCTCTACTGCTGCATTTTCCGTTACACAATGAAGAACTCCGAATTTTAATTTCATTTTATAACAGTTCATTATGGCTTCTCAATTTAGGCACCTGCATCAAATGAATTAAGAGGGAATGCAATGGTTCCTTTGATGCAGGGCTGTACAACACTAAGCACCAAGCTATAAAGTAAAAGGAAAACAGCTGAATCATCCACAGAAGAAGTCTACATTTGCTTTCAGTAGGTGGGTCGAGCAGAGACTGCAGGAGATGGCACACAGCAAACTAGGTAGAATAAAGGCACAAGGTTTATTTTGCCTACAAACCACAAAATCAAGTGATTCCTAGTCATATCCCAAAGCAGACAGGAGCAAAATGGCTAACAATGGGAGGTTTTGTAGATTTTAAAACAATACGAGCCAAATGTTTAAAAATCAGCATTTCAGCTACTGGAAAGTTGCCTGCATGGTGGTAGGTCCTAGGAAATTTGCCCATCCATGAGTTCAGTAGCAAAACCAAGCTTCTGGTGCACATGAAGGTTTGAGGAGACGAAAGCTCACAGCCCGTGGTTCACCTGAATTGCTACTGTAACAAACTATTAATTATGTATGAATACAGCACTGATGACACTGATGGCATTGCATGCATTTTGACACACAGCAGTCCCCCAAAGGAAGTGTTCTCTAACTGGTTCTATATCCTTCAAAGACAGACATCTCCTTGGTACCTAGAAAGGAATATATATAATCCAAGTGGATGCTCCTCTGAGCAAATTTCCTTCCTGATCTCTCAACAGGGCTCCTGCTCAGGACCATACACCTCCTGCTGCAGAACAACCAAGGAGGATTTCTGGTTCTCCCAAAGGCACTTACTGTTTGGCCTGGCAGCAGAGAATGCAAAAAAAGACCAAATTTACAGGTCCAATAATTTTCAATAGCAACACATGGCCCTAAAACAACTTCAGCAGGATATTTCCAGACAGAAAAAGAAACCATCTACAGGGCAACTGTGATAGAGAAATTGTATTGTAACAGAGAAACCCGTGATGAAAATATATGAGGAATTTTCACTAAATTATTCAAATATAGGAATAAGCAAATCACACTTTATTGGCAGGTCACTGTTCAGTTACCCAGTAAAAATAGCTGCATGTAATAGATTTGTGTTGTTTATACAAATGTTAACATAAAACAGATTAATAAATTGTCTGAATTAGAGGACTAAACTGCTCCAATTTAAGGTAAATATTTGGTAAATCACTGGTGCAGCAATACATGCAGTTATTAAGTGCCCTGAAGTCAGACCAAAAGCCAGATGAAAAATTTAGTGATAGAAAGACTGCCTCTGAATTTCCAATTACATTAGTTAATATTAATGATTTCAGTTACTAAATAAATTACTCCAAAAGTTTTATGCCATTTTAACCTACTTGTCTCTACCTCAGATAGCATTTACATTTATGTCTAACTTCATTTTAACACTGAAGCACCTGAGTACTCATTTTAGCAGCAGGTAAATGCCTAAAAATGCAGCAGTGACTTCTAGCAGGGGTGTTAATCCTTCTCAGAATTCAGATATACCGTAATTTCCACTGTGCAATAAGGCAAGAGAACTTGTGTCCACAGTGAAACTATCTTCAAGAGAATATAAACTGATCTAAACCTTCTGTGTATTCACAATCAACAAAACCTCATTTGGAAGCTAGGAAGAAAATGGGCCTTACTTCCCTCTTTCTCTATTACTTCTCACTAACATTTCAATTTGCAGTCGAATCCTCCAGTTTGGGTGCAAAAGCACTGTCTTAATGACAAAGCAGGAGCAGGCAGTATTGAAAACCTCCTAAGTGCAGCTGTGTTAGCAGCACAGCCAACTCAAATTTACATATGCAAGAGTATTTGTGGTCTAAACACCATTACTTCAAGGAGCTTTTAGGGAAAGCTGCCCATGCTGTGGAACCACACACCAGATTATCTCTAGGTAAAGACACAGAGTTGGGCATTTTAGAGGAAGACAGTGTTCCAGTACAACCCTAATAAAGGTGGGAAAAAAATAGCAGACTGAAGGGTGCTCCCACAAATGTTTTCCTGGTAAGGAAAAAATAGGCTTTGAACACCACATAACTCACTCATCAGTGGTAGCTCCTCCATCACAATGTTCTTAGCTGGATTTAGGCAACCTGGAACACAAGCTTCCAATTCTCCTATCATTTTGTCAAGCCAAACTCCTTTCTTGTGGAAACAAGAAAGCTGGAATTCCTGGAAACAGAATATCTGTCAACCCCATGAGTGTATCTATGCTTAATTAAGAACAATGAAAACTATGTGCTGGGAAATGTAAATAAATGATGCATCACTTTCACAGGTGCTGGTCTTTGATTACTCGTCAAAAAGGATGAAAAACGTTTGGTTTTCAAGATTTGGACTAGTTTTAAAATGCCAAATTATTTGTTTGGTTGATTCATTGTTTGACTACAGCCAGCAGCAGCTAGGTCTTCTCCCACAGGTAGGCAAGAGATCCAACACAAGTTTTGCAGGAAGCACGGCATGTTGGTCAGGGGGTAATTTCACCATAAAGCCCAGAAACCACCTCCTCTCTATGTGCCTACAAGCACCAGAACTTTCCATGCGTTATGGCCAAAAGCAGCTTGAACCTGTAGCAGTAAACCTCTAAACCATTCAGGTAGAGCTATATATTTTTATTGAATGATCACCACTGTCTAAAATGACGAGGGAATCATTTGCCGTGTAAGTCAGTCCGACAGGATAAGAAAGCCCAAAGCTAATTAGAGGGTTAAACATGGGAAACTCCCCTGGTTTCCCTAAGCATATTACGGCCTGGCTACAGACATCCGTTACTATAACACGACCTTCTTTGTCAAAGGCCACAGCCGTAGCATACATTTTGGAGGGGAAAACGAGGTTCAGACCGAAGCTATCCAGCTGGCCGATGAGATCCATCTCCGCACTGAATATCTTCACTCGGGTGCTGCCCTTGTCCAGTCCTTGAGCTTTCAGGTGCTCTATTACCGCGACAGCCCCCGAGGTCTGGCAGACCGCGACCGCTCTGGGGCTGACGAGCTGAGCCCGGATCATCTGACACTTCTTCAATTCCCCCCTTCCAAAGTCGGCCGTCAGGCGGTAGAGAGCGCCTGCCTCCGAGTCGGTCAGGATTACTTCGCTCTTGGGGGTGGCATCCAAGCCCCAGGGCAAACGGAAGCCTTCCCGGACCGCCAGGACCCCCCTTCCCTCAAAATCGAAGGCCTTCACGGAGCGGTCCCCGCCGTCGGTGACCACCACGTGCCCGTCCGACGTGACCGTCACATCGAGCGGGTACTTCACGTCGTTCCCCGCGTCCCCCCTCTCCCCGAACCGCTGCAGGCAGAACCCGCTGGGCCCGAAGACGTGGATCCTCTTCTTGCCGTCGTGTGCCACGGCCAGGCGCCCCGTGCCGCGGCAGGCCGCCACCCCGGTGGGGTTCACCAGCGAGCCCCAGCCGCCCAGGCACAGCCGCAGCCCGAGCCCCGCGGGGGCCGGCGCGGCCGCCCCTGGGCCGCTGCTCCCGCCCAGGGCCCGGGCGAGGCGGCCGGCGGGGCCCAGAAGCTCCAGCAGCTGCAGCAGCGGGCGGCAGTCGCTGGTCTCGGCGGGGCCGCAGGGCCGCCGGCAGAAGGGACACTCCAGGCGCCGGCTCAGGGCCCCCACGCAGCCCCCGCACAGGACGTGCCCGCAGGGCAGGTTGCGCGGCCGCCGCTGCCCGTCGGGGCCGTACGGCTCGAAGCACACCCGGCACTCCAGCAGGCTGAGCTCCACCTCGTCCTCCGCCGCCATCCCGGCCCGAGGAGTTCGGACGGGATCACCCGGAGGGGCCCCGGATCCCCCGTGCCGAGCGGGGCGGGCGCTGAGCGCGGCCCAGGCGGCCGCGCGCCCCCTGCGGGCCAGCCCGGGCAGGGCAGCGCTGCCGGCGGGACGGCGCTGAGGGGGGGCCCAGGCTGCCCACCCTGCCGCGGTCATGCAGCGTTCCCGTGTCCGCCAGAGTATTCAAATATCCAGCAGAATGTTCAAATATCCACCCGAGCCTTCCTGTCTCCAGCGGATTATTCATATATTCACCAGATTATTCATATATCCAACCAGATCCTCACAGACATCCAGTTACCAGGTTACCACACCACTGCTAGTGCTATTTATATCCCTACCAGAGTAAGGAAGTAAGCCAAAGCTTCGCAGAACCATAGAATGGTTGGAAAGGACCTTGAAGATCATCTAGTTCCAACCCCTCCTGCCATGGGCAGGGGCATCTGCCACTAAACCAGGTTGGTCAGAGCCTTATCCAACCTGGCCTTGAACACTTCCAGGGATGGGGCATCACAGCTTCTCCGGGCAACATCTGCCACTGTCTCACCACCCTTACACTAAAGAATGGCTTCCTAACATCCAATCTAAACCTATCCTCTGTCAGTTTGAAGCCATTACCCATTGTTCTGTCACTGCATGCCCTCATAAAACGTTCCTTTCCAGCTCTCCAGCAGGCCCTTCAGATACTGGAAGGCGCTATAATGTCTCCCTGGACCCTTCTCTTCTCCAGGCTGAACAACCCCAACTCTCTCAGCCTGTCTTCATGGGAGAGGTGCTCCATCCCTCTGACCATCTTCACTTCATCAGATTTCTCTTGCTGTTCTGGAAAGCTTTAGAAAACACAGTGAAAATATTTACATTCATCACTGGTGACACCTTTCTCAGACAAGTAAGTACACACGTCTTGTAAGGTACAATGAACAGCGTGTGCTTGTTCTGCAAGGTGTATTTACAGTGTATTCTCAGAGTAACTGCAGGGTACACACATGGCAGAGGCATCTTACACATCCCAAAATGGCTCATTTGGCACGTGGCATTGCTCTTGCCAGGTTGTCACATGGGAGTCCTGCACAGGACATCACAGAGCATGCAGCAGCCTCATGTCAAGCACCTGGCCTTCTGAGGCTATCGTGTGTCTGGAAGTCTGAGATAAAATTCAGCAGCTCTCACGTTGCATCTAGAAAAAAATTTCTGGATTCAAAGAAAGGAGATGCTTTATCCTGGTAGCTGTGGTAGTGACCAGAAGTGAAAACATACAAAAATAACAGCTCTGAGCTTGCCCTGGCCCGCTGGCTACATCTCTTCTCTCTGTAGACCTGACCTTGAAACATGAGTATCTACAAGCAATATTGAGTGTTGCGATGGGCTGTAGCTGTGACGACTGCTGTGCTAAAATCATTAGACCCATTTGCAGCTCTAGGACTACAACAGTCTAAAAAACCTCATGGCTTTTACTTGCCTTCTATTCTACATCGCAATCATACTTTCCTTTCAAAACAAGCTGCAAAGGGGAGAAGTTCCAGTGCTCTGTCACCCTCAAAGTAGAGAAGTTTTTCCTTATATTCAGATGGAACTTCCTGTGTTTCAGTTTGGGCCTGTTGCTCCTGTCCTGTGGCTGGGAAACACTGAAAAGAGTCTGGTCCCATCCTCTTGACACCTGACATTAAAGATATTTGTAAGCATTAATGATCTCCTCTCAGTTTTGTCCTCTCCAGGATAAATAATCCCAGCTCTCTCAGCCTGTTCTCATAAGAGAGATGCTCTAGTCCACTAGGCATCTTCATAGCCCTCTGCTGGACTCACTCCAGTATGTCCAGGTCTCTCGTGTACTGAGGAGCTCAGAACTGGACAGAGCACTCCAGATGTGGCCTCACCAGGGCTCATTAGAGAGGTAGGATTGTCTCCCTTGACCTGCTGGCCACAGTCTTCCTAATGCATCCCAGGAGACCAGTGGCCTTTTTGGCCACAAGGGCACACTGCTGTCTATCTTGTTGACCACCAGGTCATTCTCCGCAGAGTTACTTTCCAGCCTGTGCTGATGCCCGGGCTTATTCTTCCCCAGGTGCAGGACCCTGCACTTGCCTTCACTGAGATTCACTAGGTTCCTCTCTGCTCAGATCTTGAGCCTGTCCAGGTCTTGCTGAATGGCAGCACAGCACTCTGCTGTGTCAGCCACTCCCCCAGTTTTGGATCATCTGCAAACTTACTGCAGGTATGTTCTGTCTCTTCATTGAGGTCATTGATGGATAAGCTGGACACGGCTGGAGCCGGTACTGAGCCTTGGGAACACCGCTTGCTCCAGCCTCCATCTAGATTCTGTGTCACTGATCACAACTCTCTGAGCTCTGCCATTCAGCCAGTTCTCAATCCACCTCACTGTCCATTAACCCAACCCACACTTCCTGATCTTACCTATGAGGATGTTATGGGAGACAGTGTCAAAAGCCTTGCTGAAGTCCAGGTAGACAACATCCACTGCTCTTCCCTCATCTACCCAGATAGTCATTGCATCATAGAAGGCTATGAGATAAGTCAAGCATGATTTCCACTTGGTGAATCCATGTTGACTACTCCTGATAACCTTCTTTTCCTCCACATGCTTAGAGATGACATCCAGGATGGGTTGTTCCATCACCTTTCCATGGATTGAGGTGAAGCTGACTGGCATGCAGGCTCCTAGGTCCACCTTCTTGCCCTTTTTGAAGATTGGAGTGACACCGTCTTTTCTTCAGTCCTCAGGCACCCCTCCTGTTCTCCACAACCTTTCAAAGATAATGGAAAATGGCTTAGTAATAACACTCACAGCTCACTTGGCACTCTTTGAACTCTCTCACCCGACAAGCCCTGTGCTGGTTTGCCAGCTCATAGCTGCGCTCTTGAGTGAGGGAGCAGCACACTTTTGAACAACTGCCAGGACATTTTCTCCTCATACTCTCCCCTTTACTATCACCCAGTTTGCTTCCCTCCAGTCTTCCTTGCTTGATGGTAAATCCCCCTTGGCAGCTGCTGCCTTGCCTTGCCTGCTTACTGCCAGCTCTTCACTGGACTTATATTCACAACTAACAGGGACATAAAGTAGCAGTTTCCCACCTCTCTTGCCCAGCTGCCCAGTCTGGTGCAAGGCCAGCACTGCGGAAAACAGTGTTTGAACAGCAGCTGGCCACTGCTCCCAGGGCTGCCAGCTGACGAGGCTGATCCACAGAGGGCTGGGCAGACAGTGGCAACAGCCAAAAAGGAACAGGAATGTTTCTTTCTCCCAGCTCAGATGATTTGAATTGATATGTAAGAAAAAGATATACTTTAATAATGCTTGTTTGTGCGTGGAGTTTAAGAAAATCTGTGCACATGTCAAGGCAGTGAAGGCAGCTGCGTAGAAGAGCTGACTTGGTAAGAAAAACGCACAAAAACGTTCCACAGGTATTTTTCTGTACACTAGAGCCTGCTTTAAGAATGCCCCATTTTAAAATGTGAGATAAAAATAAAAGGAAGATGAGAGGTAAGTTATTTTAATTAATTTTAATCAAGCTACAAACTTTAGCATATATAGCACCTCCAGAAAATAATCTAATCCCCATTGTTTGTGCTTTTCTGAGAAGTCATCGACTTTTTCAAGACACTGAATTTCACAGCAGCTGCCTGAAAAGGAAGAAAGAGTAACAAATTAGTGAATGATTAGTTACTGAAAAATGAAAACTCTCTAGAAAAAAATAAATCTTATCCACAGATTTCCTTACGCAGTGACATAAAGGCACTTGAGAAAACTTATTTGTCTCTTTTGCACTGGGATGCAACTGTCTTTACCAATGACTCACTGCAGGAGTCTCAGAAAGTTGTAAATTTAAAAGTGCAATTTTAAAGCATATCAGAAGAAACTTTTAAAATTAAAATCCTGCCATAACGCCAACATTCATTATTTTGATGGATTTGAGTTTTATGTTTTTAGCATTTTCTTTGTATAGCATGTTACTTTTTTTTCTTTGTCACAAAAATACAGCAGAAGATGTAGCTGGTTGATGAGGTGCAGACAAAGACAAAATGGTCAAGTGGGACTAAGACAGCATCTACAAGATCACTGAGTGCAGTACAAATCCTGGGAGAACAAAAAGATGCCACAGGGAGACAAGAGTCTCCTTGTCTCTTGGGTTTTCTGCATAGCCTTTGGAGAGCTGAGAATTTTCCTTGACTGCAAAATCCCTGTGGCTAAATGGTAT
This sequence comes from Corapipo altera, assembly GCF_003945725.1. Lineage (NCBI taxonomy): Eukaryota > Metazoa > Chordata > Aves > Passeriformes > Pipridae > Corapipo > Corapipo altera. The sequence continues at coordinate 5,008,314 of NW_020884912.1, forward strand.
TTATTTTTCCTGGTATTTTTCCATGACTCCAGCCCTTAGATAAGAAGCAAATGACTGTATCACTCATCACAGGGCAAGGTAGAGGCATATAAACATGTTTACTCATTTTGGAAAAAATTCCTAAGGGTTAGCTGAAATATTACTTACCAAACAAGCTTTTAATTTCAGATTCAGGAACATAAAATGGTGGGCCTGAAAAAAAAGGGGTGAAGCGAATCAGACAGAAGACGCTGGAAGAAGACATTTACACTGCAGTGGGAGAGCCAGCCCCTTCACTCACAACACCAGGCCCCAGGATGTAGCACCATCAGCAACAACCAGAAGACATGTCCAAGAACTTGTGACACCTTGGTGGGCCACCAGACAGCTTCAGGTGTTGCTGCTGCATCATCTCCAGCTACAACCAGAGAATCATGAATGTGACGTGGATACAACACTCTCAGTGTGCTGTGTGAATCTACCCTACAATCTCTTTATACTACAGTGGCATAATTAAAGCGAAAAGTTGAACAATGCAAGAAGGAAAGCAATGAATTAAACTATTGTTGCCTATGAAAACAAGATTTAATTTTTTCAGGGATAATTATGTTGAGAGGCCCAAAAGCAGCAAGAAATCTCTTTCTTTTGTGTGTTAATATTAACAAAAATATAATCTTTTAAAATACCTCACACTTCAGTATATAATATAAAAGGAAGGAATACCTTATAATTTTATAAAATTCCACCTCTTCCAAGTATATTCAGAGCATGGTAGTGGCTGGGAGAGAGGCACAATATGGACAACACGTTTGGTTGCAAGCATTGGGTAAACAGCGCAAAGCTGATGTTCTTGGGAGTGTTTCAAGCTCCCGAGGCCAGACAGGATGTTACTAAGCATTCACACTTCCAGCTTCATTGTCACAGCCACACTTCCAGTTTCATTTTATTGTTAATATACCATGTCTGTCCTCAACTTACCCTTAGCATGTCTGAACGCTAGAGAGAACCCAAATTTAGTCTCAAGCTTGGTCAACATCTAAAATTTTTAACATACAGTTATACTGGCATGATCAGCTAACAAAGCTGGAGAAGATACAAACATATATATTACACCTATCTACAATTTGTATTTAAGCACATAAAATCATAATGTGAACAGCAGAAAGCTCTCACCTTTGTGTTTGTTTGGATCATATGAAACTGTAACAAGGAGATAAGAAGAATTCTTCTCCATTAAGTTCATCATCAAACTGGCATAGCTAAAAGGAGAAAGTTATACTTTATTATTTTTGTAAAGCATTCAAGCATAGCATTCAAAATACTCAACAAAAGAGGCAACATGCACTTCCGTGCATTTGAACTGAACTGCACAAAGACTAAACAAAGTTTGAATTTCAGGAGCATGAAATTCATGCTACACATGGAAAACCTCAAAGGTTTTGAGGTTATGTTTACCCCTCACAAACAAGCATTTATCCTTGTTTTTGCATATTCAACTCAAAACTAACAGACAAACCACATGTTCACCTGTCAGTCTAGAATACAGTGCACAATACAGTACTGATCTTTTAAAATTATTGTGAATTCAAGATTATGTATCTAATTAAAAGATCATGGGAGTGGGTTCAAACTAAATTTGAGTTGGCTATAGGCAAGAACGAAAATTTGGAATCAAGGGAAGTGAGAAGAAAAAGAACACAGAGAAGAGAAGCAGATGTGGTGAAAGGGAAATAATAGAATTCAGATGAGACTTGCAGCTCTGCTTCTAATTGGTTGGAACAAACCACATATTTTCCCACCAAGAGGCAGAGTGGCTTCCTGAAGGAAGTTCACAAATCTAGAGGATGACACTGCGACTGCAGCAGATGCTTGCGGTAGAGAAAAACTTGTGTAGGTTAGTCCTTTAAACAAAAGAGGACTCATCAACAAGTGGTAGGAGGAAAAACTTGTTGCTGCATACAGCAGAATAAAGACAATAACAATGCAATTTACTAACCGTTGCCTGTCACATGGATTCACAGCTACAAGAGCTCCTCTGTCCCAAACTCCATCGAACTTGCCAACTATTGAGCTACAGGGAGATAAGGAAAAGGCTTAAAAATAGTAAAAAGGCATCTTCATCTTTGACCAGATATCTTTGTGAAGTCACAAGGATGCAGATTCCCCACTAGCTTTTTGTTATGGTGCAGCATTTTCATGATCCACACTAATGTGATCTGGAACGCAAAAAACCTCCCTGGTACATGGCCTTGCGATAGTAAAAAGGTGCTGGAACTGGTCGGTGTTTCCCCATCATTAGAGGGTGCTGAGACAAGGCAGGGAGGAAGGAATGTAGCTTTAACACATTCAGGCAACCCGTCTCAGTGTTTGGTAATCACAGCCTGCTGTCACCCTTGAAGTAATACTAACATGTACTCAGCACATCAACAGTTCTTGACCACCTTCTAAAACCCACGCATGATTTCAAACGCAGGCTAAGGAAGGTGCCTAATTGCTTTACTATCATTGAACTCAGCACATCCAGTAACTTTTGACACCTCAATTCCCAGCTACGTGCCCAGGACAGTTAGCTTCAGCTTTCAATTTGTTTGATGTTGGAAAAGGTAAGTTACACTGCTGTTTGCCTCAGTGTAACACTATCACTGACATTAATTTTGCTTCTGGTTATGCTGGCAGATGGCTTCAGTGACCACCCAAAACCTGCAAGTGGGCAAGACTATCAAGAGGTGCCTTTATTGAGGGGTGGTAAAAGCAGTCAGGGTGACCTTAAGATAAGAATATTTGGGGCATAAGAAGAGCCTTGTTTCTGGTAATTACTAAAAAAGGAGTTTAGATAATAAAGTAGTAATAATGTAAATTGCATAACTTTAAGGAAAGTTTGAATAGGTTTACTTAGTGAGAAAAATATGGCATGGAATTGTGCAATACCTTTTGGCCTACTGGGAAGGTGTCAGAGTCCAATTGCACCACCTCTGCCTTCACTTGTGTACTGGTTTTGGCTGGGGTAGAGTTATATTTCTTCCTAGTAACTGTCATGGGGATATGTTTTGGATTTGTGCTGAAAATAGTGTTAATAAGACATGGCTGTTTTAGTTACTGCTGAGCAGCTCTTACACAGCATCAATGCCTTTTCTGCTCCTCACACCATGACACCATGATGTGAGTAGGTTGGAGGTGCACAAGAAGCTGGGAAAGGACACAGCTGAGACAACTAACCCCAACTGAGCAAAGGGATACTCCAGACCCTATGTTGTCATGCTTAGCAAAAAAACCTGGGAGGGAACCTGCAGGGGAAGGAGGGGTCGCTGCTTGGGGACTGGCTAGGCATCAGTTGGTTGGTGGTGGACTACTGTTTTCATTTGCACCACTTGTCTTTCTGGGGTTTTATTTTCCTCTCTCTTTGGCCATTTTTTTTTTTTAATTTTTCTTACGATTTCTTTTTTAAATTTATTTTTAATTATTAAACGGTTTTTATCTCAACCCAGAAGTTTCGTTTTCACTTTTACCCTTATGATTGTCCCTATCATCCCATGACAGGGACAGTGGGCAAGCAGCTGTGTTGTGCTTAGCTACAAGCCAGGGTTAAACGACGACAACTTCTCTCTGCTCACTGCTATTTTCATTGCAATGGCATTGCTAATTCTGTGGCATCTAACCTAGAAGCTGATCCTGTATTTCCCACTCTACTGAGATGAGACATGATAACACTTTTAAGTGCTGACTTCTTTTAAAGTTTACCAAGTCTAAGCATCTAATTTAAATAATCACCCCCTTAAGTGAAGGGAGATTTTTAAGGAGACAGTTAAACAAGCAATGGACCTGTGGAGCACAAAGGGAAGTCTAGTGGGGCAGGTGACAAACTTGATCTTCTGAGGCTTGGAGGCTGTTCTCCTCTCTGCATAGACAAGTCTGCTGCATGACCTCAGGCCAGCCACTGAAGTTTTCTGCACTTGGTTTTTCTTCCCAACTTTAATCTGGTCTAACTGGAATGGTGGCAGTGGCTCCATACAGGTATTTCATGTATTCTACTCCCCACAGATTTCATCAGGGCCTACAGTCATCACAGGCTGGAGGCAGGCTCATGCTGTGGCCTTGCCCCGATCTCCTGGTTGCCCAGATCTCAGGACTTGCTGAGTGTCTGAGTGCTCCTTGCCCATCTGCACATCTGTAGTTAGGTACTACTACAACTAACAAAATTTAACACACAAATCAGAAATTCACATATGGGTGGAAAACCCACTGGATTTAAGAAATAGACTTGTGAATTTCTATCTCTGCATATGTTTAGTAGTTTCAGTCAATGGAATTTTTTTACTTTTTTTTTTTAATGTCTTGTAGCCATAATTGTATTAGGAGGTACAACGGTTGTGTAATATAACTGTTTTACATTTGTCCCAGAGTTCCCACAAAGAGCAGTAATTCCTGTTACTGTTTAACTAGCAAGAGTCTATGAAATGACCCATTCTGACAAAAGTCAACAGCACATCTGAGTTCTCCTCTAAAGCATGCTAGGCTAACGGAGATCAAAAGGACCTGTTAATAGGCCAAGCTCAGCAAGAGAGAAATAAGTTTAATTTCCATAATTACTGGGTAATTAATCAAATTGTCTGTGCACAGAAATTGGAAGAGTGTGTGCATTTTTCTAGTTATGGGTATCTGCTGACTGCTTCGGGAACGCAGTTCATTCTGCATCCCAGAACATCAATCTGCCAATTTATTTTGTCAACGAGAAACTGTGTACTGGATCTAGTAATATGCACTGAAATTGTCACTAATTACCTAATTTTGTTCATTTCAAAGTATAATTCCACCATGTTGTGATGGAAGTTACAGGTTTCACCACACTACTTGCTACAAAACTTATAATGGAATTTTTCAAAAATTTCTGAGAAGCTTAAGCAATCCCTGAGAAACTTGTCAACTCAGAGCAAGAAGGATTTATAGAGATCTATGCAGCAGTAGCTACACTGCAGGGGCAGGATAGGGGAGAAATCATGCAGTATCTACAAAGTCACATTCATATACAGCCTTTTTTTTCCCAGGCACTCACTTTGCAGGCCTAGTTACACATCCACTACTCAAACCAAATTGAGTCAGCTGCAGGAGCAGAAGTCTTAGTAAAGGTTCTAGTGTCTGAAACACTTTGGACTCTAGTAATGAACAGTCTTTTTTTCCAATTTATGCAGACTGAGGTAAAAAAAAAAAAAAGGATTGTATAGTAAACACCATGTTCTGGTGTCCTAAACTACCCATTAAGCCTGTATATCTACTAGCTCTGGAAAGCCCATTGAAGTAAAGATTAAGACTTGACCTCCTTCTTCTTACATGGAACAAATTCTTGTTCCTGACAGTTGTTTGTAAGAAAAGCAAATCAACACAAAAAACTTCACCAAAACCTTATAATCTAGGGAAAATCATGTCTGAGTAAGAAGTGCAAGAGGAGGGAACTATCATGCTAAGACACCCCTGGGTATATTCTCTTTACTTATATAAAGCTACTCTGATAAAGGGATAGTGCTAGTGTTTTGCACCACAGAATTCATCAATAATGTCAAAGATAATTTGGTTTTACTGTAAAAGCAAACATGTCTTTCTATAGCTTTCACAGAATGGCTTACAACAAGAAGGCCATTTAAAGGTAATTAGTTGGCATCCCTAATGGTCAACAACAGTTAAGTTTCTGTTGGAGATTGGCTATTTACATTTATCATACAAGTTAATCGGAGTTTTCTTGAGAGAACCTGACAAATCTTTATGTCTGATTCAAGTAAAATAATGGCAGTATTATGACAGTACTAATGCATGTTCTATTATAGAGAATTGTAAAACACACTATGTTTTCCTACCTGGACAAATCATAAATACTGCAGCAGTACAGGGAAATGTTGCCAGAGGTACTCTAAAATAAAAAGCAAAGGAAACAATACTTATGAGCAAACTATCTTTAAATATGCACACATAAGTATATATTTGTATTTTATGCCTTAAAACATACACATATATTATTTTTAAATACACACTTATGTGTAATGGGGAAAAACTGTAAGAAATATTTTTAGTTTTAATTTACTGAGGTAACTCTCCTATCCCCTCCAGAGAGGTTCTAGCCTATCAAGACATGCAACTGTCCAATTTTAAAATACATTCCCTTTACATTTCATCAGGTGCTTCACTGTCATAAGAAAAGAAGGCCAAAGTTGTAAGTTCAAACAAACAACTTCTCGGTCCAAAATTACAACTCAGAGCTTCCCTTCAGACCTCTTCAGGAGAGGTGAATAATTACTAGTAAAATAGAGGCATAAAAGCAGAAAAACTTGTTTGCTCAGTTATGCCTGCATTGCATGATTAATGACACCAGATCATTTGATAATGCAGGAAACATACCTGGAACATTTTTCCTCCTGAAATCTCTGGGACTGGCTCCTCACAATAAGGCAGACTGTGTTCTGAAAAAAATTCCTTCAGTGCTTGTTCGCTCACTTCCACACCAACAACGCTGTGTCCCATGTCTGCCAGCCTGCACACAGAAGAGAGAGGTGCCCAGTTTACATGAGGCCCACAGGTTGGGCCTTTACCAAATATGTCTCTCTCATGCAGCATTTATTGACTAGGGAAACCCTGGTCTTAGGAAGCACTGGTACGCCTAGTCCTGACTTTCTCGACCATTCACATTATATTGAACACCTCCCCTCCATGATCTCAGCTTAAATTAGCACCCCTTGACATACAGTTGACAAGGACTTAGAGGCTTTATTTAAATTCAATGAAGTATTAATTTATTTCTATGGATTCAATGAAAACAGGTGGTCACACAGAGAAACTGTCCATTTACGAAATGTGTTCTGCTCTGAACTGTGGCAGGCTGAGGCACGTTGTCCACCTAGCTGGCTGTGTGGCTTGGCAAGAACAGCCAGCGAGGGAGGTGTGGTAACCTCTGCACTGCTGCAGCTCAGTGCAACAGGAACATACGTCAGAGCCAGCAGTCAGCCTGGAAAGTAGTAACCGTGATAAAATCTGATAACTGGGACTAACTGGATTCCTTGAGGATGCAGCTCAGTCACAGTTTTTCAGTTTGTGCCACCCTCTCCAAGAAAAAAACACCAGCTTATATAGGCCCTAATTAAAAAAATAACCTCTGTCAAAAAAAAGGTAAAAAGAAAATAATAAATATAAAAAAAGAGGAAGTTATATTTAGCCCAAATCATTTACATTCCCAGCATGATATGCTTGCTACATGGTCTCTTGAAAATGTGCTCTGGCACAACCAACCAATTCAAGATGGAATTGCTACCAAAACCAGCAATGGTAAGGACTTCAGTCACTCTGTCATAAATTCAGCATTCCCCAAACTGAACTTAGGACAATGAGGAGCACTTTCAGGTTAATCCTTATCCATCCCATTTATGCTACTATACAAAACACCAGCAAATGAAATCAAACTTCCTCCTCCCTTCAGCTTCCAGTGATGCTGCTTTCCTACCAGTGGAGATGTGGCACATTTCCATTGGCCAGTACAGGGTTGGGAATTCCCCCTCTCCCTCCCCATATCAAATGAGATTTTTGCTGTTGTAACCTGTGTTTTACCATTTCATCTCTACTGCTTTACCACAAAGTGGGAAAAATATCCTCAGTCCACTCTTGCCATTTAAAAGAACATCCAGATACTTCTGGAGGAGCCTGCAGAAGAAGACACATTTTACTTACTCTGCAAGTATTTGTGCTGACACATTAAACACCAAGTGCTACACGCTGTGGCAGGTAGCACACAAACTGCATGATGCAACACAAGTTCTTAGCTCAACCTGCTTCATGCCATTAGAAATAAAAACATTCACCTCCAATTTACTTAGAAAGTAAATTTCATTTCTGTCAGAAATTAATACATTTATGGTTGCTCTATTTTCTGTTTGTCTTTTCAAGTAAGCAGACCAACCCACCCACCTCTAAGAGGGCCATAACAGAGATTTTTAAACAGAATGATTATCGAACTTCTGTATCAATCAAGTCACTCACACAGGACTTGAAAGACTATATAATCAGGTTTGCTTTCTTAGGTCCCTGTTTTCCAGTGCACAGCAGTTGCTCCAATGCCCTCCACATATGTCTTTCAGGCCTCGGTTTCACAGCTTACGAAAAGCAGTGCAAAGCTTCTGCATCAGAAAATTTAAGATTTTTAGCCAAGCTATCCAAGTTTTAAAACCTGATTCAAAAGTTCTAAACTAATTTCAATACTTTTCTCTGTCATTTTTTTGACAATTGTAGGTCACAAAAATATGTATATTTATTTTAGTTTCAAGCTGTGCCCGTATAAAATAATTTTCCTTTTGCAAATGTTCCATTTTCAATTAAGAGTTTCTCAAATGAGTCAAGTAATTAATTTCACAGCATTTCTTAAAACAGCTTAGGCAGAAGAGTGAAGTCACGTACGGATGTCCTTGTTCCTTGTGAAACCCGATGTTACCCACTTCCCATTTTTGTAGCCATTCCTCCTCAGTCACCACTCTCTCTTTCTGTGACCCAATATTAGAGCCTTCCAGGAGCCCGGATGCATTGGCTGAGTGGTCCATCGTCTCCAAGGAGTGCTAGTAGCTGTGAAAAATGAGAGGAAAAAAATACCCCCACCCAACGCATAGTTTGGAATTGGCCCTTACTTCCTCGAATCGAACAAAAATTTAGTGCATCTTAAGAGATTACTGTTTGGCGACTATCGCAGTGTAGCTGTACAGCACGCGAAAGAGCACACTCTTGCTACCGATGGCTTCAGACAGACCCCGTTTCCCGGGGCGAAGCCGGCTGAGCGCGCCCTGTCCAGGCCGCTGGCCTGTCGTTTGGCACCCGTTTGGAAGCCCCCCTACTCCGTCAGTGAGGAGGGAGATGTCTACACTTCTCTCCCTCACGGGAAACCCGCGGGCAGACGGCGGGAGGACCAGCGGCTTGCAGCCGGGGGGACCCGCGGGGTGACCCGTCGGGGCTCAGCACCGCCCCCTCAGCGCCCCCCGCCCGGGCGGCCGCGGCAGCGACGGTACCTGCACGGCTGAGGCGGCGGCGGCGGCGGCGGCGGCAGCGGGTCCCACGAGGCGGCGGGGCCGGGGCGGTGCCTCCCCGCCCTCCCCCTCGCTACGCACCGCGGAGAGCGGAAGCGGCGGCAGGAGGAGGCGGGCTGAGGGTGCACGGCACCGGGGAGGAGGAGGAGGATGGCGCTGGGGATGGCGGCGGCGGTGAGTGACTCCCTCCCTCAGCTGCAGCGCCCACCGCGGCGCCGGCTGCCCCCTCCCCGGGGCGGCGGGGCAGGTGCGAGCGCTGCCCCCGCCCTCACCTCCCCGCTTCTCCCTTCCTTCCCCCTTCTCTGTTTCCCTCCCTCCCTTCCTTCGCTCTTCTCCACCCTTCTTCCCCCCGCCGCAGCTCTAGCAGGAGGCGACGCGGACACGCGTGGATGTGGTCTCCGGCCCCCGAGCGACCCGGCCCCGAGGTGAGTGCCAGGCTCCGGCCGCAGCGCCCGCCCCGCCGCCGGCCGGCAGCCCCAGGGACCGCCCCGCCTGCCCCGATGACAGCCCTGACGGGACAGCACTGCCCCGGGGACAGCCCTGCCCCGGGGCTCCCCTGGGGACCCCGCTCCCACCGCCAGCTGTCACAGCGCGGTCCGGGACGGGGGCGGGCGCTGTCACCCGCGGCCGCGGGGCTGGGCGCCGGCGCTTTACTCGGGGCTGAGTTTTAGAGATGTGCTCGCTTCGCGGTCCACCCTGTCCGTGTTAATCGGGCTGCTCTCGCTTCCTCTCTCTCTCTCTGTCAACGTGTGTGGTTTCTTTTTTTTTTTTAAGGTTTTGGTTTTTTTTTTTTCTTCCCCAAAGACAAACTTGCTGTCAACTGCAGGTAAACCTCACAAAGCTTCCCAGTACAGGCCATGCATTACGGATGGATGAAACATTATCAAATGTGACAGTGTATTATGCATCTCTCTCTCCTTTTAAAAGGCTTATTTTCTCTGCCAGTAAGATAACGTCTGTAGGATAGGATGCAGAGTCATGTAAAGCTTAGTAGACTGTCACGTTTACTTGTTCTCTAAAAATGTGTGGGTTTTTCTGGGGGTGTTGTTTGGTTTCTGAGAGAAAGTGAGGACGAAGTAGCACACAGCTGCAAGTAATGGCCTTAAGCCCATCTCTTTTTCTCCCTTTCTCCCCACTTTCTGCCTCTCCCTCCCACAGTACTTACAGAAAAATATGTCTGTGATTCTGTACAACTGGCCTTTCAAAATGAGAGGCCTCTCAATGTGAAATATTTTTACCAAACTTATTAGTGATTGATAAGTGCTATTTTTTCTAATCTCCTTAATATGCAATGAAACAGCTGCATGTTATTTTACCTTCTTGGATACAGGGCCTGGCAGCAGCGGCAGACTGTAATCACCTGCTGGCCACCAAAATGAGTCACCTGGTGCCTTACTCAGTGTTGAGGTAGTTCGTAGCTTCCAACTGTAAGGACAGTCATATTGCAATGACTATCTACAGTCAGAAGCTAAGGTGATACAGAGAGATACTTTGTGCCACTGATCCAGAAGGGAAGCTTTAGGGGGAAAAAAGCTACCATTTTCTGGCGTGTTACACAGCAGTTTAGGGAAATCTCATGTAAATGAAACTGGTTGGTTTTTCTCCACTCTCCAACCCCATCCACCCCCACACAGTGGTAAGTTATGGTGAAGTGATGCTTTTTTTTTCCTAGGTAAAAAAGGTTGACTTAATTTTTTTTTTTACTCCCTCTACTGAGTTATAATTGGAAGGGGTCCATGCAAAAAAAAAAGTTTATTTTTGTATTGGGTTGTCTGAACTAATTTTTTACTGATGTGAAATATATCCACTTTATGTGGATATCATGTGATTTTTCTTCTTTCCCCAAATAATTTCTTCTATCTCGAGAAGCGAATGAAGCACAGTTTACTTGATTTGCATCAGCTTAATTTGAAATTTTGTGAAAATTCCCATTTTCTCCTCCTGTTACCTTTACTTTGAGCAGAATTTCTGAATGAAGGTACCACTGCTGTGTCCATCACTAACAGCTTGAATAAGGAAAATGCAGCCTGAAATGGGGAGAATTGAGAAGTATCATATACATATATATATTTATATATATAAGTATATAAAAAAGAAACATAATTACAAACAGATTCCTATTATAACAAGATAACATTCAGTGCTGTTGTACAAGGGATTTATTTCCACTTCCTTTCTGTATGTGGTAGAGCACTCATAGATTTAATTCTTCCGCCTGGCTCTTTATTTGTGCTTTACTCCATGTGAAAAGAATGCCTTTGATGACACCATTTTAAATATGCTTTCATATTTCTGCTGCATACTTTCTCACACTCTATGCTTTCCAGTTTATATAGTAAACTGTGGTCTTTTCTGCATTCCTACCAATGCAGTCAAAGACAGCCACAGAGCTCTCTCGTGCCGTAAATCTTTTATTTTCTCCTATAGTACACATTCCAGTCACCTAAAGCTTCAATGCAACTGCAGTTTAGACTTTAAATTCTGATATACATTCATAGGAGGTACTTGCACTTCATGTGCAAGTGTTGGAACTGGTTGTTCACCTGGTATCCAACGTCTCTTCAGTACACTGTTTGGAAAAGCGCTTTATAGAGTGCAAATCTCTTGCTACCAATAAACCAGTAGTTAGCAGGACGAGTGTTGCTCTGAGTGGTATTTGAATGCTTGCACCAGCATTGAAGTGATGTCTGTTCACTTTGCCAACCCAAATTCCAGTCCAGGTTTTCACATAATGCAAATCAGATTATTGAAATCCAGGATATGCTGATCTGGAACAGCCTGTCAAGATGTACTCAGGGATCTAATCTTAACTCCGAATTTAGTTTAAAATAGTAGTATTGTTCCTTTCCCGTAATGCCTCGTTCTCATTTTCCTCCTGAATTAATAGTCAAGCTGAACAGATTCTTACCTAGCTAACTCTGTCAAAAGTAGTGTTATAAGTGAATGTACTGTCCAGCTGATTAGACAGCTCTTCAGAAGCAAGCAATTTAATCTTTTTTATTAACTACTGTCTCCTTTTTTTCAGATCTAACAATACAATGTCAACTGGAAGGGTACGAACGAAAAAAAAGGCATGTTCTTCAGATCAGTCTCCAGACAATCTTCCTGTGAGGAGTTCTGGAAGACAGGTATTTATAAAATTCAAAAACACGTGGGTTTGTACTTTGCTATTTTTTATTTTTTGTTGACATTCATAAAGAAAGCAGGCTTCATTGTGGGTAAGTTAGGCCTTAGAGTACTTACCCACAGAGGGGGAGAATGAGGTAATTCTGTGAATGAGCAGGCAAAGCGTCTCATTTTGTGAATGATATTCAAGAAAGATAAATACTCAATATAGCCTGTTAATGCTTAATACATTAAAAATACAATCACAGATTTCTGTACAGTTAGAAAAAGCTGTCTGCCCAGCCAGACAGAGGCCTAAAACAACACAATACACAGTACCTTTGAGGCCCAGAAGAGACATCTGGTATACAGTTTTGTATAAAAAAAAAGGCCCTAAGCCTGCTATAATATTTTATTTGAGGCACAGATAGGTTTGCCACTAATTGATATCAATAAGTATGCAAAGAGGAGATTTTCTGAAGGAGAAATAGAACGAATGCATTAGGCTTGACTCATTGGCATGTGATGGAGCTTAAAATACAATTTAAACTGGAATTTTTGCTTATAATTTCTTCAATGGCATCAATTAGGCTAAGGCAAGACATTTTTAGCTTTAAATGATATTTCCAGTCTTGCTGTGGGTTTGTGGCTTGCTTTTTTGTGATTTTTTTTTTTTTTTGGTAGGAAAAAACTGACCTAATTTGACAGCTGTTTCATGCTGCAGCTATTTCACAATGGATACAAAGATTTTCATTTCATTTAACTGTTGGATGCCACTCACAAGCTGAAAAACTGTCTGAATGCCACTTTGTAGAAGATGTATTTGTGTAATTTCTGGTCAGATTTCAGCTATTCTTTATTAGGTGAAGAAAAAAGCGGCTGAAGCAGCAGCAGATGATGATGATGAAGCATCAGAGAAGAAATATAGAAAGTGTGAAAAAGCTGGATGCACTGCAACATGTCCTGTTTGCTTTGCCAGTGCGGCTGAAAGGTTTATTTCTTTTTACTTGCGTTTTTCATGGACTTTCTAAACTTGCAGCTGAAGTTTAGGATCCTAACTGTGTTCTGAAAAATTCCTTCATTTCTAAATGTAGAGGGAGAATTGAAAGATACTACTAATAGGAGTCTTAAGATGACAGGAAAGTGTCACAAGTTATTCCTGTTGTGGATGACTTTCTACTGGGCAAGTTGCTAATTCAGATATAGAATATCTTCAGGATGTGCTCACTTATGTTATTAATGGTGCCTTCTGGAACATGCCTTGCTTTTGTGAAAGTGAGAGCGTTAGTGTAAGCTGAGGAAGCTAAACTTGCTTTCAAAATGGAAAATGAAGTGAGCACCTGTGAGATCAGCATTGGTGATAGTACTGTTTTTGTTTAGGAAACAATAGATACTGCTTAGTCATCTTTTTGAATTGTTATTTTAATACTTTGATTTTCACCCCTCTCACCCTCCCAGGTACATACTTTCAACATTTTTTATTTGAGATGAAATCATTTCATGGCTGTTTCAGTTAATAGCTTAGGTCACTGCTTTTTACCTTGTGCATTTATCTTGAACCATTTCGTTAGGTTTAATGAGAGTGTTCTGAGGGAAGAACAGTTGCATTGTCTGATGAATATAACATTTGTAATGGATATTTCTTTTTGAGAGTAATACACAACAAATGCCCAGAATGTTTAACTCCTTCCTCAGGGTTTTCTCTCACTGGGTTGAAATCACAACTCGGTCATGAGAAAATAATAGGCAACATCTGTTCTGTGTTCAGATTTGACTTTATGGTTTTGTCAGTTGTTCTGGGGACAGAACATTGTAATGACTTATGAATCAATTTATCACACGTACAAGAAAAATGGTAATTTAAATAATCCCTCCCACCCCTGCACTAGTGTTAGAACTAAATGGAGCAAAGTAAAGGAACCGTAAGTTCTTGTGAGAGGGACTTTGTCATGTTATACGTTTGCAAGACACTTTGTGTGTCACAGCACATATCTACTCTAAGAGCAAACATATTTCATGTTCAGGAAACGCCTGCTTAAAGGGTACCAAAGACAGGCTCAGTTGACCATTGTTAGAGGGAGGCTGCTGGAAGCCAAGCCAGCTATATAACTGCACATTATGTACATGTTGCCTCCTTTGCATCTGGTGTTGCTTAGCTGGGAAACTGGAAATGTTTGAGACAACTGAAATGACCTTATTGTTATTTGTATGACTGACTGTAGTGCTTTATGCAAGTCAGCCTTCGTGAATGTAACATAAAGCCCTGGCTTGTTCTTAATATTTTGTTCATGTTTTAGAACGTGCTACTGTTAATAGATTTATTTTTCTAAATGTATTGTAAAGCTATTTTTATGTCTCCTGCATTACAGATGTGCTAAAAATGGGTATACATCTAGATGGTATCATCTTTCCTGTGGGGAACACTTCTGCAATGAATGTTTTGACCACTATTACCGAAGGTAGATTTGCCAATTCAGGTTGCATCTTTTCAGAGCTTATTAAAATTTGGCAGATGTTACAACTGTTGAAACATCATGTACATAAATATAATACAAAGACTTGTTTTCTGTGCTTGCTTTAGTCAGAGTGAGGCTTAGATATTGGTGCTGAAACTGCAAGTATTGTATGGACTAATCAATTGAAACAGAGCAGCGTGAACAAAATTGGTTGGTTTAGGCAGGCTGGTTTGTATGTGCAGTTGTTCTGAAGCTTTTGTCTTTTTAAAAAACAATGTTAGAAAATATTAAATTATGAGAACAGTTTTAAGTAAATCTATTTTCCTTTATAAAGCAAACTAACTTTACAATGTGAGTTCAGGAGACCTTACCTCTCTGTAACATCAAATCAGCAAGGAGATTTAACTCTTGTGGTTCAGTGACCATGAAGACTCTTGTCAGGCTCACAGAGTGCTTTCAGCTTCACACACCTTCCTGTTTGAGTGGGCGTTACAGCCAGCCTAAGTCCTTACAAAGACTTTTGTGTGCTTATGTGCTCAGCAGTACCCATCACTCAGTCCAGGCCTTTGACACAAGGAAGTGTGTTCATAAGCAAGAGGACATAATGGTCAGGATGCAATTTATTACTGTCATAAGAACCATGACTTTCTCATTTTTTAACAGGAAAAATGCAGTATTCTCTACAGCCTTATTTCTCTGTCCTTTTTAAAATGTTCGATTTTAGAATAACTGCTATTGCTTGAAGTGAACTAGACATTCAATTTTCTGACTGCTTGCTGTTTTCTTTTCTCTTAGCCATAAAGATGGTTATGAGAAATACACTGCCTGGAAAAGGATTTGGACAAGTAATGGTAAAAGTGAGCCCAGTCCAAAAGCCTTTATGGCCGATCAACAGCTTCCTTACTGGGTAAGATAAAAGGTCATTTATTTAATAAGAATGCGATGTTCTGCTGTGTTTCTGGTATTCTGCTGTTCAACCAGCAGGTCAGCTGAATTTTTATGGGGTTTTTTCTAGTATTAGAGGACTGTGGAAAAGCTCAAGATAATAATTCTGATCAGCTCCTCCACTGTTGGAGACTTTCTCCACACCTCACAAAGACCAACCTTCTGTTACTTTTCTGTGAAGTAGCAGCTACGATGTGTGATGTTCAGGTAGAATAAGATTTGGCAGAGAAAGGGAGCATACCAGCTATGGGAAAGTGTGAGTGTGAAAGACTTCAAAAACAGATTTTGTATTTCCTGGGTAAAAAGAGCAGAAGAAGAAAAATGGGAATGGAAAGAAGTTTGGTGGTAGGGGTATTTTATTTAGTTTTTTGTTTGATTGGTTTTTTCTTTAAGTGGTGAAGAATATGTTTTTGAAGTAATATTTGCAAAGTCCACTGAAAACCATAGTAACTGGGCATTGAATCAATTTTGGCCTTAGGTTCTGTGCAGAAATTCAGTCTTGCTGGAGATGGGTACAAGATTTCTGTATATCAAATGCCTTACTTATGACCTGATGATTACAGGAGAATGAATTTAACAATTATGTTTGACAACTTTCTCACATCTTACTTTTTCCTAACTGGTTGCATTAATCTTATTTGTAATCAGACAGCAACAAGTAAAAACATGTTTGTTTCTTGACTTGTAGGTGCAGTGCACAAAGCCAGACTGTGGTAAATGGCGTCAGCTGACAAAGGAAATCCAGCTGACACCACAAATAGCAAAAACATACAGATGTGGTATGAAACTGAACAATTCCACCAAGGTAACACAGAACAGTTTTGCTCATATTGAAACATAGCAACAAGTTGGTGTTTCTTGTTTGCAGAAATTAATTTCTTCTTGTTTGCTGCTTAATGTCTCTAATGTCAAAATGATAGTCTGATGGCCTGGAGAGCTGTGCAGTGACAGGCCTACATACTGTTTGGACCTTTCTGACTGGAAATGTCAAGAAAAAAGTATCTGAAATATCGTTATCTGCACAGTTAATTGTAAAATCCTTCATTCTGAAGCTATGGAAAGATTATCAGCATGTACAGAATAGACATACACGAAAATGTTCATTTCAGTTATGTTTTGCCTTTCTTCATTATTGAGGAAAGCATTTGAAAAGCTCAGTGAGCTCTTCTGAATTTCTATCAAGTCTGTCATGGGCTTTACATGAAAAGTTTCAGCTTTGTCATGAAGGTAACTCCTGAAATTTGAAAGAGTCTTTAAAGAGTCCTTAAAGTGCCATAGAATCTTTCATGCACTTATAGCATGAAAGAACATAACCTGAAAATACTGACTATGTGAAAATCTGAAAGGTCAGCATTTAATCTTGAAACTCTGTTATAAAGATACTTTTTAAATAAATGAGAAACTCTCTTCTGTAGTCTCTACTGGAAGAGTCACTGTGGAAAATGTGGGATATTTTGAGAATTTTTCTATAAAAGTCTGTATTTTTTTCTTAATTTGTTTGTTTCAGTGTTCCACCCCATTTTATGGAATAGAGTGCATATTTTAATGTCGGATCAGTAGAAACTAACTTAAAAAATGAGAAACATTTTCTTGCATGCTTTTGCTTTGTGGTGTGTTGTGTTTTTAACCCATATGTTTCTCTACTATTTTTTTGTTTACAATCAGCTCTGCTACAGAAGGCTGACACTAACACTGTTTTTTTAGTTTAGAGAACTATACCATAGAAAATTACTTTGGTTTATATTTAATTTTTGCTGTACAGCTTAAGAAAAGCTCTGATACCATTTGCTTTTCTTTCAGACTGAGGGCTCAGACCAATGTTCCATGCCTGAGGACTTGGTGAGTAGTGGCTGTCCTCTTCATTTGTCTTAGAATACAAAATCAATCCTATAGCATGGCATATTTCTTTTCCTTTTTTTTTTTTTTTGTCCTTTGGCCAGTTATGTCAGTATTTATGCATTTTGCTCAGGAAACTGTCAGACACTCTTTGCAACAGAGCCTAGGGCCTTCTACTTTCTCATCTTTTTCCTCTTTTTCCTTACCATACCAACTAGCTTTCAAGTGCTTCATGGTGTCTTTGAGTTGTGGCCTGTGATTCAAGGTTTACTCCTAATTCTCATTTTTGATCAGGCAAAACAGTATTCAGTTGCCAGCTTTCAAATAAAATTCCTCATCGTAAAATTTCCTTGTCTTTCAGGTGGTTTCTATCTTTAGTCAAGCTAGTCTCCTCTTTTTGAATACTGCATGAGAACATCTAAATATGTTTTCTCTCTCCTCTCCCTCGTAATACAAAATGTGCATACAAGATGTATGTTGGTGTTTCAAGGGGCTTATGATCATGTAACCCTGCATTTCAGATTTCATGTGATCTGATGTTCAATAAGCCAGTGTTGACATGTGTACTCGAGGTACCTCTATCCCAGGGAATGTATTCAGGCTTATTGTTGACTCTTGTCGAAGCCTTCTGGCTTTGTGTCCTTAATGCATGTTTACTTGTAAGTTGAGGCTGAATCAATAGTGTTCCTTAGGGTTTTAAAAGGTCTTTGATGGGGATAACAGAATCTAAATTTAATTGATCAGTTAGTGTAGACTTTTCTAAGTGCAGATTTCTGGATGCTTAAATGACTGCAAATGTTTTATAAAAGGCATAAGGCATAGATGTGTTATGGCATGTCTCATCTGTTTGCTTTCCACGCGGGTGTGGAGTTTGTGAAGTGTCAGCTCCGTTTCTGAGGAAGAGATCAATACTAGAGGTTTTCTGTGTCAGGCTGAGGAAGGGGAAAGAGGGAGAGAAAATGTCTTTATGACTTGCAATGCTGAGATTGGTACTTCTAGTGCTTTTTGGTCTCAGTTTTGGAGGGAGGGGGGAGAATGGTTCATTTTCCAACGTTTTCAAAGTACTGACGTGTTCTCTTCTCCCCTCTTTCCTTCACTTCTCCGCTTGGCCAGAGAGTGGCTGAAGTTTCAGACCATTGGTGGTACTCCATGCTCATACTCCCTCCTTTGCTGAAAGACAGTGTGGCAGCTCCCTTTCTAGCTGCATATTATCCAGACTGCGTGGGCATGAGTCCATCCTGTACCAGCACTAATCGGTTACCTGGTGAATCCAACCTTGTGAAGTTAGAGCACTTAAAGAGCGTGCCTAATTTGACTGGTAAGGGCCATCTGCAGGGCTCTGTTGCTTAAATAGGTGTAATAAATTTTGCCATATAGCTGAGTTCATAAGGCACATAATTCTTCTGATTCAGAATACTGATTCTGTTCTCGGCACTAATATACACACTCTGTCTGATTCCCTCTGATTTCTTTGATGCCATCTACTAATTTCTAAGCTAAAGGTAATACATTTCCTATGGCATTTCTTTAGGGAGTAAGCATAGACTGCAAGTCTTTTTGTGTACCACCTGTAATTTGTTTATAGAAACAGGAAATTAACATGTGAGTACTTAAAGACTTTGTATTCTTAAGGAAATGAAGATTTATGAAAAAAAAACAAAACAGGATTCTGCTAGGTTTGATATTGTGGATCTTTGGGGCTTTGGAAAAAAGGATTTGATTTCTTAAGGCACTCAGATTCTGTTTAGGTTATTTTTTTTTTTGCTAGTGACAGCTCTGAGAGCGACAACTTGGGAGTGTGGATGTGCAGAATAGGTGAGGTAAGGAGAAAGGTAATTCAGGATTCCCATACTCATCTCAGAGAGAGTGCTTTGAGGGAAGTTCAGCTTCTGTGTTGTCTTAGCAGACTTTGCTCTCCTTAGGGGCTCAAAATAAATCAGTTCATCTGTTCAACAGATATTTATCTGCTTAGCAGAAAACTTCATTTTACAGAGCTACCAAAGCTACACGTGGAAATGATTACTTTTAGTTACTATCCACTCTGAGCAGTATTGGGAGTTGAAGAAGAAAGGAGTTCAGAATGCTGCCTGAGCCTATACAGTGAGGGTAGACCTCAGACTTGAATTTAGGTCCTATTTGTTGTTGGACTCTTCTTGGCATCGGAGCGCACATACTGTTCTTTGACAAAACAGCTCTGATAGGTCCCAAGGTGTACCCATCAGGCAGCAGGACAATAATTAATGCTGCACAGCCTAGAGGGCAGGAGAGAGGAGAGCAATATAAATGATATCGTTCTGGAGGTGGCTAGAGGCTGGAAAGCTTCCCTACTTGTTTATCTGCATGAGGTCAATGGATCATCTTAGAGGGAAAAGGATATAATGAAGATATGATGGAATATGACTAGCTCCTGGTGTGTCCTTATTCAGTTGCAGGCATGAACAAGTATTTCCAGCCTTTTTACCAACCCAATGAATGTGGGAAAGCACTTTGTGTGAGGCCGGATGTCATGGAACTGGATGAGCTCTATGAGTTCCCAGAATATTCACGAGACCCTACCATGTACTTGGCGCTGAGAAACTTGATTTTGGCTCTGTGGTACACAAACTGCAAGGTAAGAGATGCTGATAGTTAATTTGTTTGTTTAAAAATAATAGCAACTTTTCTGGGATGTGGACTCTCTTCTTAGATGTCTCCTTGTGCAACAGAAAAATTGCTCCCACGTTTTTGAGAATCCATTCTAAGATTGGCTATTTTCTGGGGGAGTTTGGGGTTGAGGTGTTTTATTTGTTTGTTTGGTTTGGTTTGTTTGGGGTGTTTTTAGATTTAATGCATAGAAGATCCTTTTGCAGTAAAATACAAAAGTTTTTGAAGTATTAAAACTCTACTCTGTCTGCCCAGCTGTCTAACTTTTTAAAGGGATGCTTAAGCACTTCCAGACAGTGTTTTGTGGATGCTTTATGATTTTTTTTTCACCTGACTGTTGGACAGGTGACTGTCTTTTTACTTAGGCTAATTCTATGACACTGTCTTCAGTAGGACTGCTGACGTTCACATACCACAGCTTTCTGATATGGATGTCTGCATTTATGTAAAGGTTTTGGATATTAATCTGTTTTTTACTTGGAATGCCATTTTGGAATGGATTTTACTGGAATGCCTTTGTGAGCATTGCCACGAGGTGGATTCATTTTGCAAGCAGGAATCCATTTCAATACCATTCCTGTACTAATGAAACACACTTTGGAGTTTGCAGGAGTATCTTGTAGACTCATTTGATTTTTTTCCATGTTAATCTCAATAAATTGTTACCTTGCTGTGTAAAGCTGGCTAGCAAGAAATTTCCAGGTTTTGAAATGCTCTCAGAAGCCTGAATCATGATTTTTTTTACCGTGCTTTGCAGTTTAAATATGATGTAAACACATGAAAAAAATGGAATATTAGAAAATCAACATTTTCTACTCTTTGTTTCTTCTTTGCAGGAGGCCCTTACCCCTCAAAAATGTATCCATCATATCATTGTTCGGGGGCTTGTGCGTATTCGCTGTGTACAGGAAATGGAGAGGATACTTTATTTTATGACAAGGAAAGGGCTTATCAATACAGGGCTTTTGTCAGTCGGTCCTGACCAGTACCTTCTTCCTAAGGAATACCACAGTGTAAGTTGCTGTAATAATCCCTACATTATTAATGTTATAAAACTACATGGCATATATAATCCTTTTTTGGTTCTGGATTTTTTTCTCGTTTGCCTAAATGGCTGGAACGATAGGTAAAATTACATCTAAAAGCTGACAATGCCTTCAGTGGTTATGGAAGCTACAGACGTTAAACTCTTCCCAACAAGGATTTTTCCCCACTAAAATCTGTGGAATTCAGTCCTATGGATTGGTGCTTCCCACGAGCTGTTCAGATGGATGAGAACTGTGTGAAAAATGCACAATATCCTTACGTTCTTCTTGTGGCTTAACCCTGTAATACACCTCTGCTCCCGTAGATGAGGCAACTCCTATTCCACGTCGGTTTGCAAGAACTGGGATTAAAGGGTACATGTTGATGACTAGCAATTTGGTTGACAGCACCCAAAACTTATCAAAGGAATGTATTCTGTAGTGGAATACCTTCTAGAAATTCTAAGTTGATTACATTTAGCAAGTGTATTTTTATATGTTTTTAATTTATAAGATAGTTTTTACTGGTCAACCCAATCTATGATTGAAATCATTGCAAGGTAAGTGTGATTCTTGTCTGTTATCTTCAGTTAGATTTTGCTGCTTTTGTTACTGATAACTTCATCTGTTTCTCTTAAGAGAAACTGAGGCATCTTCTTTTGAAGTCCTTAAAAACTTTTAGCTATTTTCAATGCTACCATTGATCTTTTTTCTGTATTAAATGTACTGTTATCTTTAAAAGTTATCACAGATTACTTCACAGGACAAGAGAGCCCAGACTTCTGAAACCTACAGATATTTTTAATGTTAGCAAAAAGAGAAATGAGAGCGAAATGATAATTTCTATTTTAGCTTTAGCTATTTTTATTTATTTAAATATTTTAATATTTTTTAGAAATCTGTTATTATTGTTGGGGCTGGTGCAGCAGGATTAGCAGCAGCCCGACAACTGCACAACTTTGGAATTAAGGTAAGAAGCTTTAGAGTATGTTACTTTAAAAAATCAGACTTCCTCTGCTTTTAAAGTATTCTTCATCAAAATGGAAAAACCCCTACATTCTTGTTACAAACATGTATGTATAGGGCATCTTAATTAATTTGTAAAATCTGGGGGTTTGCTGAGTAAATCTGATGTTTAAAAACAGCATTTATTTGTATCTAAAATTCAACAAAGCATGCAGCATATATTTTATAGAAACACTGTACCCAGATTTAGTAGCCTGTAGCATGCCTGAAGCTCCAATTTTGAAATTTCCTAAATAGGTCTTCAGCTTTTTTAAAAAGAAGGGTTGTTTCTAAAGTAACAGTTATCTTTGTATGTGTATATCCCAAAGGGTAACCCTTAAAAGACAATTTAAATGCATAAATTAACTACAAAGGATCCACAAATGAAAATAAAGTGTTAAGATTATTAGCATTGCTGGATTGCTCAGGGGTTTTTTTTTGTGTTTTGTTTTCTCCTTTGCTCTGGAGTTGAACAGATATGTTTAATATAATTAAATATTACAATTTACTAAGCTGCCTTTTGCCATAGGTCATTATCTTAGAAGCTAAAGACAGAATTGGTGGCCGAGTGTGGGATGATAAGACATTCACAGGAGTCACTGTTGGAAGAGGTGCACAAATCGTCAATGGATGTGTCAACAACCCAGTGGCACTAATGTGTGAGCAAGTGGGTTCTCTGCAGTGGTCATACATTATCACTAGTGAAAAACTGTTGTTAAAGCCAGGTTCAGCTGGCTGGGTAAGGGTGGGAGTCCTTTTTTGTGACATGATTTAAACACTGTCCTGCCTTGTAAGTAAACTCCACATTGCTATTATACCTTTGATAACAGTTGGGAATGGAGAAGGGATGTAGAATGGTTTCAAGCACAGTATGCAAAGTAAAACAAGGTGGCACCAGCTTCAGAACCACTTTTTTTTCTTTTTCTGGAGATAGTAATGTAAAAGGTCCCCAGCAGAGTTCCTTAGGGCTGAGAAAGGTTTTACTGTGTGAGGCTATTGCTTCTGTGACAGACCTGCCTTTGTTCTGCCTTGATATTTCTAGTTGAATTCCATGCAAATTAAGATTAATATGCCTAACAACTACTGATGTAAACATGCTGCAGTTCAATTTCTTTAAAAGTTATTATTATTGGCTGGTTTGGTTTAGGTTTTTTTGAGGCAGGCAGCCGAATTTCTCCAAGCGGAAGCTGAGTGTGGGCTTTATTCAGAGATGCATGCAAATCCAGCCCATGCCATTTTGCCCTATAGTGCCATGAGGAAATTTTTATTTTTATTTAAAAAAAAAATCATGTATTATTTATTAGGTGAGGAACAATGACTTCTGTAATACACTTTGGGTACTCCTCCTTTTGTGATCATTTAATGTCATCTTTCATTGGAAGTACAACTGTATCTTGAGATCTGCAGGGGTGACCAACAGCCTAGAGAGATGTGAGGATATGTAAGAGACACTGGAGCAAGCCCTAAGTAACAAGGCACTAGGAAGAAATTAGTACTATGTTTGAGCTATTCTCTCCAGACTGACTCTGTAGAACATAAAAACATTTTTATTCTGATTTAGCTTTGTTGTGTTCAATGCAAGTTGGACAAGCAAAGCAAGGTATTAGCTTTAATTCCAAATAATTTCTTTGCTTGGTTGTTAATAAAATTAGTGGTAACCAGCAAGCAATATCCTGTCAGTTCCTGAATTCAGGGAATTGTTTAGGCCTCAGGCACCAGGAAGTTGTAGAAAGGAACTGACTTTAATTGTGATTTAGACAATAAATTGAGATAGAAATAAAGGAGACTGGTTCATCATGTTTGATTACCAGACTCTGCATCTCTGTACTAGCCTGATAGAAAAGTTGGAGAGGAGGTTTCTGTGAATCGCCAATAAAGAAAAGGGTGGAAAAGTGGGAGAAAATGATTTGTGAACAATTAAAAGATAGAAGGATTGTTGGTATTCCAGTTTTAGGGAAACAAGAGTTAATCTGACTATTTAAAGTTGTGGATGTGCTTTAAGTGGTATCACTTAAATCTGAGGGATTCATCTTGCTTTAAATAACTTTGAGCAGGATAGGCACTGTAGTTTTTCCATCTTTAAAAAAGCAATAAAATGTCTTTTTCTTAAGCTTGGCATTAAAATGCACAAACTAGGGGAGAAGTGTGACTTGATCCAGGAAGGCGGAAGGATAACAGATCCCACTATTGATAAACGTATGGACTTTCATTTCAATGCCATCCTAGATGTCGTCTCTGAGTGGAGAAAAGATAAAACCCAACATCAAGATGTTCCTCTTGGTGGTAAGTGGGAGATGTATTGCAAAGTGAAGATGTTGGCTGAGTTCATAGTTTTTATATTAAACTGGCTCTTACATCAGACATTTTTCAACGTGAATATCTGACCTTAAATCCAACAGAGACTTCTCAGGTAGTATCTTGTTTTCACGATGGAGCTTTTTCAATACAAGTAGAGGCACTAGCAGTTCAAAAGACTTCCTTCTGGCTGAAGCAGGCCATAGCTAGCTGTAACTCTTATACTTTTTGACTAATCTGCCTAAAAAAGAGCCTGATCAAAGCCTTCTGCTGGCAAGAATAGTCCCATCTCCATTGGTAACGCCTCCTACTACACTTACAGCGTGCAAGCTCATCAGCAAAAAATAAACTTACTCAGAAATGTCTGCCTCCCAAATCTCTTCAGCACAGATTCTGTAAGACAGAATTAGCAACTTCTATGTTCTTCAGTGAACTCTGGATCCAATTTCTGAGCTCTTTTGATTTTGTAAAAATTAATCAGGGTTTATTTGCAAGTATCCTCCATTATCTTAAAGTGTATTTTACCTGAAATATCCTAACTGTATATTGATGATACTTAAGCAGTTAATTTCTCTTCTGTCTCAACTGGCTAGCTCAGCTGTGCTGATGCACAGTATGTTTATTTTTCTCTTTTTTCTCTGTAATTTTAACCTCTATTTTTCCTGAAGCTATGTATATTTCCTTCTGGAACAAGATTTTACTAGGGAAACCTGTGATTAAACAACAAAGCTGTACTTTATCACTGGAAAGATCTTGTGGGTGGTGGTTTTTTTTCATTTGGTTTTGGTTTTGTTTTGTTTTGTTTTATTAATTTCTATGGGAAGAAAAACATCTTGGTACAAATTAGCAACAAGCTTGAAAATCTTGTGATCCAGAGAATAGTGTGTTGAAATGCAGTAGGACTTACGATGAATTGTGATATATTCTTATTTTAAACATGTTCTTTCACAGAAAAAATACAAGAAATCTATAAAGCCTTTATTCAGGAGTCTGGTATCCAGTTCAGTGAGCTGGAAGAAAAAGTATTACAGTTCCATCTCAGTAATTTGGAGTATGCCTGTGGCAGCAATCTCTCTCAGGTGAGTTTTGACAGCTGCGTTCTGAAGTGGCTGAGCTCCATAGAAAATAGGGCTGGAAGTAACATCGAGAAGTCACCTGATCCATTCCATGGCCCCAGAGGAAGAATCAGCTATCCCTACTGTTCCTACATCCCTAACCTGTTCTTTAAAAGCACTAAGACACTGATTCCAGCACTGCCTTAGGTAATCTGATGGGAGCTCTTGATGTGCTTCCACCAAGATTCTCTTTAATGTAGAAGCTGAGAGTAGCTGGTTAGCACAGAGTAGGGCATTTTGCCGAGATGCTGGGTGGTAGGATTCACAGGAGAGTCACTCCTCCTCAGATGTTGTGTGTGACTTCTGCTTCTCAGTTCTGCATTTAAAAACTGAGGTATTTCTCTACCCTGCTATGTATCTTGAGAATAAATGCATTTAACTTCTGAAATGTTCCAACACCCCGGTGGTGGGCCCCAGTTCTCCACTCCTAGGTATTCTGTTGGCCGTGTGATCCTTGGCTCTCCTCGTGACTTCAGTTTTAACCAAGCAGCTTCAGGAAATACCAAAGTATGACGTTGTTTGCAGTGCATTATTTACTCAGTGCTTTTGCCACATTTAAAGGTATTTAGGGTCAATTGTACTGTGGCAGTGGGACAGCTGGTTGGTACATGCAGATGCACAAATCTGATCTGAATTGAGAAGGCCATAAGAACCTAACAAAAATCTGCAAGACAGTGCTGTACCATGGCAGTCAGTGGAAAATATTTTGACATGTCAAGTTTTCATACTCCACGAGCACTCAGGGGAAATAAGAAAGATCTATCTTACCTTCACTTTTAAAATTAAAATATGGAGTAAATGCAACTGCTGTGATAGGAATTGGCATTTGAGTAGCAATTTGAGAATTGCTTCAGACTTTTCACTGCTAAGTGGTAATTGCTTAGTGCAAATACCAGTGTTTTACTACCTGTAAGTTTGCAGGGGTTGGAGGAGAAGGCCAATGAAAGCTATAATGGAAGAACCTCCAAAGTGACAGAAAAATTCCATTGAGCTTTTTTATGTCTTATTTTCCCCTTCATGTTCAGAAATAAGGTATTTCCATTTTTATATGAAGTCCTAAGGCTGTAAAATCTGTTTCTTCGCTAGATACAGGCAACTGAAATAAATACACTGCAGTCCACCTGGATTTTTGTACTACTTTCCTTGTTTTCTCTTCCAAGCAGAACTATAAACTACCTGCTAGTGACCAACCCATGTTATGACTGTTCTTAATCCAGCAATTCATGTGTTGTATAGTAGCACTAGGTAAATAAGCAATTTGATTTTTTTCAGCATTGCCATAAATTCTGGTGATACACTTCTTTTCCCACTTGCAAAGGGGACTAGGGTGGCTTCTGAACTGTGGGACTTTTGCTAGTACCCATGTCCCCTCACCAGTAGCAATAGCTAGTTCTGTTCTGTTCACAGGTATCTGCACGCTCGTGGGACCACAATGAATTTTTTGCCCAATTTGCTGGAGATCACACTCTTCTAACTGTGGGATATTCAACTGTGATTGAGAAGTTGGCAGAAGGGCTGGACATCCGGCTGAATTTCCCAGTGAGTCTGGAAGCAGTGCCTGTCTTGAATTGCTTTGAAGCACCCAGTGATATCTACGTATTCTTTTGGACCAGGCAAATCTGGGCCTGTGATTATGTCAATTTGTCTTTGAAAAAAAAAAAAAGAGGACAATTTCCGCATTTCTGGAAATCCTCTTAGAGGACTGTCAGTACTTAAATACTATGGTATGATGATCTTATATGTTAGAATCCTGATTTTTTTTTTTTCAGCTTCCATAGAGGCTATTTTTTGTCATTCAGTATCTCTGGAAATACTGAAAGTTCCTCACTTTCTAGTTTGCAGACTGGTGCTATATTAGCTATTCTTGTTGGAATTTGCATTGCTTATGTACATTTTGTAGTATAATCTTTCTATTTGTCTTTCAATAGGTACAGAGTATTGACTATTCTGGTGAAGAAGTGCATGTCACTACTGCAGATGGAACAGTGTGGACAACACAAAAGGTATCCAATATGCTTCAAGATTTTAGGGAATACACAGTACATGCCCTTTTTGTCTTTTTTTTTTTTTTTTTCCTTCTCAGAAGACTATTTAGTCCAGTTTGTCCCCACTCAAAGATAAATACTCACATATTCTAGTGACCTGTATTTGGGTGTCCTAGAGCCTAATTTTTGGTGAGCATGCTTGAGTTTTTGAGTACAAGCTGATTTGAATAATTAAGTACTATAAAGTTAATACTAAAAATGTGAAGCAAATAGGTTTTTATCTGGTTTTTGAAGTGATATTTTTCTCATCTGGTTGCATTCCCTGCTCAGCTTTACCCCATTTAGCATGTGAATCTGCCCTGTTAAAATCTGCACTTCGGTGTGCAGGATTTGACAATCCATATATCTCAGTTTCCTTTATTCCCTGTATCCCCACCTTCTTCATGCTGCATAATTTAGCTTTTAGTAATTTTTAAAATTATATATGAACTTGATAAAGATTGGATTGACATCAACAGTGTTACTGAGCATATTTTCAAGAGAAGGGATCTGTGAAGGAATTAAAACCAAAACACTGACCATCTCTCTCTCCTTTCACAAAGACAGTTTTGTTAATCTGAAAGCCATTGACTATCATTTACAGGAAGTATTAGTAGCACAATTAGCCACTCTGATACAAGCAATTCAACAGAATATGACTTAAAATCGGTGAGCTGTGGGATCTGTTCTCGCTTGAATATAAGGCATGTGTTTCCAGTTAATGAGAAATAACACCAGACACTAATCTAGAAATGTTTGATGAGTTATTATGCTGCATCCTACAAGAATAATCCAAGATATTTAAGAGGATGCTGTGAGGCTTAAGTGCAGTGTTCAGGTTTTGCTACTGTTGTGACTGTAGCTATTTCTTTCAGGTATTAGTGACTGTACCACTGGCCCTTCTTCAGAAAAATGCCATTCAGTTTAATCCTCCACTGTCAGAAAAAAAAATTAAAGCCATTAATAGTTTGGGAGCAGGAGTCATTGAGAAGGTAAGTGATGTCATATTATCTTTAGTTTTCTTTTCATAGAAACACTGGCTGTTTTGTCCCTGTTGCTTTTGCAGTGTAATTTTCAGGATTTATTATGCATTTGATTTTACTCTTATACAGTTGCCAAGAAGAGCAAAATATTATCGAGGATCGCATGTATTTCTGTTTCTTAGACTGCCCAACTTAATGGTGTTTTTAAAGAAATTGTTTGCAGAATAATTTCAAGACTTAAATACTTTCTGCCTAATTTTGAGCAAACCTTCATACTGGTCTTGGATCTTCCAAAATTCCAACAATATGTTTATTTTTTAACCTAATAAATGCATAAACTATTTGCGAAGAATACCGAAAGTTGTGTATTTGACCAGTGTAAAATCTCCTACCCTTTCCCAGTGCAAAAACACAGCCTTTCCTGAAAAGATCCCTAGTAAGATCTGTGCTTAGAACAAAACAGTAACAGAGTAATGTCAGAAGGAGGATTTATAGCAAAGTTGAAATTTAAAGGCAAGATTCAGAAATTCCCAACACAGGATGGGGATCACTTAAGTGCAAAAAAAATCTGCTGAATTTCTTGGGCATTTTACACAGTGAATTCCATTGTGAATTTGATCGTCTGTGCATTTGCAATTTATGAGATTAGCATTTTTTTTCTTTGCCTGTCTCCCTTGGAGGACAGACCCATGTATTCTCTGTTGAGACCCACTTATAAAACGGTGTGTCTCTAAATGAGTGGAAACAGGAAGGAAAAAGATTTAGAAGAACATATACCATACCCCATTATGAGTTTTGTGGTATGAAAAGGTTTAATTCTGTCTTTCTCTCTCTCCTTCTAGATTGCCTTGCAGTTTCCTTATAGATTTTGGGACAGTAAAATTCAAGGAGCTGATTTTTTTGGTCATGTTCCACCCAATTCTAGCCAACGTGGGCTCTTTAGTGTTTTCTATGACATGGATCCAGAGGTATGATAGGCTAACTGTATTTTCTGTTGGCCCTTCAGAAATTCACTTTGGATTCTAGGTGCAATAATTACTGAAAACCGAAATTTTTCTTCTTCCTTACACCTTTGCCACTGTTAGAAGCAGTGGAAGCAGTGATGTTTATCAAGGAAAAACTGATTGATACTTTGTTGTAATAAATGGGAATGTTTTCCATAGCTTGGATACAAAGTAATATACAAGCAAGTACATTCTCTAACTATCCTGAAAACAAGTCTCTAATACCTTACTGTAGATCTACCAAAGTGAGAAAAAGTCTACCACTCACTTCCTGTTTAGGACTTCTGTTCCCTTATTTAAATCAGCTAAAAACCCTATTAAAAAGATCATGCTACCTTACTAATACTTACAGGCTTACAGTAGCTTGAATGACTATGTGCAATAGCAGAAGAAAAGACAAACATCAAGTTTTGTAGGAAACTGAAGTCTAGGCTCAGTCCCAAGCTCATGAATTTCAAAGCAAATTCAAACTAGTGCATTGACATCATGTTTCTCTTCCCTGCCAGTTCCAAGCAGACACATCACACATTTATATTATACCTCTACATACTTTTATAACAACTGCTGCTTACTACTTGGCATCAATCAAAAGGCCATTTTATAACCTTATGTTTTACTCTAAAAGGAAACTACCCTGTGAAGATTGTGCTCTGTTACTACATTATTTGTACTTGCATACAACTTTGCTTGAATGAGTTCTCTCCAGTACTTTTAAGCTCATTCTGCATGAGGTTCAGTGTGCTGGTGCTGTCCAGAGACACTAGACATAATTCTTAATTTCCTTAATAACTATTCCCTGCCAGTTATCAAGTTATGTAACAGAAGAATTGCAATATATAAACAAGAGAGGGGGAGTTCTTTAAAGGAGTTGAGAACCTGTGTGCTCTTCCCTAGTCACCACTTCACCTCTAAAACTTCTGCATGGTAGCAGATGTCTCGAAGTGGAACAAAATATCAGTAGACTTGACTTTTCATTTCTTGGTCCAAAATCTGCTGGTAGGAACTTAGTACTGGCCTAATCCAAAACATATCTAACTATTATTTAAATAGATCCTCTTTGTCACCACCTTTTGAAAATGGAGTACAGCTTGAGGTAGAAGTTTGGCAAGGAACTGGAGCTTAAGAGGTCACACAAAGAATAACACTATAAATGTAATTTTTTTTTTTGGTATAGCCTTTACATAGGCAGATAGGAAGTGTTCAGTTAATTCAGTTAGTTGTAAAAGGGGCTGACTGTATCAGATCTGTGAACAAGACATCAGAAGATGTAGTAATCGGAGCATAAATGCTGTAGAATATGCATCCTTTATTCTAAGGAATCAAACCCACTTTCTCTAGAACAAAAGTTACTTTGCAGCTGCAAATATCTTTGCAATACCAAGTAAAAGAGACTCTTCAAGAAATACTTAATAACCTAATAAGGTCTTGTTTTTAGGGCAAAGAAAGCATTTTAATGTCAGTGGTTACTGGAGATGCTGTGGTAACCATTAAGAATTTAGATGATCAACAAGTACTGCAACAGTGTATGACTGTACTCAGAGAGCTGTTTAAGGAGCAGGTAAGAGAAACCTCTTATTAAGAGATGATTAACTTGCCAACAGATGGAAAGCTTTCAAATGTAGTACTTCATATGGTATAGGAAAACCATTGACATTTTTACCTCGAGGTATAGGCAAAATTATCTAGCACAGGCCCTACATCCTGATTGTAAAAAAACACTAGATAAAAATTTCTACCTTTTTTCCTTCCCCCAGATCATCATTTTTAGGATAAAAACTAACAGGAAAATCAGAGAAATCTGGGGCAAGCATAACACTGTCACTTAGCAATGTTATTTGCATTCTACTCTAGAGACAGTAATGCTTCTGTTAATTTAAACAGAGCAGTGAATGATTGTGTTAATAATGTTCAGGGGTGATCTCTCAAGTTTTACTGATGGTTCAGATATTAGAATTAATGATCTTGGAGGAACTTCAGCATCTGAAAACTCAAACTATTCCTAGAAAACATACTTTTGGTAATGGCTTTGTTGTTACTAGAAAGTCCACATACCTGCTATTTCGGTCCCATGAGAATGTAGCAAATGGGTCTTTGGTTTTGGTCTAGAAGAGTGATTTTGATGCCTGTCTCTGTGGTTTATAGCAGTTGTGAATTTCAGTCACCTGTCAACAGCGCAGCAGGATTTTCAAAGACAAGATGGCATCCAGGGGCACAGCAGAACTTCTTCTGGGATGCCTGTGAAACTTGCCATACTTGGCTCGTCGTTGTCTAGATTCCTTGAGCTTTAGTCTCTCGTGTGCTGCCTGAATGTAATTTGTCAATACCAGATGTTCTGCAACAGGCAACCAGAGGTGCTTCTGTTAACTTGTCATGAGCTCCTCCAGAGGGGGCCACAGCAGTAGCTGACTAAGCCTTCTTACAAGTGTTATCTAGGCTCTTTTTGGTAGAACCGTGTGGAATTTGCATGCTGCAATGTGCCAAAGAATACACGGCGTTACTGTCATGGCTCAGCTACGGACACTGACTTTCTGGGCTTTGTTTTCTCCTGAACCTAGTTCTCAAGACAGCTTTTCCCGATCTTAGATAAGTTATCTTATTTCTCTATTGGAATAAAATTATCTCCAAAATGACTGCCTTTTGAGATGTAACAAGCTAGAAGTAGCAAAGCATTATGCCTAACCGAGACAAAAATCACTTCTGTTATTCATATAAACCCGTTGAATGATGTTATCTGTATTATTTGTTTACAAGAGTATGTGTGTATTTTGAGAATTTTTTTTTCTCATGTGTAGTTCCAGGTATATTACAATATGGAGATTTGTTGCATTCAGAACAGTGCAGTTGTGATGTTTCAGGCATCATAGAATCATAGAATAGATTGGGTTGGAAAAGACCTCCAAGATCATCAAGTCCAACCCCTGATCCAACTCCAATTACTATATCATGGCACTAAGGGCCACGTCCAATCTCTTTTTAAAAACCTCCAGGGATGGTGAATCCACCACCTCTCTGGGTAGGCCGTTCCAGTGCCTGATAACCCTCTCTGTAAAGAATTTCTTCCTAACATCTAACCTAAACCTCCCCTGGCAGAGCTTGAGCCCATGTCCCCTTATCAGGCAAGTCTAGAAAAATAAATTATCTTTGTGGCTAGTACTAAAATAAAAAAAATCAGAATTTAATTCCCAAAGACAATCTAATCTGTACTTAATACTACTGTATACTCTAAAGATTAGAAGAAACTGTTTGTGAGAAAAAGCTATGCAATTATGAACTTTTCTTTGCAGTGCTTAACTTCTGTGTTGATTATGCAGGAGGTTCCTGACCCAGTGAAGTTTTTTGTTACTCGATGGAGCAACGACCCTTGGCTCCAGATGGCATACAGCTTTGTGAAAACAGGGGGCAGCGGGGAAGCTTATGACATTATAGCTGAAGACATACAAGGAAAAGTTTTTTTTGCTGGTGAGGTAAGTATCTTTGCTACTGGCAATTAAGGTTATCGGGGAGCAGCTTCTTATGGAAGATCGTGTTTTGCTAATCAACACCATTAACCTAGAGGTAGTATATAAATATCCTGTTCTAATAGTTTTAGAAACAAATAACTTTTTTCTTTTTTTTTTTTTTTTAATACAGGCCACAAATAGGCACTTTCCTCAGACAGTTACAGGAGCTTACTTGAGTGGGGTTCGAGAAGCAAGCAAAATAGCAGCATTTTAAGTACTGAAATTTTGTGTTTATAGATATATTTTTAATTGTTTTCTGTGGGTAAAATTATCTTCAAGTTTCCTATTGCTGCCTTTTTCCTACGTGGTACTTGAAATAGTACATGGTACCTGAAGATAAAATCTTCATCTTCTCCTCTTTCTCCCCCACCCCATTTTTAAGCCCTGATGATATATATTGTTGGGGGCTTTTTTCCAGCTATGGTATATTACTAGCAGGAGTGACATTGGAATCCCTGACCACAGCTTAAGTAAGAGGACTTTTGTCGAGAGTCTTCTTGTCGAGAGTCTGGCTCAAGTCATGTTATTGTGAACCTTCATTTCAGAAGGTCAGATTAAAACAAGACTAAGTTACATACAGCATTAAAAATGCTGGCAGTTAGTTATGATGGGAATTTTCCACTAACTGTGCTTCTCAGGTTGATTATGCTCATAGGAGTTCATACTGGCGTCCAAGAGCCTGAATAGCCTAGAAGAATTCTAGAATTATTGTAGGAAGGAACTCAATGATCAGTTTTCCCACTTGAAATCAATAAACTTTTCTATAATATTTTTTCATATTCTTAGCTTCACTGAGTGGGCTTTGGAATATGAAGTTTGTTCCTTTAATAAATGAGCTGGAACAGTTTACAGTGCAATCATAGAAAGGTTATTGTAGCTAAATAAAACTTGAAAAATTACCTTTTACATTACTTTTAAAAACTTTGAAATATTCTCTGCTACTTATTCAGAGGAATTCTTGTTACAATAATAGGCTAGTAGTTTAGATTTGCTCATTGCTTCTGGTCACGTAGAAACAGGACAGTTTAAAAGTATTGTATTTCTATGATTATTTTGAAAACAAACTTCCAAATTCATTTGGGCTGAGTAGAGGAAGGATCTACTGATTTGAGTGTACAGTGGGGGTGGAAGGACTAAACTCATTCAACTTTTATATTAAAAAATAAGTGAAGATGAATGAGGAAAAATATTAACACGTTTATGAAGGGCTGAAAGATGGTGGCTTGCACTTTGACTTGAAGTTTTTTTTTTTCTTATATTATTAGAACATTATTAAAAAAACATGAGGGACTAATTCAGTAAAGGCTAAACATCTATCTAGTAGCTTTTCCATGGGACAGGGAAGAAAATATTTTTAACAGAAATAAGACAGATATAATCAGGATCTCTGTTGTAATACTGCTCCAGTAAAACAGTATTAATGAAAAAAAAATTAAAATCTACTTTTAGATCTCTTCCCTCATACCTTCCCTATAAGTTCACTGTTATACAGACCTCAGACCTCATGATTTCTGAAATGAACATAAGCACTTATACTATTCACCCCCATTCTCCTGCATAGGCTTTTGTCTTTTTTTAATCCCTTCATTTAGAAATGACACAGCAATTTTTATTTTTTTTTTTTGAGTTCCAGTGCTTATTTCCATAAAGCTTTATACTTGGAAAAAAACAGGCAACCTTAACAAAAATCATAGAATCCTAGAATGTTAAAGGAGTTGGAATGGACCTTAAAGATCATCTAGTCCCAACCCACCCTGCCATGGGCAGGGACACTTCTGACATGACCGGGTTGCTCAGGGCCTTACCCAACCTGGCTTTGATCACCACCAGGGTTCTACTGAATAAATGCAATTCTTCTTTTCAAATACATAGTTTTGGGTTTAGAGTAGCTATGATATTGTTAAAACCCCTTTATTTAATCTCTAATTTACAAGGTGAAGATGTTTATGTAACTAGATGTTTTTCAGATATATATTCTGTTCTGCTTCTTAAAGCTTGGTTATATGAATTACTAGGAAGAGTGAATTTTTTCGTTAATTTTCCTCTACATAAATGCTAGCATGTACAGTTTTAAAGCATTTCCAAGTATTAAATTATAATTTAAAGGCTATAAGAAGCAAGACAAAGCCCTTTGATGATAAAAGATAATCAGACATCAAATTTTTCCTTTGGCAGTCATTTGCACTTTGTTAGTTTCATATATTCTGGGCCACCTTATGGCATAACTAGGAAAGATTGAGAGCTATGTATGTTTTGAGTTCCAAGTTTCTTTCCCTCTTTACCATATATGACAAATTATTAGCAGAGGAACTTCTGGTGGTGGGAAAAAAACTTATTACTACAAGCCCAAAACATTATATTCCATGGCTGCTTCAGCTGACCTTGTTCAAAACTTCAGTCAGCTTATTAACATATAAACATGTCACATTTCAGGTAGGAATGGTCTGGAAAGTTTAACTCAGCATCCTTTTCTGCAGTCCAAAGTTTGTGTGAATGTGTCATCCTGTTAATTCGTATTTGGGGTTTTCAATCTACCTGCAACTTTGCAGGTAGATAAATGCTATATCCTAGAGAAGAGAGATGGACATGGACATGAACAAATACTGTCATATTTGGCTTTAGATGATGCACACTTACAGCATTACAAAAACAGATAACAAATGATAAATTTAATCAATGGCCTAGTCTATTAATTATTTGTGTATTGTTTTGGTGCCAGGGCACTTAAACTGTGTTGTGCCGCACTTAATTTTGAGGAGTAAATAAAATATGTTCCATTTTAATTTACATTCACTTGAAATATATAAGAACATCAGGCTGGTTCTGAGACTTCATTCTTTAATGTTGCCCAGAATTTTTTTTCATATCTATGTTAAAATTTATTTCAAGCATGTATGTGTTTTGTGTTTAATTTATTCCCTCAAATAAAGAACTGGGGAATGTTTTCTTTGAGAGATTTGTTTAAATGTTATTAAAAAAAAAAGATTTGAATGCAGAGCATGATCTGTTACAATTCTTCTGTGTGACTATGTTATGGCAGCAGAATAAAACTGGAAAGTATTCACAGGATGCCCCTGTTTTGGTTGTTTGGTTTTTTTTCCTTTAACGAGTGGC
This sequence comes from Corapipo altera, assembly GCF_003945725.1. Classification (NCBI taxonomy): domain Eukaryota; kingdom Metazoa; phylum Chordata; class Aves; order Passeriformes; family Pipridae; genus Corapipo; species Corapipo altera. The sequence goes on from NW_020884912.1 coordinate 5,044,387, forward strand.
TAAGCCTCCTTTTTTGTTACATTTGATACTGACTTAAAATTTCATTTTAGTATATTCCTACAGCTAGACAATTCCTCAGAAATGCTGCTTTACAGCCTTCCCTGAACTCTAAGTACTAAGTCTGCCATTCTTTGGACAATACTGCTTTCAGTGTCTTTCGCCTCAAAGTTTTATGAAGCAATTCCTAAGCTTGTATTAGATTATTTTCCTTAGCCAGAGGAAATTTAAGCTAAAGTGATAATTATGTCCAGAATTTAAAAATATCACCAGGGAACCATTTAATGCTTTTCACGGAATAAGTGTAGTGTGAACACTTTGTAGGATTGAGGTCCCAGAAGGTTCCTACTAGCACAGATCACTATAAGCACTGTACCTCTGACTTCACACTCAATACATTTAAAACAGAAACAATGACAAATTCTGATAACACTTTAATGCTACATTATTCCTCTTGAATGGGAGGTTAGGTGTTCATTTAGTCTAAGCCTGACTACAGAGGCCTTGAAAAAAAGTATTCCTACCGCTTTGAAAGTTTATTTCACCCACATGTAGATCTGAACTAGTGAAAGTATTATTGGGGAGAAATGCACTGCTTTCCCCTAACCCTGTCATATACTTGGTGAACAGTTGACAAATTTTGTATCTGAAGATGTGCTTTTTTCTTGAAATGCTACCTCATTACACCTGATACTGGTTTTGAAAAATGCTAGCTTCGTTCTAAGAATAACAATCTTTAAAATAGAAACAAAATACTGATGATGCTTTTAAAAATAATTTACAAATCAGGAGATGTCATTACACTCCTCAAAGAATGACAATCCTTCAAGAAAACTGTGTGAGGGAATATTTTTTTCCTTTTAGCCCAGCTGTCTAAAACTTAGTTCAGAGCTAAAATTGGAATAGTGAATCTATACTAGCTGCAGGCCAGAACAAGGTCAGGTGAAAAGGCAGGGCATGTTACATAATACTGCCATCCTCTTATTCCCAGACCCTTTGGAGATCATCTGGTACCAAAGCTGCTTCTTGGAACAGGGCCAACACAGATCTGGTTGCTCAGGGTTGATATTTGAATACCTCCAACAACGGGGATTCCACAGCTCCTCCAGGCCCCATTTCTGTGTGTGACCACCCTCAAGGTGGTGAAGTTTTTCTTCCCCTAACAAATAGCTGCAGTTTCCCTGGTGGCAGCTTGTGTCTCCTGTCCTCTCACTGTGCACCTCCAAGCAGAGCCTGGCCCTGCCTTCCCCATACTCTCCCCTTTGGTAGTTGCACCCTGCAGTACGACTGCCCTTCATGGATCTCTTCTTCAGCTGAACAAGCCCAGCTCTCTCTGCCTTCCCTCCTTTATCCTGTGCTCCAGCCCCTTTGTCATCTTGGTGACTCTCCACTGGACTCACTCCACAGTGTCCATGCCTGCCTTGCCCCAGGGAGCCCAAAGCTGGACACACTGCTGCCAAGTTGGGCTCACTGAGTGCTGTACAGGGGGAACAGTCCCTTCCCTCAGCCTGTTGGCTCCACACTTGCTCAAGGAGCCCCGAGTACTGTCAGTGTTCCTTATCAGAAGGGCACACTGCTCAACTGGGCTCAACTCATTGTCTGCAAGGACCATCTGCCCCTGCCCAGGTCCTTTTCTGCAAAACTGCTTAGGAGGACACCACTGTCCCTACACACACTACTATGGAATCACTCCATTCCAGAAGCAGGATGCTGCATTTGTTTTTGTTGACCTTTATGAGATTCCTGTCAGCCCATTTTTCTGCAAGTCAAGAATAAATCTTTAGACCTGTAATTTCCACCTTCTTGCTTTACTAAATAGTTCTGAATTCAAAGGCAGAAAAGACACTTCTTTGCAAAAGGAAAACACCACACCTGCCAACATTCAAGATGTTTTTCAGCAACTGGAATATTGATTATACTAGATGTGTTAGTGCAAGTTTTTCAGACAGTATTCAGGTGCCTTATAGATTTTTCCACTCTTTTCCCTAAATTACCACCAGAACTATTTTCTCCAATGCTTTCACCTAGCTCAGGTCAAACAAATACAGCTGATTATAGCTAACTCTCTGATTTGGAAAGATTAGATCTGCACAGTGGTCATGAGCCATCCTCTCTCTAAATCAGCAACAGAGCTAATAAACCTTACTGGAATCACCATGCTGACAGCCAGGGGTATTATTTGTCTACATTAAGCACTGGCCTTCCAAAAGGGTTAGTTTTAAGACCAGCTTAGCAGTGGCTAATATAAACTCAGACAATTCTTAGATCTTGTTTTGTCATGTGCCTTATAACAGGATAATGCAGAAGGAACACAGATCCTATAAGCAGCCTGCTCAAGTACAAGAGGGCTGTTAGTCCAGAGCTTCTGGACAAAAGTGAGATGGCACTTAAAGTTGTGTCTTCCTAATTTCATCTTGGTTAGACAAGCCTGAGCAGTATA
>NW_020884912.1:5046833-5068867 GCF_003945725.1 Corapipo altera
GCCCAGGTCCTTTTCTGCAAAACTGCTTAGGAGGACACCACTGTCCCCACCCACACTGCTACAATCTTTATAGAGCTGTTAAGAAACTCAATGTTTGTGTAACTTCAATGCATATTGTGAGATATGAGAAAAATCAATAGCAAGGGGATGCATGGAGAAACCACATCAAGCTGCTGAACCAAAGACACACACAGTGGGATATACACTACTAGATCAATTACAAGATTTGCATGAAGCCACCACAGAGGCCCCAACAGAATTTTGTCACCCAGCAGAATGGAGATCTAGGCTGATACTTTCAGTTTATATGCAAATAAAAACTATATACGTATGTACACAGCAGAAATTACATGAAGTATACCCAAACCAAGAACTTTTTTTTAATTAACGTTTCAAGGAAAGAAACATCAAGTAGCAAGCCAACAATTCACCAAAATCCATTTTCTGTTCACAATTAGGTGCAAAAGCTTGCTTTCTAATAAGCACGACAGTTAAAATACAAGACAAGGTATGATGAAAGAGCATTTACCTTTTCTAGAACTGTTCTGATTTTTCTTAGTAGTGCTGCTGTCTGCCTTCTTGACATTCGCACTCTTCACAGCTTTCTTGGTTTTGGAAGTCACCTTTTTAGATTTTTCTCTTTTAGATGCTTTTCTAGGGGGCTGTGAAGAAAAAAAAACGAGAAAATTCAAGTGATGGTTTTTATCCATACCTCTTTTCCACAAAGGAAAATTGTCCACTCTGAGGGCAGTTTACTCCAGCCACTCCATGCCTAAGATTACTACAGAGCTGATGCAGAAAAGCAAATATACTGCCTACACTCTTCCACCTGTAGTATATTAAAAGCTGTCATAACCCTAAAAAATGCTGCAATCTTAAAGCTGTACACAGACATTTTCCATTTCACTGTGTCCTATATCTAAACTAATTTGACAGACCAGTGTTTTTGTCATAATTAAGCTTTTACTCGATGCATGTTGACTTCAGCTTCTAAAGACTTCAGTCCATTCAGCTATTGCCTCGCAGACATATCTAACCCCTACCTTCAGAAAGAAAGCAAAGTGGGTCATCACTTATATCAATGGGGTTTACTGTTAGGCCTTTTTGTTTGTCAGAGTTTTGTTTGGGATTTTTCTTTTCTTTAACTAACTGAATTCTTAAAGAATTTTCTAAAAGACAACTCCTGCCTCTGAAACAGACATTCCTCTCCTCACAGCAGAAACACTGTCTTCTGGAAGAGATGAAGAAATATGTCAACTTTTAGTATTTCAACCCTCTTTCCATTTTCCATTTATGGGTAAAGAAAAGGGCACACTAAGAATTAAATTTGTTTCATGGAGACACAGGGCATTTCCTTGAACTATCTTTTTACATTAAAACGAACACATATTAAAATACCCCTGGCAAAACAAACTGTTAAAGTTACATAAAGGGCCTTCCAACAAAAGATTTTTGTTATTATTTTCTATAGCTCAGACTATTTACTTAACAGCCCATCACACTTCATTGGAACAGACAGAATGTAACCCAAGTAAATAGTGGTCTTACATTACAGCCAAAGGTTCCATAGCTTACATAAAATTTTTCTTGGACACTAACAGTTGACTAATTGCTGCTTGTTGCAGGGGTCTGATGAAGGCTGGAAAGACAGTTTAATCTAAGTCAAAATGCAGGTTAAAATGGAGCCTGTAACTTCTTCTAATGTTTTTTTTTCCCAGGCTTCAGGCATTTGGACAGTAACTCAGCTGCAGACTTGTACTGGTCACACCACTGTGTCTGTGCTGTGAATAACTACTGAGCTGAAAGGGAATGCATGGGGTTCATCTAATTTCTGATTAGGAACAGAACACCTCTCCTACAAGGAGAGGTTGAGAGAATTGGGGTTGTTCAGACTGGAAGAGAGAAGGCTCCAGGGAGACCTTACAGCAGCCTTCAGGTACCTAAAGCAGATCTGTAAGAAAGACAGGGACAGACTTTCTTTAGAAAGGCCTTTTGCAGCAGGACAAGGGGTAACAGTTTTAAACAGAAGGAGGAACAATTTGGATTAGATATAAGGAAAAATTTTTTTATGATGAGTATGATGAAACACTGGAACAAGTTGCCCAGAGAGGTGGTGGATGCCCCATGCCTGGATATATTCCAGGCCAGGTTCCACGGGGCTCTGAGCAACCTGATTCAGTTGATGATGCCCCTGCTCATTGCAGAAGGACTGGACTAGATGACCTTTAAAGGTCCCTTCCAACCCAAACTGTTCCATGATTTGATGCTTCTCTCCTAGTATACAAAAAGCTTCAAAGAAAACAGAAAATACAGTGAGATGAGAACACTTCAGAGATTGCAGGGATGTTTCTAAGGCTGCTTACTATGTTGCTTACTTTATTTCTGTGATCTAAAACACAGAAGCTGAAAAGAGGTTAGGACATAAAATCCAGGAGAAATATGGAACCATGATCCAACCCAAATGCAGTCAGGTAGGTCAGGGACACCGACTGAATTCAAAATATCAAATCTGAATTCCTAGGTAGCAAGAAAAGGAAAGACAGCAGAAACCATAGATAGACAGGACCAGATGTGACAGACAGAGGGACAGACATTGGAAATCTTTATGAAATCACAGTAGAGTCATCACAAGATGATACAAGCAATGCAATCAATTACTGTAGAAATCCTGGCTGCCTCAGAACAGCACATAGTGAATGGTTTTATAAGGTGCATACACACCCCCAAGAATCAGAACCTTTTCCCTTTATCTAACTGATTCTCTAACTTCAACACACTAAGAAATTATGAAAACCTCTTATAAATTGCAGATGTGTTCTCTTTTCTTTCAAACCATTCATTCAGTTAAATATCACTTACTCCCCAACTCTGCATGTTCCAAGAATTGACAATTGATAACAACAACATAATGACAAATGTTTTGAGCCCTGTGTTGAAAACCAAACAAAACTCCTCGTTACCTCATCTTCACTTTCTTTTTCTTCTGAAGAGTCATCCTTTTCCTTCTTTTCATCTTCTTCACTACTGGATTCATCTGACAAGATCTCAGGGCACTTGGTGCGTTTTGCTTTTCTTGTTGATCCAGAGCTACTGCGCTCTTTTTTGCCACCTTTGCTTGGTGTTTTTTTTGACTTTGGCAATGGCTGAGAGACAAGAGATGAGTGTCATCCAAGTAGGAATTCAAAAGTGGATTTCAAAAATATAAATTCTTTCAACTCACATGAAAGAATGGCAAACAAATATAAAGGTCTCTTAACAAAACCCAGGACTATTTTATGTACTACACTTAAGCCATAACATTTTGCAGTAAGCAGACATTCACTATGGAGATGGAGTTGTGCAAAAAGAAATTTCAGTTCTAAGCTAAGTGTACCCCTTCCCTAAGCATACAGATCTTCAAAGGCTGGGGTTTAGGGAAGGGAAGCAAGAAAGAACAATCTAGAAGGAGCCTTTTACCTGACAACTCAGAAGACTTCAAGGCAGGAATTCTGTCATGTCTTAAGACAAACTGCATTTTGCTGTCACTCAGTACCTGTGTCCCTAAAGCAGCATGGAGACTCCTTATTCACATCACTTACCAGTGTTTGCTGGGAATAAATTTAATTTTCCAAGCAAAAAAGCAACTAAGTATTACTTTTAGATTAAAAACTGAAAGTCCAAGAAGATTAACAACAGAATTTAGTAGTCTTGGCAGCTGAATCTAGTGCGCTAGCAATATACTTGCTAAATCAAGTTCTCCTAGCCTTGCAAAAAATTCCATTTATGATGTCCAAATGTAGCATATGCAGGTAACATCTGTCAGTTTATTTTCCTGTCCTTTCATATCATGTCTATTCTACTCCATTCACCCACAGAGCAGAAGCTACTTAGGGTATTTAGGGCTGGATATCTTAATTAGCTTCATGTGTTGACCTCATACACTTCTGTGTGCTGTGTATAATGGGTACATCTGCATGTAAATATACAGTCCCCACCCCATTATGGATGCCTGCAGTAGCAGAGCTACTCTCTTTCAAGAAGACATTCCCACTTCAGTAACTCAGAGCAGTAATTGTATCACCACTAGTAACTGGCAAATAACAAGTAATAGAGACAGATACATCTTCCATCGGAACAGAGCTATAAAAGCAAGTGTAACAGCCTGCATCTCACCTTGCCTGAAGATTTTGGATGCATTAAGAAGTTTAATATTCTGGTTACCAGCTCACTATTAACTCCTGATCTTTCTAAGTCAAGAACTTCGCAGATACTTTTCAACATTGCATTTCTAAATCTGGGGGAAAAAAAAAAAAAAAGAAAAAATGATTCAGTATCACATCCTAAACAGTCAACATTTGACTGCTAGAAGCTGCTGTCTGGTTTGTGTCTGCAACCTGAAAATATATATACACAGTTAACTATACTTCCAGTCTTATTTATAGTTAAGCAAAGAATCAGCACCATGTTACATAAGGCCAAATAAAAAAAAATTCTCAAATCCATATGCCTGTAAAATAGGACATAAAACACAACGTTATAAAATCTTAGTGGAAAAAAAAAAAGCACCTTCTGTAGAATCTCTCCTAATCTACTATAATGGGAAAAAAATCAATTCTAGAAAATAAACCCAGTGTGTACAATACTGGAACTTTAAGGGGGCGGGGAGTCTCCCTTGATTTTCTCTGGTTCCTTACCCCCTTACAGAGGTATCTCTGATGAAGACAGAACATTAAGAGAAACTGATATCCACCCCTTTAACTCCAAAAGAATCTTTCTTAATCTTAATGCTTTGAAGGTGGATCTGCAGGTAATAGCAATTACAGTGAACTATTAAGATGCAGTTCAAGTGTGGAATAAACAAGCGCACACAAGTTTTGAGTCAGTAACTTCCACAGCAAGTAGTTTTGACTTACAAAATCCAAGAACTCTAACCCACACAGCAACCTCAACACTCATTCTTTGTAATTTATAACCTGAATGGTAAGATTCTGTAAAATAAATGTTGACCTTTGTTCATCTTGTTCAATGCTGTTAAAAGTACAATGACACGCAAGTGTACAGTGTGGGCAGAAATCAACCACACAGTCTGAACAAGTTAACAAACTAACCAGCAGATATGAACAGCAGCAGCATTTAGCAAAGTAATGCAAGCACACAGGGCTTGATATACCTTGATCTAAGAGTGACAATGCAACCAGGTTTCAGAATATTTGCTGAAGGGTAACAAAGCTAAACTAGCAGTTGTTTCATATGGAAAATACGGGGAAAAAAGTGCAAAATTATTTTGTGACCTTGCGTAGTTAAGGGGAATTATCCAATTATCCATCATCCAATTAAGCCAGTGGGAAACAGTCAGAAGTCCCATCAGGAGACAGAGTTTGTCTTTTAGATTCCTATGTATTTGACAAACCCTACTCTTGGAAAACTGCATATATAAGGAAGAAAAATTTGCAAATTCCAAATTCTGGAAGCCTTCCTACTATCAACAAACAGGTATTAAAAAAAAAAAAGGCATTTTAGAATCAAATGTACAAATTGTAGACCTGTAAATCTGTAAACATTGTAAATGTAAGTATTTGTAAATTTGTAACACTGTAGATGTTTTATTAGTTCTTTCATGTTTTACAACAAGGGCATTTTTAAATCCTTTCAATCCAGTCAAAACTAGCTTATAGTAGTTTCTCCTGTCAATGGAGAAGCAGATTACGAAGGGAGACAGTAAAACAGAAAAAAAAAAGTTTCTTAGACTAGTTGCTACAGCAATTCTAATATGTTTAATATATAATAAGCAGAAATGGCTTTGATTCTGAAAGAGGAAGGTTTTGATGCATAGAACGATGCAAGTTTGTACCATGAATAGAGTACAATGTATTCACAAGACTATGCTCGCCCTGCGGAAATAATGTTTTCCTCTCACTTGGCAGAAGAATGCTAGTTAGCATGCAATAGCTAAAGCCAGGAATGTGGGAATTGTGAATTAAATGTTCACTATTTAATACATTTCAAGCTGTCTTAAGAGACCAGTTTGTGTGATTAAAATGAACTCAGAAAAAAATCGTGGAGCCACTCAGCTTAAATTTAATCTTAAGTAAAATTCTGGAAAAAAAAAAAAAAGAGTGTATAGTATTAGTCAAGTTATGTTAAGTATCAAAAGAGATCCTTACTTTTTTAACATTTCTTCCTTCTTTTTGTACTGATCACTTCCTTTTTCAAATGGGAATCCACTGAACTGACCCACATTCTTCTTTAGGGATGCAACCTAGAACAGAACACACAGATTACTTTCCATTGCACAAAGTTAACAAACGTAATTAAATGAAATCCCTTAAACTTTTCATACATGAAAAATCTCTTCTAGCATTCAGCTTTCTGTTGACAAAAAATTACATTGTTACAACTTACATGGACTATGTCTTTAATTATCTCATGACAGACAAACTACAATGACTGACTTTGTGTGATCTTCGTACTTTTAATTACTTTTAATAACTCACTAGATAAAGTCACCTGCCATTTCAGGCTTGTTTAGAATGTACTGCACGATTATTTACAGGTTTGGAAAACTTCAATCATATGAAGCTCGTTGCACGCTTTTTATCACGTAATTTGTTATAAAACAGTGAATTTTATGTTTTTATTCTCTAATTTGCTTACTAGCTTTTCTGAAGTCTTGCACAGAACCATTTTTGAACCTTTTATTTAGTAGGACCAGTTTTTGTATTTACATATCACCCAATTTACAACTTCTATCATTATACCTGATGTCTGAACCAGACTGAACTTTAATTGCAACAGCCTTTATAATGGGAAAATTGCTCCTATCAAGATTCCAAACATATTTAAGTTCTGTGTTTTCACTTCATCTCCTTTTACCAATTAAAAGACACTAAAGAATAACCCCAAATCTTTCAATTTTCTGAGGTCTTTTTAACACTGCCAAGAATAATTTGAACTCACTTCCAATACTCCTACAAATTTTGTTCCTGCTGTTTCTCCATGAGTTTATAATTTTACCAAAGCTGAGCTCCTTTTCCATAGAGCTTTGCCCAGCACCTTGAGAAAACTTGCAGATTCGGTATGTTTGCAGTATTGGTATGTTGAATTAAAAACGTTAATTACAATCCAAAGCACATATAAGAATGTACATAGAAGACAAGATCTGACCTTTGCTATATTACACAGCACTCTGAGTTCCCAAATACATTCTGATTAAATATAGTTTTGAATGAAACCATACTGATATATTCTTCTTCTGAATACTTGAGGCAACAAGTCTTTGCCATTTCAACAAGCACTGCATTTGAAGCAGTGATCTGAGATATTACAGCTAGCATGCATCTGTACTAGTACTTTTCAGTTTCTGGGTTCTGGGCTAGCTGTTCAAGCCTCCAAAATACACAAAGATATTAAAAACAAATTCCAATAATTATAGTAAATATATACAAATATTGAAATTTAATCTGCCTTAATTTCATTGTATTCATTTTACCTCCATTAGCAATGAAAATGAGTCATATTTACTCTGAAATTTAAGGCACAACCAGCGATACATAAAGGGCTCCAAGAAAGATTTGCTATTATATTTTCTTTAAGTTTCATCCTTAAACACAAAAGGGGTCATATCCATTTTTAAGTAATGTTTTAATTCTCTTACATAAATGCAACAAAAATCACTATTAGGATTTTATATATAATGTAATTTTACATTCTACTGCTTTGTGCTAATAAAAGGAGAAAATGACTACATAAGCAGCAATGTGCTAAACTCACTAATGAAATAGAAGTACTAAGAAAGTACTAAGAAAAAGCTACATTGAGCAGAATAACTATGTGGAATATTTTGAGTGCCATCTGCATGTCAGCAGCTTTTAGCATGTGAACCACAAATTATTTCCGACTCGACCCTATAAGATAAACCATCCCCATTAAAAAAAGTAAAAAATTTTTTAAAAATCTGCATTTGAGCAGACTTACAATAGCACCTTGCCATAGGACCTTTACAGGAAGAGTAGTTTATAGGAGTTAAAAAAATTATGGGCTTACTTGGTCCTGCAATATTGATTTTTTAAGTTTGTAATAAATGACTGACGTGTAAATGTAAAAAACTACACTACAAACATTTTCATTATTCATGAGAATTAACAGATACACAAGATTGAAGTTCTTACAGTGCCTGGCCTGTTGTAGAGGAGTTTGTGCAGGTTCCTTAGTTCATCTGTCTTCTTTTTGCTCAGAAAGAACTGTATCCTTTCAATTTCACACAGTTTTTGTCCTTTTCCTGAAACAATTAAAATCAATTATGTTATGCATTACATTCATATCTACCTATGTGTTTATAACTTTAAATATCTGTTTTTTAAAGAAGCAAAGATGTTACTTCATAATAGAATGAGATATTATAATAAGTCAAACATTAAGCAGGCCTCTTCCTACCACTTAGTCACCCTGACAGGCTCTTTACCTTCCTTACTTGATAGTACCTAGATCAGGGTACAAGGATTTGGCATTTCTTTCTATTCTAGCTGCTCCTGCTTTTGTTGGTGGTGGTGAGGTACTGAAGTTACTTACCTATTCTAAGTAAGTTTAAATATCATGTAACTTTCACAGTTTAAATTGATGCTACAAAATAAAAGAGGCTTTTCATATAATTATAGTAGCCTCATTATTTTAAAATGGATCATGACTCTTAAGGTAGGTCTCATCTACGACAGATTAATAACTTGATCTTTTTAGAGGTTTCATTATCATTCCCAACACCCACCATTCTCATGTGAGAGGTCAAGCTTACCTGGTGTAATTGTAAAAGGTTCCTTCTGCAATGAGGACACTTGCATGGTCAGCCGGTCAACCTTCTTCTTCTCCCTTTTTCCTTCAACGATGAGACTCTTCTCTGCAAAAGACAGCTTCCTTAAAACAGTGTTTTTCATTGCATGAGCAGATTTGACTGTAGAGACAGGCAACACGACACTGAAACTTTGAAATGACAAACCAAAAATGGATGAGGATATAAGCAAGTACTACGAAGCTTTCAGACCTTGGCTAATAAATCAATGTGATTCCATGGAGCCACATGTACATAACTAGAAGTCTCTAGTTCTTAACCACAATCCTGTATCCAATGTAAGGTATGTGCAAGACAAGACTAGCTATTTCCTAAAAGGAAATTCAGCCCATTGGAAGTGGGGGTGACTTTCCCTCACATCCACCCAAATGGAGGATACAGCATTTTCAGAAACCCATCCTTCTCTCCCTTCATGGCCTTTTTGAGGTACAGAAGCGACACTGTTTGCATAGTCTCCTTCTTGGACAGTGCACAGCTTCACACATAGCACTCCTGAGAAGAATACTACCACCAGATGGGCAAAAGGAGAGTCCAGGATGCCTGCAGACAAATTCTTTTCCCACTACTGGTATGGAGGAACCACAAGTGCAAGCACAAGTGCAGAGGGACTGTTCGTGTCTATGCTGTGAAGCACTTCAGGGCACAATATGAGTGTCACAAATACTACAAGAATATTATTCCCAGTAATTCTGGTACTGCTTACTAATGAATATGTTTAGTATACATTGCACATCATTACTTCAATGATACCACCTTAGGAGAAACACCTAAAGTTTCGCCTAAACATTTCATCCTAAAATACTTCACCTCAAATCAAACTATCCTTAGCAGTAAACAGATGGGCTGCCCTGGCTTTAACATCTGAAAGCAGCTTCAAACCTGTATGAACACAATCAAAACTGGTATGTGTCTGCCAAAAACAAAGCAAAACATACTTGTGTGTATAAAAGAAAAATTGTTACTAAAAATCTAATTCTGATTACTCTATTATTTTCCAATCTTTCCACTACCTTTCCTAGAGACAAACTTCTTCTCTTTCAAGAATCCAAGCCCATCAGTGACTTGGTTTTCACTGTGCCATACTGCAGCTCTATTTCCATGAATGCTTTCATTTGCAAAACAGATGCCTGGAGACTTCACAATGGAAATTAACATTTTTGCACAGTAGTTCCTTCATCATGTTTTGTACTCCTTGACTACCCTCTTCAATTACATACCACAACACAATACCTGCTTTGCTCATCTTATCATATTGCCACAATTTTTACTGATAAAATTGGCCTAATGAAATTTCTGCCTCTCCAATATAATGACATTTGGGTACCCAGAAAATTAATAACTGTAGTTAAGCAAAGACATCTGTGTTGTTTCCAAAAGTACTGCACATTCACAAGCTTCTCTTTTGCAAACATGGATCACTTCAGAGTGTTACTGGCAAAAAAATAATTTGATAAAGGATACTACCTCCTATAATGATTGAAAAATTTATAGAACAACAAAACAACCCTAGTGTAGAAACCCAGGATGCTGGCAATTCCTTCAATCTTTCTTGAAATAAATCAGCATCACTGTTTCTAGTGTTTCCTGCTACAGTCTACTGGGAAGCTATTACGACCCATGAGACAGGTGTACCATGGAATCTCCTCAGTAATTGTACAATTAGCCAAGATCACAGGAGACTGTATTCAGCAGCTTGGCATTTAATAAAGGAGAACTTATTCAATGGAAAAACAAGCACCTTTCTCTTCTTCCTCCTCCTCTTCTTCCTCTTCTTCATCTTCATCACTTTCCTCAGCTTTGTTTTCAGTTTCAGGTCGTTTCTCATCCGTTTTTTCCGGTGACATTGTATCTTCTTTTGAGGAATCAACAGAAGACATGGTGTATGGTTCTGCAAAAAGCAGTCAGGAAAACCATCATCAATATAGCAATATACAATACAGGAATCTTGCTTTTTAAAATAATCTCCTTGTGCAGTAGAAACAAATTTTTCAGGAGAAGTTGCCGTCTATTCTGCAACTAGTCCAGTTAAGAACACTCTAAAAGGTTATAATTCTTTTTCACACACAAGCTGTTTGTGAAGCACTCGGAAACACCCACTCAAAGCAGCTGATACTGTTATCTATTAAAAACTGCAGTGTTTTGAGATATCACTATTTTAGTGCACCCTGCACTTATTCCTCATTAACTGTGCATGCAAGTTTCCTAGTAACTTAAACAGGTTACATATTTAGATGCAAAATGGGAACAGAAAAATGATAAAAAAAAGAAAGTTGCAAGCAATACAGAAAAGAATTAACACTTCATTCATAATTCAGACAGCTGCTGCATCTTAGGGCATGAAAATGTTTTTTGGTTTTAATTTGCAGATCTATAACAGAAAATAATAAATGCTTCATACTTAACATACTTAAGTCTTTTCTTAGCATTTTAAGTGACTTAAATGTTAACTTTAAAATATCTTAATTTTGCATGTACCATTGCCTTGCTAAGAGAAAATGTCTATCCAGTAAAGGAAGATAATCATATGATTCATTTTAGAAAAACTCCAGCTTTCAAAAATTTTCACTGTTTAGGTCTGGAACAAAATACACAAATAATGCTGTAAGCACTTGTGGAAAAGTATCACACGATTAAGCATTTTCTTCTTCTGATATTAAAGCCAATATTATCTGCAAGAGGTCAGGTTCAATAAATAACATTTAAATCAACTGCTTATATGCAGTACTAGCAGGTGGCAGAGAGCAGCAGTGCTCCAAGTGACAGAAAGTGCAAGTTAATATTTATTACCAATAGTAAGGGGGAAAGTAGTTTCCTGCTCTTTGCTAAATCACTGGGGGAAAAAAACCCCATTCAAGGTATTACTACCAATATTTCATTTGACACATAGAAGTAATTTTCACGGCATTACTGTCTGAATTTTACTTGAAAGCACGAGTGTAAAAGCATGGGAAGCACTACAAGCCGTTTTTCCCCTCCCCTTTCAACGGGAGCAGCGGGGGAATAGGGAAGTTAAGAGACTTTTCAGCTTTTTATCACCTGGGTTCATAAGGATGGCTCGCTCAGAGAAAAAGGGCTCTGGGATCCACCTTTAAGAAGACTCAACTCGGGAATACTTTTGGCCGGGAGAGGGTCCCTCACCCTCGCCTGGGACTTTTCAGACGGGGACTCGCCACCTGTACCCCCTTTCCCGACCTGCAATCCGGAGGCCAGGGAGAAGCGCAGGCTGTGGGCAGCGCCCGGCGGCCAAGGCTCCATCGCCTCCCCGATGGGGACCGCTCCGCCCGCTCCCGCCGCAGGACAGCGCAGCGCCCAGGAGACACCCCGGGCGGGGGCCGGGCCGGGAGGTGGCCGCGGCGACCAGCGCCCCGCACACACGGCGTGTCCCCAGGGCGAGACGGGAGCCCGGCGGCGCGGCGGCCGCGTTCCACCGCCCCTCGTCACAACCCGACCCCGCCCGGCCCGGGCGCGGCGAGGCGGGACCGCTCTCGGGCGCCGTTACGGCCATGGCGGCGGGACCCACCTCGGATCGAGCCGCGGCTCCCGGCTCCTTCCTCGGGCGCGGATGCGGCGGCGGTGGCAGCAGGAGGCGGCAGCTCCCGGCGGACGGGGCGGGTCCGGGCGCAGCGACACACACACGCACCCCCGCCGCGGCGCAGCCCCGCGGCCGCCGGGCGCTCTCTCCCTCTCCTTCCCTCGCTCCCTCCCTCCCGGAATCAACAAGGTTTTCAAAATGGCGGGTTCTCGGGCGGCGCGGAGGAAGCGGGAAGGCGGCGGCCAATCAGCGCGCGCGGCCCGGCCGGCGCGGGCAGGGCCGGGGAGGGCTCGGGAGGGCGCGCGTGACGGCGCGCCCGCCCGCGCTGACGTCAGGTCGCGTGCGGCGCCCGACCCGCCCCCCCCCCCCCCCCCCCGCTGAGGGAAGCGGGGGAATAGGGGAACGTTGTGTTTTGCATTTTAAAACGACCACCGTCTGTCATTACACCGGCTTTAAAAAAGGCTTTGAAGTAAGGAATCTGCACCTCTCTTGCCTAAATTAGGCTGTGATTAATATGCACTCCCCAGACTTTCTTTCTGTACGGAGGATAGCATTTCCTAACACCTCTGGAACAGGTTGCCCGGAGAAACTGTGGATACCCCATCCCTGCAAGTGCTCCAGGCCAGTTTGGATAGGGCTCTGGGCAACCTGATCTAGTGGAAGGTGTCCCTGCCCGCGGCAGGAGCGTTGGAACTAGGTGATGTTTAAGGTCCCTTCCAACCCAAACCATTACGTGATTTTAAGTGTTTCGTACTATTTGCGTCAGATATATTTCCTAGTTTTACCACCCGTTCTACATTACTGCGCTTTACGCACGCCGAGGTTTAACAATTCATAGGAGTGTGACATTCTTGCCGCTCGCTCCCTTTTCCCTCCGCCGCGGCTCCGCCCCGCGGGGGCTGGTGCAGAGCTCCCGTTCCTCACCGTGAGGGGATCCCGAGCTTGGGATCCCGAGCGCATCCCTGCCGTCCTGCCCGGGCGGGATGAAGGGAGGGCTGAGCAGTCCCGCCGGGATTTAACGGCCGGGGCGGGCTCAGGGGTTGCGGCCAACGGCGGGAAACGGCCTCCGGAACAGGGGCTGAGGGGCGAGCTCTGCTCCTTATTCCTGCAAAATGTAGGAGCCGCGGGTGGCCCCGAGAGAGCCGAGGTCCAGTTCCGCTCCTACTGTACCCTGAGTTTAAGACTTAAGACTTAATCTTCGAACCTGAGAGGAGGCCAGGCTGGGCTCACATGCCTGCAGCAGGAGTCAGGAGTACTCGGACAATACGTCAGAGGAAAGCAGCCCAAAGTAGGCAGTGCTGATAATTTGTCCCAAAGCTGTGTTGTACTGTCAGCAGGTTCTTGGCTGGCGTGAAGAACTCTAGGTATGTGGCTCTTACTTTGGCAGGGATCAGGTAAAGGGGTAGTAAAAGAGAGGAAGTGGAAAGAGTGTCACACTCCTGGGAATTTTTAATCTTAGAAGAGTGTAGAGTGTAGTCCTGTAGAACTGGTAGTAAAACTAGAAAATATGTGTGACACAAATACTACAAAATACTTAGAATCATGGAATCATAGAATGACTTGGGACGCAAGGGGCCATAAAGGTCATCTAGTTCCAACACCCCCACCTGTAAGCAGGGCCACCTTCCACTAGACCAAGTTGCTCAAAGCCCCATCCAACCTGGCCTTGAACACTTCCCAGGATCCACGACTTCTCTGGGCAACCAGTTCCAGAGATATTAGGAAATACTACAATTCATATACTGTGTAAAAAAGAAATGTCTGGGGAGCATATATTAATCACCACCCAATTTAGGCAAGAGAGATGCAGATTCCTTATTTTAAAGCTATTTTAAGGCTGGTGCAATCACAGATGGTGGTCGTTTTAAAAGGGAAAATGTAAATTGTTTGCCAACAATACGTAATTAAAGAAGCTTCTTGTTAACACACAATAAGGAGACAAAAATATCATTGAGCCATGGGCTACACAAATGGCAGAACACAGATGTTTAAATACAACACACTATTTCCCATAAGATGAATACGTTTGAATTAGTTCAGAATCATGACAGAAGACATCCAAAGGCTGTGCTTCAGGTTGTGATGATAAATTAGACTGTCATTTTGTAAAGAGGGATGTATTTACCTAATGGAGATGCTTTACCTAGTTGTATTACCTATGTTAATATTCTACACATTAGACTTGTATCTGCATCTTGAGGAGAAATAGAAGATAATGGTTTTGTTGATCCTTTCAATGAAGGCATATCACATTAGTAGCAGACAGACCCTCAAACATAGACTGAATCCATTATTTTAGAAACTGGTATATTCCATAGAAGTAAATTTCATTTTGTCACGGGTTTCTTCTGGCAGAACTTCAACAGCTGTGGTAACTAACTTCTGAGTTTGGTTTTTGAAACCTTCTCTGCATTTCATAGTATCTTCATGATTTACAAGTTTATGGAGTAGTTTCAGTATGCTGTCAACAGTTTGATAATTGGTTGTTGCATCTCCCAGACAAGACTGAGACAATATGGATTAAAAAGACTTTCAAAAAAAAAATCAGCAAAGCTAGAATTTGAAAGAAGGAGGGGACCAGTTTGAAAAAAAAAAAAAATCACATATGTTTCAAAGGGAAATCACTAAATTCAAGGAAACAAATTCAAACTGGTTTATCTTCTCACTGAGTATGAGTAAGAACGCTCATTCTCAATATACTGCTTTGGGGTGCTTCATTGTATCAATACCTATATTTCTACCTTTTCTTCTCCCGGTCAGATGAAGTTAACTTAATGATACAATCTCACCTGGGAGGTGAAAGACCTGGATGAGACAATTATATTGGTATAAAATGTTAACATTATCTAAAGTGCTTAGACAGCATAGTGAGGGGTTCTAAATGCAACTTAAAAACCTTGGTCCTGGAAGAAGAACAAATTGCAAAGCGGTAAGTCATTCTAAGAGGTTCTTAAATGTTCGTGCAAGAGCTGCTTCCTACAGCCTGCTCTTCTTATTCCATCACAGAGAGGCTGCTCTTCGACTGCCAGAATCCTAACATTAAGGACACTCATAGTTTTGGCAGCTAGCTCCATCTGGAAACACCAGTGCCATAAAACATAGTTATCCTGGAGGAACTTAGGGCTAACTTTTAGATATCAAAGGGTATGTTTCTTAGACATCATAGAATTAAATGTTGAAAACTGTTTGAAGGTGCTGTAAAAAGAAGCAGCTGGCATGTTTGAAGATACATTACAAGCTTGTATTGTATCCTGGAGTGCACCAGGCAGTGCAGTTTTAAATGCGGTTACCAGCCACTATTAACTAATATAAACAGCTCTTTTCAGTTAGTTCAGAGCAGCTTGTATTAGCAAGCAATGTTTATTGGCTCTTGGTGTAGAGCTTACTATGGTCTATGAGAAGGTTTTGGAAACAGATGTGTAGGCTTTCCAGAGTATACAAAGTACCCCAGGTTTGCATTTGTTTCCACAGTGACTGGTTACTGCAGTGTCCCGCCATCAATGCAGAAAACAGCAGATCTGCTGTGGGCAAAACTACGGAAAAGGTCATCTGTGGGTTGCAGAGAAAGTGCCCCTCATGAAAGTAGATACTAAGTACCTCTCATTAGGAATTTCATCCATAGAGTAAAATACCAGAACAACACATGATGGGATGCTACTTCTAAGGAATGTAGGTAGTGTTGTTTTGTGTTCTTGTATGAGTCTTATAAATATGTACGTATACACTCCAGTTTCTCTGTAACAGTCATGTGACAACATGTTTCCTAGAAATGTCAAACTGCCTAGTCTATGAAATACTGAGAAAAGTCCTGTGTAAATGCCATGTACATCTTTATTAACACTAGAAGCAGAATGTGGCTTTTGAATCTAAGGGTTATTTAATTGCTACTGAAAACAGGAATCTAAATATGAACTGGTAAACGAGCTAATTAATACAATTTACAAGACAAGAGAAACTTGAAAACTGAGTAGTATGCAGTTAAGTTATGGTGTGATGAATAACATAAGCTGAGTATCTCCAAGTGTTCCAATGCATCTTTGTGCAAGATATTTTACATCTGTTGACTGATAAGAGCAACTGATTAGTGTAATGTTTCCTAAGAGGGTCCTACTCACTTCTGAAATCCTACATTCATTCCCCTTTTCATATCCCGTCTAAGTGTTTCAGCATTAGCAGGCTGTTGCATCATCCACACTTGTCATCTCTGTCTTATCCCTAAGAAGCTTAAAAAGTTATCCCTATAAATACAAATACTCTCAAACATGAAATGTGTAATTGATATGAATCAATCTAAACAGTTTCACTACATTTTGGAAATCCCTATATGTGCCATGATTCAGTATAAGTATATGCAAAATTCAACAAAATTGTAAAACAATAAACAAATCAGAGATAGATAACAAATCAAAACAGTATATAAAGTTACATTTTCCATCTGTGTGTGAATGACAACACTGTTCTGTTGTCAGAGTGAGCTCCATCTCGGGATTTCTGTCAACCTTCTACTTACCATGAAGTCAAATCTTACTATGCATAGTTTGAGAGTTACAGCTTTGTTTGATTGGTAACACCTACAACTGTATGTTCAGTCAAAGCACTCATGTCTGTTACACATGTTATGAAATGCTTAGATCTAGTGCTAGCTAGATCCAGTATTTAGATCTCCAGGAAGAGCCTGGGAACTCTGCCCAGATGACTGTAGCTCCTGTAAAACGCTCCTGCATCCCTCTGCTGACACGGAGGAGCGGGATGGTAAAAGGGCTCTCTCCCCTCAGGGTTTCACATGCTTGTCTCTACGGAGAACTGTTCGCAGGATTGTTTCTGTAGCGAAGTACGGCAAGGACAGAATCTAACCTGTGGTGAATGTTCACTCCTGGCCTCCCGCTACCCTGGGAGAGCTTTGCAATGAATAGTGCGTGTATGTGCCTGTGAGCTATGCAAACGTTATGTAACTCACACTTTAGAAAAAGGAACACTGTCAATTCATTTACGCCTTAAAGGTTCGAGTCTGTGAGTTTCTGCTTGACAGGTCTATAGGTTTTGGAACAGTCTGTCATTTACAATCACACATTTTTAAACCCATTGTAAATGGAAAACATTGCCGGGGTATCGCTACCTTCTACTAGGGAGAGTTTGTACTTAGAACATCATCAAGCTGGGCTACAAAGCTTGATGAATTCCACACGCCTGTGAATTCCACACGCGTTGCGTGTAGGTAGCAACAAACCTCTGTTTCAAAAGCCCCACCGAAGAACCGAAGACTAGGAAAAGGAGAACACTGTCGCTTTCTAATAATTTAAGATGATCTTGGTGTAAGTTGTCGTCTTGGCATGATATAATTCGACATTTTCCAGAACACGAGAGGCTTTTTTTTTTTTTTTTTTTTTTTTTTTTTTTTTTTTTTTTAAACCGAGAGAGATCCTCCCCCCGCAGCCGCCCGGTAGCCGTGGGACCCACCCGGCACGGAGCCCTTCCGCCGCCGCTCTCGGGACGTGGAAGATGAATTTGCCCTTTGTGGGAGGCGGCGGCGGCAGCGCCGCCTGCAGCTGGACGCCAGGGACCGCCGGCGGCGGCGGCCTCGGCGCACGGAACAGCCCCGGTCCCTCCGCTCCCCCCGCAGGGGGTGCCGGCGGCCCTCGCGGCCGGAGGCAGATGCGCGACGGGGAGGGAGAAGAGCAGCGAGGGAAGGAGGACGCGGACGTGTGGACGGGAGGCTCGGAGCAGCTCCCCGGCAGCCTTCCCGCGGGATACCGCCCCCGCAGTCCCGCTCGACCCGCAACCGGGAGGGCATCGCCGCCAGGCAAAGGTAAGGAGCGGCGTTCGGCGGCGGCTGCCCCGCACTCCCCGTCCCGAGAGGCCGCTCGCGTTTCCCCGGGGGCCCGAGTCGACACCGACGGGCACCTGCCAGAGCGAGGAAGGGAGCTGAGCCCACTTCCCTCCTCCTCCTCCCGAAGTAGGGCGGGCGAGCTTCTTCACCCCCGCCTTCCAGGTGAACAGCAAGTGGTTGCTGGCTCCGGGCGTGTGTTCATTGCATTATCTTCTGCAAAAACTTTTTGAGTTTAACGGAACTTAGCTTTGGGATTTGCCTGTGAGTCCTCTTGAATGGGAGCTTCTGAATAGGGTTTTGGTCCAGGGCTAGCATAACGTGGTAAAGGCATTTGGTGCTGGTTTCATTTTTCATATTCTGCAGCCTACTTAAGGTTGCTTTTTTTTTTTTCTAGATAACATTCATTCAAGCATATACTCTCTGTAATTTTGACAGGTGTTTTAAGTTATTGTCCACATCCTTTTTCTTTAGGTGTGCTTTGCCACATGTGAGGTGCAAGCGCAACTCTACAAAAGCAAAAGCATCCTTGAAGAGACTACTACTATGACTAATCTTACCACTTTTCAGATTCAAGTCCTTAGTATTTACTATTAAATACACAAACTATATGCAGAAAGAAATATTAAAGTATCCAAGTGTTCACAGTCCTTACTTGAAACAATTACTTCTATTATATGGAAAAAGAAATCCCAGCTGAAGTTGTTTAAAGGTTTATACATCTGGCTGTAATATTCAGTCTGCTTTAAAATTCCAGGGTCTGCCATGTGAATTCACATGAATCACATCTTATTTTTAAATGAATGCAATTTTACATGGAAAATATTCATGGCTTATTAAAGCAATATCCATGGTCTGGCTTAGACTAACAAAATCCAGAAAGTTCAGTATGGAAGCAAACCACCTATCCTCATTTCACCTCTGTATCCTGGGTCTCTAGGCATTTCTTCTCACAAATTATGTAGTTATTCATTGTTTGACCCTTTCAGGGCTTTAGGTTTAGTGAAGTGAGTAAATACCAGGTGAGCAAATTCTGTTCCCAGTTACTTCAAACTTTACACCATGGTAACTTTATTTGTTTCAGAGCTCTTACTCTAGATTTACCTGACTATAATTGGATCCTGAATTTTTTTGATAGCTTCTGTTGTACTTTTTGACTTTTGTCAGCTCGAGTCAAACTCTTAATACAGGATTTGTATGCAAGTTGGATAATGCACAGTTTAATTGATTCATCACTTTAATAGGACTTGCAGAATTGGAAGTATAGTTGTAACACATGTTTTTAGTAGAGACAAGAAACCACAGTGTTGTTTTGTGTGGCTAAAGGCTGCAAGCTTTCAGTTCTGATGACTTTTTTAGAGGAAATTCTGATATGACAGAACTAACAGCTTTAGGGAAGCTATTTTATGTGTACACACATAAATAGACATGCAAAGTCGAGATGAGAAAGATTTTTAAAGTAAAAAAAAAAGTCTTAAAAGAATTCCAGCAATGACATTTTGAAATAGACACAATTTAAATATAGGAAATTTATATTTTTCTCTCTGATGCCTAGACTTCAGAGGCTTCACAGATTTCTGCGTATAGCTTCCTCTTCATGTAAGGTGGGCCCCACCATGGTTTAGGACACCATGGAAAGTTTCAGGAAGCCTGTAGAGAGCTGCAGGGTTTTAACACAGGACAGAAGATTTACTGTTTTGTAAGTCAGGTCTTGGTTTGTTCCCATCCTGTGTTAATGCATCTTTAGGGGGCATTTAGGTAAAGTTTGTTTGCAGTGTAAGAACCTAGAAAGGTATATTTCAAATTATTATAGTGTGCAAAGGGAAAATGCCCCATCTTTTTTATTATACATAAATTTGTTATGTAAGTATGATCGAGTGGAAATGGATTGGCAAAACTTACTTAAATATAGTCACTACTTTTAAGTAGAAGCATATTTGATAATGCTTATTTGAAATATCACTTATGATAGCAGTATCATTATTTTGGAGAAACCATGGTTTAACACCTAATTTTGAATGTGGGACTCAAAAAACCATTTGTCAGATGAAGGGCAAAATTAACATAAACATTCTGAAGCTTTTGCTGAACTGCAGCCTAATCTAAACATTATGCAAAGGTTAGAAGTTCGTAATTGTAGATTCTGTCACTACCTTGCTCCACCATGTCACTTTTTCATTTATCATTTTTCCAAGTAAGTTTTCATTGATGCCTCTCATTTAAAGTTTGGTGCATGATAGATTTGCACTGACATGCAGACATTACATAATTCCAAGAAGAATTCATATGCAATAACATTTAAGAAAAAGCATAAAAGGGAGACTGCATTTAGGCTGAGAGGACTGGATCACTCACCACCTTTTCCAGTGGATATAGCTGGCTGATGAAGCCCATAATTCATAAATGTGCCATTGTATATAGCACATTCAAATGATGTGGCAAGGTCTGAAAGCTGTGAAACTAATACTTCCTGACTGTGGACACAGTGATAAAAATCTCTTCCTTTCCAGAGGTTAAAATAAAGACCACACCCTGATAATTACCAGACAAAGCAATCTAGATTGCATGAATAGGTAAGAGAAAATTCGCCATGATAAAACATCAGGAGGACAATTTTTCTCATAACAAGCAGAAGTGAAATTCAAGGGCATTCATTACTTTGATATGGTATAAAGGAACCAAGATGTTGACACTGGAGTGATTAAAGATGCTACCATGCAAAAGGAAAGGTGGCTGATACTTACCAGGAAGGCTTCAGCCAATTCTGCAGAGTTTGAGTTGTCCCTAATTTTACTCCTAGGACTTCAACCACTCTTTGTGGAGGAAGACACTGATTTAAACTCACTGATCTTGAACAGCTGCTCAAGTTATTTTTAGTTTTCTGTACAGAAGAGAAGCTTATAGTTGTAAATTTTATTGCTCCTTTAAACAACCTTTTTCATATTTAAGTCTTTTTCTCATGGCCCTAACAGAGATGCATCCTGAAGTCTTCCTGGTGCAAAGTAGCATGTTTACACATGTTGATGGATTTTAGAAAACCTTTGCTCAAGATTTAGGTGTGTTTTACCAAATATTGCTTGAATTTTTATCTTTAATAAAGCCAAAAGGCTTTTTCAGTATGGAACCAGAAGATGAGTTTCCAGTCCTGTGTGAGTGAATCTGAGGGTCACCTCCTGTGTCTTCAAAGACAATTTAGTGAAAGTTGCTGTACCTGGGTTTTGTAGGCGTAATATGGAGAAAATAATTCTAGGGATATTCTGAAGCTTGCCCAAAAAATGAAACACTGTGTGATGCCTAGTGAATGTAAGTTCTCAAAATGGTTAGTGAAATTGTATATTGTATTTTAAGTCATGCCTAGAAGGTTGGGCTAAGCCTTCCTGATTAAAATACCCAAACACAAGAGTATCCACTTACACCAAAATCAGCACTTTAGTTATCCTCTTTGTTCTGCAGACAGTATCAAGATGCTATTTTACTTGATGTAACTATAAAAATTAGGTTGTTCTATAAAATACTTTGGTTACAGCAATTCAAAATTGTCACAAGTCAAAATTGTTACAAGGATGTCACAGAATTTGGGTATTGAATTGCCTAAGTTCGAGTGATGCCATTTCTGGTATGTGGACATTACAAATAGACTTTCCAGGAATAACATCACATCATGACCTACATGTATCTGTGTGTGTTCACTAAGCTTTTCCAGAAAATTCACAGGCTAGCTAGTTAATATTCTTAAACTACCTCGAATTTGCCAGTTCATGTCTCTAAGTGAAAGCACCTCCAAGACGCTAAATTTGGGCTAGCTGTTCAAGTAAAGTTGGTTGTTCTTTTTCTCTCTTTTTCTCTTTTTCTCTTTT